>NC_057837.1:74823461-75126730 GCF_910594005.1 Cervus elaphus | reverse complement strand
AGAGTGGTGGTGCAAGATGCCAGCAGCCCTTTGCATATATAGGTTGCTTCCAAAGTTCTGTAAGTAGAGGAGCTGAGGTGTGAATCATTAACTCCTCCACCGCTACCCCACCCAGAGTGCTGGGGTGCGTGGGAGGAAAGGGCCCTTTTTTTCTAATTTAATTCTACAACTTGTGTTTCATGTAGTCAAAAGGGCACTTAGCACAGACCGGGGGTTTTGTAAATGTAGATAATAAATGATGTGTTTTAGCCGGCACTCGTGAATTGTACATCAAAGTAGATTATCTGATTAAATTATTTGTGACTTCAAAGGCAATTAGGTCTTCCTTTAGGCAAGATTTATGGCTTTATAAAAGGATTGGCATCCATTTGAAGGCATAATTGAAACGAGCATTTCCAAATGTCTTTCTGCTTTTGAAAATGTCTAGAGTGATTTAAAGCAGGGTTTCTCAACCCCAGCACTACTGACATTTTGGGCCGGATGGCTCTGTGTGGTGGGGCTATCCTGTGCCCTGCGGCATCCCTGACCTCCACCCATTTGATGCCCGTCCACACCCCTGCCCTCTGTTACCGTGGTCAGAACATCTCCAGACATTGTCATACATCCCCTATGGGAGGGGCATGGTCACCTCTCCAGTACTCATTGGGAATCATAGATTGAGCTACCATGCTTTTGACTTTCAACACCGATAAAACTTTGCTCAGCCGTCAGGTCTGAATCTCTTCATTGTTTATATTCCCCCTGAATATAAAATATTCCTTTGAAATTTTAACATTATAGAATAAATAGTCCATTATTCTATCCTGAGAGGTGACAGCTACTAAGAATTGGATGGTCCTTCAGATTTTTAATGTGTATAATCACGTTGATGATGACAATAATAAAAATTATTTTTGTGTGTGTGATAGAATGGGATCATACTGAACTTTTTGCTTCTTTCAACTTGGCAGTGTGTCTTTGACATCATTTTTTTTGCGTGCACTTATTGGGCTTCTCTGGTGGATCAGTGGTAAAGAATCTGCCTGCCAATGCAGGAGATTGACCCAGATCCTCCCTGGGTCAGGAGGATCCCCTGGAGAAGGAAATGGCAACCCACTCCAGTATCCTTTGCCTGGGAAATCCCGTGGACAGAGGACTCTGTAGGGCTACAGTCCATGGGGTTGAAAAGAGTTGGACACGACTTAGTGATTAAACATCAGCAAGAGTTCTCATTATCAATAGTAGGTAGATTTTATGAAACCATACGAATGCAGATGTTTTAAACAGATGCATCAACTTGTTTTCTTAATGTCAACTATATATAAATATATATATAGAGAGAGACCTTGCTCATTTTCTAACCCCCAGTGCTGAAGATGTTTTGACCACCTTAGTATTTTACATGTTTCTCTAGATGGTCATGAATAAAAGTCTTCAAGAACATATTTATTGAATGTTACTGGAATCATACAGAATTCCTCTCACTTCATTACATTTTTTATATTAACAAATATATTTTTGCACCCGTTTTAATGCTTCCCCCCCAACAAAACCACAGTAAAAGCATTTTAAAAAGAGCAAAATGGTCCATAATCTAAATGCCTCTAGTTGACTTTTTTTTAAAAAAAACAATGAAATGACTAAATGCACATGGTTAGAATTAAAACAACAAAACGAAACCCAGGCAATATTAGAGCAGGTAAGAAAGGTATACAAGAAAACTAAAGGGTTTTTTTTTTTTTGTAATCCTTGAATTCTGGGCTGCAGTTTTTCTTTTTTTTTTTTTTGGGCTCCAGTTTTTCTCCAAAGTTTCTATGGCTATAAAATGTGCTGCTAGGAAAAAAAAGTATGCATTCATTTAAGGATGTGGGACTGCTTTTGGAAAGTATTTGCACATATGGGGGCATTTCTGTACACTTGATTTTACCTCTCTCTCTTTTTTCCACACTTTTTCTTTTTTGGCTGTACTGTGTGACTTGTGGTCCCACCCAGGCCCTTGGCAATGAAAATGCAGAGTCTTCACCACTGGGCTGCCAGGGAATTCCTTGTATGTTTCATTTTTATTTTTTAAAATATTTATTTATTTGACTGCATCAAGTTTTAGTTGCAGCATGCTAGATCTTCAGTCTTTGTTGTGGCATGAGGGATTTTTTTTTTTTTTTTTTTTTTAATTGCCATATGCAAACTCTTAGTTGAGGCATGTGGGATCTAGTACCCTGACCAGGGATCAAACGCAGGCCCCCTGCCTTGGGAGCAGAGAGTCCCTGAAGGCCCAAGGTGTTATTTTTTGTAACAGGTGTACCATGCAGATGAACAGGCTGTAGGATAGAGCCTATAAATAGACAGACTGTATCTGTTTATCTCCGTGCCTCTTTAGCTGAGTTTACGTTTATTTATATCCAAGTCAAGTTTCTCTCTAAATGTGCTTCTTAAGCTTTTGTATTTTTTCTGTGGGCTACTTATCCACGTTTCTCCCTTGGATGCTTAATCACTCAGAACGCCTTCGGTAGCTACAGAATATCGAGGAGATGGTGTACATTGGCACCTTTGTATGGGAGAGGTTTCATTTTGATTGTCATTATCATTTCTTTATTGCTTATTGTGACCACAGTCATGAGAAGAGAAATGGAGACCTGATTCTTCAATTAATCATCTCACGTATCGACTCATTCTGTCATCTCAGGCGCCTGGCAGTGTCAGAGGCCGGCAAGGAGCCTGCGCTTGTGGAGCTGGTATTCTCAAGGCAAAAGGGCCTCTGGGGCCACCTTAGGTGGGGCCAGCAGGGAGGGCTTCAAGGAGGTGGTGTTGGACCCAAATATAGAGGGCTGCCAGCCAGTATGGTCTGAGTGGGAGTGGTGGGTAGCGGGGAGGGTGTCTTTCCTGGGAAATTCCAAGTGTAAAGGTTTGAGGTCGGAGCAGACTTGATCTTGGAGGGGCTAAGCACAAGAGGCTACAAGAGGCTGGAGATTCCAGAAAGAGACGAGGAAAGGCCGCTGGCTTTTATGCTGGCAGGCAGGACGTCCCTGGGTGTTCTCTTTCCTTGTTTTAGGGGCCTCATAGCTGCTAGGTGGAGGTGCCCCCGGAGGTGGCAGGTGGTTGGGGGACCAGTGGGAAACTTTTCAGGGTCTCTGTGGAAATGGTAGGTAAGGGCAGTGTTTCCCAACCATTTTTAAAATTTCCTTTGACGGTCACCCCCTACGGAGCCTTTTTTGACACTTTCTTCCTAATTGTCCTCCCATGAACTTTCTTAAGTGGAGGTGAGAGTCACATAACAGAAGATCGATCATTTCAAAGCCAACAATTCAACGGTAATAGTGCAGTCACAACATTGCGTGATATTGTGCAGTCACCACTGTTAACTCGATCCAAAACTTTTCTGTCACTGCAGGAGCAAATCCTGTATCTACCAAGCCCCCCCTCCTCATCCCCTCTGGCTCCCCTGCCCCGTCCTTCTCTCAGCCCACCCCTGCCAGCCACCAGGCTGCATTCTATTTGTATGAATGTGCCCATTCCAGATATTTCATTTCAGTGAAATCCTGTGAAACATGACCTTTGTGTCTGGCTCCTCTCACTTCATGTGATGTTTTCAAGGTCACCCACGTTGGAGCAGGTGTCCGAGCTTCATTCCTTTGCTCCATGGCTAGTCTGTCTCTTGATGGATATTTCAGTTGTTTCTGTCTTTGGACTGTGGTGAATAGGGCTGCCTAAAGGCATCGTTTGAGTGCAAGTTTTCAGTTCTTTGGGCTCTATGTCTAAGAGTGGACCCTTATGAAATTTGAAAGTATTGTATGTCCCATGACTTACTGTATATGGGCTTTATATATATAAAAAGTAAGATTTTTTTCAGCCCCTAAGATCTATTTTTTGGGGGCCACATTACCCCTGTTCAGAATTCATGGACTAGGGTGATGACCCTGGAGATGGGGGTGGAGATAAGTGGGGAGATTTGGCTATATTTTCGAAGTGGTGTGCAGAGGCCTCGCTGAAGGGTTGGGTGAGGCATGGTTTAGACATGTTTATTAAACCTTCAATACTTAAGTTTTATTAAGAAAGGAAACTTGGTGAAATTAAAGGCTCATTTTTCCAGTTATTATTTTTTAACTTCATGAGTATACACACACACACACACACACACACACACACACACACACTTATAAAACTAATGACTTTCCCTGTGTTCTTGGTAAATTCCCTGCAGCAGGCCTTCAGTGGGGGAGAGTTCTGCTAGACCGCCTGCCGGCTGCTGCTTCTTACTTTTGTAACTGGATCTGTTAAGAAGGGAAATATGGACTCTACTTGATTGAGTTCTCCGTGTGACCACACTTTTGCAGGCTTTTGGTTCCTGCTCCCCTTTGGGGTTAGGGTTCCTTGTCAGCCTTGCCTGCAGCCACAAGCAGAACTTCTGGAGGGCGCTAAGAGCCTCCCTGGAGACCTGCTCCCTCGTTTACTTAAGGGAATACAACTAAAAAGGCCCTGGCTTTAATCCTTGTGGAGGGAACACATGACCCTGATATTTTCAGCCACTGCTCATCTCTTTTGGAAACAGAACGTACATGAATGAATAAGAATAATTTAAAAGTCCTAATGCTGAAGATTTTGTTGGTACTACTCACATCTTTTGAAATGGCTTTATCTTTCTTCTTCCTTTGTGTGACAAGCATTTCTGCTTGTTAGTGTGCTGCAGTTAGAGGGCAAGTGGGAATCAAGGTCATCTGAGAGGATGTTGTCTGCCAGGTGCTGGAGCAGAGCATTTAATCCTTCCAGTGAAACTGATTATAGTTTATATTTTTAAACAACTTAAGTTCTCAAGATAATGTCAAATGTTTATTGAGCACTTGCTAAGCACCAGTTGGCATGTATTTGCTTATCTCATTCCAGCCTCCTCACCTTATTTGCAAATGAGGTAAAGATTTCCTGGAGACACACCTCCTTCATCCCTGTATGGATTTATCAACCTCAGCACTGTTAACATTTGAGGCCAAAGATAATTATTTGTTTTGGTTGGGGGGGGGTGTTGCTCTGCATCATAGGATGTTTAGCAGCAGCCCTGGGCTCTACCTACTAGATTCCAGAACACCCCCCTCCCCAGCTGTGACAAACAGAAATGTTTATAGACACTGCCCACTGCACCTTGGAGGGCAGAGTCGCTCCTGGCTGAGAATCACAGGTTAGATGCTTGAAACCAAAACCCTAGAGGTTAATGGGGAAATCATATGACACTAATAGCACATGATACTATAGTAATTAATAGAGATCAGGCATTGTGTAGATAATTGATGAATTTATTTGTTCCTTATAGTTGATGAGTTAGGTGCTTTTTTTGTTGCTTTTTTAGTGACTTAAAAACAACTTTATTTGGCTGTGCCAGCTCTTAGTTGCATCACTCAGGATCTTTTAATTGTGAAATATAGGATCTTTAGTTGCAGCATGAGAACTCTTAGTTGTGGAATGTGGAATCTAGTTCCCTGACCAGGGATCGAACCCAGGCCCCCTGCATTGGGAGCATGGAGGCTTAGCCACTGGACCACCATGGAAGTCCCCAAGCTGGGTACTTTGATCAGCCCTTCTGTATTAATATTATCATTGCCCCTCCTTGTAGCTATCAGGAAAGGAGATTCAGAGACATTAAGTCACTTGCCCAAAGTCACACGGTATGTCAGCCGCAGAGTTGGGATTTGAACCTTGCTTCTGGCTCCTGATCTGTGCTTGGATTCATTGCTCCCTATATCTAGAGTCTTTCCCACTCTGTTGTGCTAAAAATAGCATTGGCAGGTCTTGGCTCTGGAGCTGAGGCTGGCTCATGTAGGTTGACCAGCTGAACTTGGTGTAGAGTTAAATCCATTAAATCCTCACTCTGAGGATCCCTGTTTGGCAGATGAGGAAACGAAGGCAAGAACCCACTAGCATGTCTAAGCACGTGTGAAGTCCCCGGGATGTCTCAATTCTAAACCCATCACCAGCCACAGCTTTCTTGAGGTTTCTTGTGTGTCTGGGGGGATGCACAATCATTTGGTTGCCTGTCACACGTTGTTTGTTTTTTAATGTTTGTTTATTTATTTCGGCTGCACTGAGTCTTAGTTGTAGCACTCAGGATCTTTAGTTGCAGTACATGGGATCTAGTGCCCTGACCAGGGATAGAACCTGGGCCCCCTATACTGGGAGCGCAGAGTCTTAGCCACTGGACCACCAGTGAAGTCCCTGTCACATGTTTATACTAACAAGACAGTCCAGTAATATAGAGCCGTTGCTGCAAAGGGGCGGTATCTCAGAGATCCTTGGCAGGTCCCACTTGGCCCACCCGAACGCTTTGTTTTGTTAAATGGTTTGGCTTTTGTCCTGCTTCCCACCACCCAGTGGATGGGGCTCAGGGGAGCAGTAAGTAGGGAATTTTAACTTCTTTTTAGAAGACTCGGGCACAGGTATGACCCTGTCCTATAAAAGTTTGAAACCCAGTAAGGAGGCCGATAATTGACCAGCCACTCCCTCCCTCCATCTGGTGTGGAGTTTGGCTTCGTTCAGCATCGCAGGACCCTTGAAATGGGAAGCCCACGAGCCCCCAGCGGGTCGAGCTGGCCCCCGGCAGGTGCAGTGACTGCGCACGGCGCCTGTGTCTCCCACAAACGGATGACATGCCATTTGTAAGCCTGGCTCTGGCCTCTGCATCTGGACTGTGGTGGGGGCTGGTTTAATCGCCCTTTATTTTGAGATTTACACCCGTGAATGGGCCAAACCAATTTCAGTGGCAGCTTAGCCGATTTGTCTTAGAGCTTTGTGTTTAATAGAATGACTGGGGTGGCCTTTTTCCTTCGTGGCTTTAACGGTTTAACATTGGGTTAAAGCTCTTTGCTCGAAATAAATGGCCAGCCCTTCCCGCTCCAACCCCTCTGTGGTACTCTGGGGGTCTGGTTGAAATCAAATACAGTTTCTGTACTCTCTTCTCTATCCTACACCTAGAAGCTTTATATGTTCCTTTACTTGTAAATCTGTCTTTTAACAAGTAACCTGCTTTTTCAGCTTCACCAGCTTCCACCAAGACAGGACAAGCGGGGAGTTTATCCGGCAGCCCAAAACCTTTCTCTCCTCAAGTATCAACGCCAGTCACCACGAAAACGGACAAGACATCCACCACGGGAAGCATCCTGAATCTGAACCTGGGTCAGTTGAAATTTTGGGAAGCTCCTTTCTGTGGCAGCTGTGTGTATTTCTGCAAGTTATAATGTCCTCTTTTGTGTGTGGTTCTTTTTTTTTTTTTTTAAGACTGGTATTTTTATTTTATTTGTTTTTGGCCATGTGGGATCCTAGTTCTCTGACCAGAGGTCGAACCCTTGCCCCCTGCATTAGAAGCATGGAGTCTTAACCATTGAACCACCAGGGAAGTCCCCGTGTGTGGTTCTTGAACCACTCTTTTCTCTGTGCAAAATATTGAAAAGGTATAGTGGATGGAGATGAAGAGAGATCAATAGAAGGAGCTGGCACAGCATTGCTTGGGACTTGTTGAAATGCAAGACTGTTTTATTTTGAAATACTTTAGGCCAGTGTTTACCACCTTACTTGCCCTTGACCACAGTAACCCAGTTCCTACGTGTGTAAATATGTATATTTAAAGTTATATGTATACACATAGTATCTATTGTTTTATGAATCAGTATTTACTTTCTTGTAGAAAACTTACTGAGTCTCAGTAGATTCTTTCAAAAGCGTTATCTCAGGTCAAAGTCTTTAACAAAACTTGGCACCAGGAATGCTAAACACTCAACTATGAAGTTCTTTTATTAATTCATTCCGTCATGAGCCCGGTTTTGATTGAGCATCTGTTATGCGCTGTGCACTGTTTTTGGCCTGGGGTGGAGGGTGGCGAGTGAGGGCCTTGCTCTCTTGTGGAGTTAGGCTCTAGAGAGGGAGAAATAATAATCAAACTGAAAAAAACCAAGACAGGTCATGTCACCATGGAAGGTAAAAAGCGTTCCTTTGATAAGGAGAGAGCTGGGCAGGATGGCGGGGGGCGGGGAGCAAGAGGCAGTGGTTAGGGGAAGCCTCTGGGGAGGTGATATCCTGTCAAGGGGCAAGGGGGTCAGTTACACGAAAAGCTAATCATGCCCAGATTATGAGGAAGAACATTCTAGAAGGAAGAGGAATGTCAAGGCCTTAGGATCAGTCTGAACTTGGTGTGTTGTAGGAATGGTAAGGGAGCCCAGTGACATAACCCAGTGGGTGAAGGGGAGGAGGTGAGGCGTTGAGGTCAGAGAACGCAGTGACCTTGTGGACCTTGGAGGGGTGCCATCTGAGCAGAGGAGTGATGTGACCGGGCATTTTAGAAGGGCCTCTCTGAGTGCTGTGTTGGGAATTAGCCTGCGTCAGCCATTCTTCACCAGGGACAGCTCCCCCGTCATCCCAGGGGACACTGGCAATGTCTGGAGACATTTTCAGTTGTTGCAGCTCGCTGGGGAGGCTGTTGCTACCAGCAGCTAGAGCAGGCCCCGCAACAGAGAGTTGCTGGATTGTGCCTGGTTTGACAGATTTGGTTACAGCAGGAGAAACAGTAGCCAAGGGTTCAGTTGTCGGTTTCGTACGTTTGAGATGCCTGCTAGATTCCTAGGTGGAGAGGACGTGAGGGCAGGTGGAGGCCTGAATCAGGCCGGGTCAGGGCAGAATGTGTATTTCTGAGAATATTGATTTATTCATGGGATTGGATTCCGAGCAGTAGGTCTCATAACTTGGGGGAAGTGGGTAAGGAGAGATGCTGCTGGCATGTGACTGCCCACCAGGGATGCTGCTAAACTTTCTGCAGTGCACAGAACAGTCCCCACGACAGAGAGTTATCCAGCTGCGACGGCGGCAGTGCTGAGGTTCAGAGACCCTGGCCCAGAGCATAAAGAGAGTGAGAGGCCTGAGCCACTCGCACATGTTGTTTAGTGGCTCAGTCATGTCTGACTCTCTGCAACCCCATGAACTATACCCCCCAGGCTCCTCTGTCCATGGGATTTTTCCAGGCAAGAACACTGGAGTGGGTTGCCGTTTCCTTCTCCAGGGGATCTTCCCGACCCAGGGGTCGAACTTGTGTCTCCTGCTTTGGCAGGTGGGTTCTTTGCCATCAGGGTAGCCCATTTGTGCATGTAGACCTTAGGAAAAGTGAGCAGAGGAGACTGAGAAAGGAGCAGGAGACCAACAGAAAGCAACACTCGGGGTGTGTTATCCAGAGGCCTTGAATATGCCAGGTTTTAGGGAGGGAGGGGAAGCCACCTGAATGCTCCAGCCTGAATCCACAGGCTCTGGTGGTCCGTGCCCTCTGGGCTCATCTTGTCCTGAGATGCCATTTTCAGATGGAGGAACTGAGGCCTGGAGAGGGGGCCCCAGGGACCAGGATTGCAGAGGCAGAGGTGGCGGGGCTGGGGCGTGTCTCCGTCCCTGTGGAGGCGGAGGCCATGTTCACCCCCATCACCTGCTTGTGCCGCCCAGAAGTGACGGAACAGGCTGGGCAGTGGCTTGAGGGGCTCCCGCTCAGGTTGGCCGGCGGGAACTCCTTATTTGAACCCACGAGGACCCGTCTGCACCCCCCGCCCCGGCCCGGGGATCACTCCTGTTCTCAGCAGTGTGGTTTGCTTTCTCACATGCTCCTCCACACCCTCAAAAAGAAAGCTGTGTGGAGGCGTTCTCACGGTCACCCTTCCTAATCGCCAGTCTTGCGTGGCAGGACTAGCTCCTTCGCTAACCGAGGCTGTCCTTGGGCATCTGTGCACTGCTCTGGTCTTTCTGTTTGACTTGAGTCAGGCGGTGGGAAAGAAAGGTTTTCTTCTGGCGTGTGTATTGGTGGTGGGCACGGCGGAGTCCCGGGCTCTCTTTGCAGAAGCCCCCTGCCAGCTCCTTCCATTCCTGGGACATAGGCTTCATATCAGTGGAAACAAAAGCATTGGCAATGTTGGCAGCTTATGGGCTGGAATTTCAGTTACCCGATGCCAAGAGGATCAGATAGGGACTGGTGAAAAGTGCTGTGAATGGGTAGAAAAATCAGAAAGTGGAGGGAAATAATAATTCTCATGGCACTTGATGTCTGGCATCCACATAACTACTTTGAGCAGAGATAAGTGAGACAGAGTGCCAGGGATAATAATGACATTATTCTATCTAACAAAACAGTGTTTCATTAAAAAGCAAAACAAAACCCAAAACTAGAAAAGGCAAAATTATAGAGACGGCAAAAAAGATCAGTTATTGCCTGGAGTTGGGGAGGGTTTGACTATACATCACAAAGGGATTCTTTGGTAGATGGAATTGTTCTGCATTCTGGTGGTTACTTGCATCTGCACAGGTGTTAAAATTCATGTATTCTCCAAAAAGTGAATTTTACTCTCTGTATGTGAAAACTGTTAAAGAATATACAGTGACCTTCAAGGTAAGGTAATAGCCCCATTGCACAGAGAAATAAAGTTACCTGCCCAGGATCACACATGGTTTGTGGTTGAGTTTGGCCTTTAGATTTGGGTCTGTCTGCCGTGTAGCTTGTGTTTTTAACCAAGACACGTGAATGGCAGGGCTGCAGGACAGGGCGTATTTTCACTTTCATGGGCTCTCACCGCTTAGTGCTGTAGGGTTCGTTGGCCCAGCTGTAGGGGTCAGGGGTCAGGGGTCAGGTGAGGATTTGGATGGTAGTGGAATGAAGCACAAAGTGCTTTTTTAAAGGAAGCAGCGCCCACCCATTGCACTTGTGCTGTCCAACTCTGAACTTTCAAGAAGAACAAATCCAGGTGTTTAATGTGAGCTCTTCTAGGTTTTAAAAGTTGACCATCAGTTTCATTAAAAACCTCTGTTTGGGGATTTCTTGGAGGTTCAGTATCTAGGACAGTGCTTTCACTGCCAAGGGTAAGGGTTTGATCCCTGCTCAGGGAACTAAAATCCCGCAAGCAAATTAAAATAGATAAACAAGGAAGTAAGTAAATAAATAAACCAACCCACCCATCTCTCTTTAGACCAAAGAAACAAGTACAGCCAAAAATACAGCCAGCCCACAGGTTGAGTACCAGTTGGATACTCTTATGATTTATTTTTCCAGCATGACGGGGGGTGGCGGGGAGGGGGAAGGCCCTGCTTACTGACACCCTGTGCCTCACTTGCTGTCTTGGGCCCCTTCTCTGTGCTCTAAAATAAGGAGCCAAGTTAGGTGGATGATTCTGGCTCCTTCTGTGCCTCTCCGGCAGTTAATAAGATGAGTCCTGAATAGGACTGCGTTTGTGGCATGGTGGTGGGATGGGGGTTGGGGGGATGTTTCTTCCCTTCGCCTCGACCCCTTTTTGCTTTCTCTGGGAATCTTCTCTCCTCCTGTCTCATGCACGGTGTTTGCTTTGGGCTCAACAAACTCAGCAGTTTGTCATACTGTTAGTGACAAAGTGTGCCTCGATGCCCTGTCAGAGATGCCAATGATGGAATATCCTCAGACCCGAAAACTTTCCTCCATTTTATTCTTCCACCATTGCTCACCAGCAGAAAGCAAGACTTTGGATGCCAGGCATTCCTTGAGGATGTGGATGCAGGGCTGGGTACCCCGGCTTTCCAGATGTTGTCTTGATTTATTTTAAGAGTGAATGAGGTGAGGAAGATCTCTGCTTTACTGATTGATAAGAGCATCCGCCCAGGTGTCTTGTCTAAAGATATTGTTCCTTTGAAGGAGCCATTATCTTGTGCCTCCTGAAAGACCATTCTTTATAGTCTGCCTATGTCTTTTACATGAAGGAGTTTTTTTTTTTTTTTTTAGCTTAAAAAGAAGTGCTTATATTTTTGCTTTAAAACTTTTTGTGAGGGGGTGAGCATGACTCATGGCATGCAGGATCTTAGTTCCTGGATCAGAGATGGAACCTGTGCCCCCTGCAGTGAAAGCTTGGTCTTAACCACTGACCACCAAGGAAGTGCCCTTAAAACACTTTGTTATGATGGCTGTTCCTCTTGCGGCTGGAGCTTTGGGTAGTGGGATTTTAGTCCGTCATATGTCTAGGCTGGCTTGTCTTCTCTCAGGACACTCCAGGGATGGCTTGGGTGTTCGTTAGTATGTTCTGATTTTTGCAGAATCACACAATTGAAGAAAAAAAAATTGTTGAAAATTGTTGCAAAAAATTGTTGAAAAAAAAAAGTAATGAATGCACACGGGAACAGATAGTCAAAGTACGATTCCATGGTCTGTAACCCGCCAGGCTCTTCTGTCCATGTAATTCTTCTTAAGGCAAGAATACTGGAGTGGATTGCCATTCCCTTCTCCAAGTCAAAGTACAGAAAGACGATTAATGAAAAGGCAGGCTATGTCTGTCACCTCTGATCACCTGTTCCTCTAACTCTTTATCCTCCCCCCACCACCTGCCAAAAAAAAGAGTGACCAGTGTTGGCTCCTTTTTTTGGTCCATCCTCTGTCCGTGTTGGCTCTATTTGGTCTCCTTGGAGAGCTCTTTTAGACATCAGTCTGGGTGATCTGGTCCCCATTTAGCAACGTCGAGACACTTTTGGAGCAGGGAGTAGGGGCGGGGGCGCTGCATCGTGTGTCTCATGTGGGGTCTTAGTCCCCTGACCGGGGATCAAACCTGTGCTCCCTGCGGTGGAAGGTGGAGTCCTAACCCCTGGACCCCTTTCCTACTGCCCCAGTGGGGGGCGTGAGTGCTACTGCCATCTAGCGGGTGGGGGTCTGGGTTGCTTTCGAACTTTCTGCAGGGCCAGAACCCCGCCTGGCCCCCCACCTCCACCCCGCTAGGCCCACATGCCCTCACTGAGAGGCCCGAGAACACATATATTAGTATCTGCATTTCCTCCTTTTCTGCCCCACAGCAGCGCTCATGTCCTTGACTGACTACTTTCCTTTTCATTAAACAGATGGGCTTTCTATATCACCACACAGAGAGCTATGCTGCTGTTATTTTAGTGGCTGTATTTTATTCCCTTTAAAGGTGAACAGTAACTTATTCATCCACGCACTTTAGTTATTGAGTAGATCTCCATTTTTGCTGTTGGAAACAGCTGCGATGAAGACCCTTCTACCCCAGTGGGAGTGAATCCACAGGATACGTTCCTAGAAGTGGAGCTGCGGGTCAGAGGCCTCGAGCTGCTGACATTTGGAAAGATATTGCCAGATTGCCCTCTGAAGGGTGGTTCTGATTTATGCTGCCTCCAGCAATGTGAGGATCGTGCCTTTTTTCTCTGGCGTAGGTGTGGTTTTTTTTTTTTTTTCCCCAAATCCCTGGTTTCCATTTATAGCCTAAGCTGTCTTCCTACCAGCTGAGAAGTTCAAAATGTTGACAGCCAGGGTGGATTCTGCAGATATTCCCGATATAGAAGGGCAGAAGTAGAAGGAGTCCTGATAAGCTTCTAGGAGCTAAATGAGAAAGAGCAGCTCATCTTTTCTCCCTGCGGAGGACAGTTGAGTCCACACACAGCTGAAAGTTTGCGAAAGATAATTACATCTGGCTTAACTCCTGAAGGTCCGCTCTCAGGGACCCTGGAGCAGCCCCCTCCCTGGCTTTTGGTGGTTTCTCCTTAGAATAAACATCAGAATAGCTCACTGACTCTAGTTTTGTGAAAAGACGTGCTTTATCTTTTCATTCCTCTTGCTTATGAATATTCAGTTTCTAGGCTAAATTTAGAGATTGCCCTCATGTAGACACACAGAGGAGGCAGCATGCCCTTTAGGCTTCCCAGGTGGCTCTGTGGTAAAGACTCTGCCTGTCAACGCAGATTCCTGGGTTAGGAAGATCCCCTGGAGAAGGAAATGGCAGTCCATTCCAGTATTCCTGCCTGGGAAATCTCGTGGACAGAGGAGCCTGGTGGGCTGCAGTCCATAGGGTTGCAAAGAATCAGACATGACTGAGCACACACGCAAAAACAAACAAACAAAATTACACAGTGTAGACACACACAGGTACACCTCTGCCCTTCTATATCGGGAATATGTGCAGAATCCACCCTGGCTGTCAACATACTTGCTCATACATGCTTGTACTTGATTATTCTCGTGACGTATAGATCTGTTTGTATGAACCCCAAGGTTTCACACAAAGTGCCCAAGGTTTAAGGCTAATCATGAGGCATTTTCTTTACTCACAGACAACATTGGTCCAATACAGGGGCTTACCACCTTACCTGCCAATTGTAAAAACCTGGGGAACCTTTATATATATGGCCAATGCTCAGGCCTTCCCCAGGCTGGTGAATTCAGTCTCTGGGGGTGGGGCCAAGTAGTCAGGGTTTTTTTTGTTTTTTTTTTAAAGCTCTGGACTGGACTGGGAGCAATTTCAATTGTGCAGCAATTGTGCAGCACAGTTTCCAACCTGTGGACCAAATCTGGCCCCCAACTTGTTTTTGTAAATAAAGTTTTATTGAAATGCAGCCACACTCATTTAACACATTATTTTATGGCACTCAGCAGAGCCTATACACGTGCAGAGCTTCATTTATTCTGTGGCCCCTTATGGAAAAAATTGGTTGACCCTTGCCTGATACGGTCAGTTGTGTTTTGAGGCAACGGCTGTGTGGAATCTGTTAACCACACAGGAATGTTGTGGAGGACAGGGTGTCCTCCTCTGATGTAGGCAACACCGCCATCTCCTGCTACTCCACTTCATGGAAAGTATTTTTGTGAGATACTTCTTTTCCAACTTTATGCTTGAAAAGGCTGCCTGCATATTCCCTCTGGAATGCAGTGCTGCTTCATTTCTGAGACCAGAAATGACGAGACAGGCCTCTTGTCTTTCCCCTTTTCCTGTCATGTTCTCGGCTCAGCAGATGAAGTCTTTAAGTCCTGATCACACTGTTGTTTAATCGGATCTTCCTGTTTTCTGTGTTCCCCAGTCGTCCTCCTCCCTTTTTTTTCTCTTTTATCTCTTTCACTCTCTTTGTTCACTTTGTAAGATGCCTCTCCAGTAAAATTGAGTGAATATTCTTCCCCCTCTGAAGTAGTTGTGCATTCAGCCATTCTCCTTGCAAACATCTTCAGTCCTGGCCCTGAGAGGCTCTCTGAAGGTCCCCTGATCAGCATGGGCACACACACCAGACAAACACATGTGTGCACACACAGGTCAGTTTTTTTTTAGGGCCATTGCTTTAATGACAAGAATGCTGTCCCTGTTTGCTTTGAAAGCTCACTTGTGGAATCTCCCTGGTGGCCAACCCCAAGTGTGTCTTTGGAATAGGGCCCTTCCTAAACTTACCTCGTTATAGTGATAAATGAAGTTGGGAGTAATTTGTGGCTCTAGTCATCTATGAGTGGGTTGTGTGGGGCTTTGGGGAGACTACCTGTGGTCCCTTAAAAGGGTAAATCTCTGGTGTGTGGTGTTAGGAGCATGCTCCCTTCTTGGGTGCAGGGCGGAGTGCACGGGCCGTGTTAAGGGGAGGAATGAACCCTTTGGAGGAGCCCTGTATCTTGGTCTTTGTACCTGCTTGGTGGGTGGAGCTGGCATTCTGGATGGGGGTGACAAAGAGATGGGATAAGTCAGGTAGTGAGCTCATAGTCGGTGGAACTAGCTCACAGGTGGCTCATCTTTGTTCTTGATGGATCCTGGAGGGATCCCACAACCTTTCTGACCCTGACCTGCTTTCAGGGATTGGGAAGAGGAGCTGGGTGCCCCCCATTCCCTTATCAGACCCCAAGCGCATTCTCTGCTTGGGGTCTGTTGGAGGTGATGTCAGGGTGAAAGACCATGTTCCTGCCTGCAGAGTCTCTCACTGTTTTCCTGGCCTTTGCTGCTTCCACCATTTTGTCCCCTTTTCATGTTTTGGGGGGGTCACTAGAGGAGGCAGCAGAGGAGGTAGGGAAGGAGTTCAAGACATACAAGCTCATGGATCCTTTGGAATCTGGGCCAGCTTGGTCATACAAAGACCACAGCAGACGTGGGGGTGGAGGTGGCGTAGGGGTGGGCAGGGCCTTTGGACCTGAGTCATCAAGCAGAGGCCTTTGCCTGCAGTCAGGGTGAGGAGGCGTTGACATCTTATCTGAGCAGGAAGACACAGGTTCATGTCTAAGACTAATGGGTCCCCGTTCCTCAGATAGATGCCTGGGGCCAAAGGGACGCACAGCACACTGGCTGGAGGGTCTGCCTGTCGTGTATTTTCCCTTTCCTTAAATATTTGTTTGTTTATTTGGCTAGGCCGGGTCTTATTTGTGAGACGCGGGATCTTTGACCTTCCCCTTGGTGGCATGTGAACTCTTCTTAGTTGCAGCATGTGGGATCTAGTTCCCTGACTAGAGATCGAACCTGGGCCCCCTGCATTGGGAGTACGGATTCTTAGCCTTTGTACCACTAGGGAGGTTCCCGTTTTCCCTTTCTTTCTAATTTGAGCTCCAGACTGGGTCGACGAAGATCGAAGTCTCTGTGATAAAGGGGGAGCTGGGCTCCCTGTCTTTATCAACATGTTCTCTGCAAGGGTCAGCGCCTCTCTAGGTTACAAGCCTGCTCTGATCCAGGCCTGAAATTCAAAGCAAACTGGCTAGACTCAGTGTCACTTTTTCTGCTGTTGCTGAGGTTGAACAGAGCGTAACCTTTGACTTTGAAGGATCCACAATGATGCTGAGCTTCCTAGAAACCAACCATCTGGCTGGGATTGTGCATTTTCTGTACTGAAAGCAACCCAGGCGATAGTTCAGTAGAAACCTGCCAAATGTTCTCAGGCTCTTATCGCCAAGTCAGCCCAGGCCTTCAAATAGATAATATTGTTGGGATAAACAAGAGACATTTTAGGTTTTTTTCTTCCTGGGCTCCAAAGCGTGTTTTCGAGAAGAAACCAAGCGATGAGCGTTACGCGCTGGTTCCCTCCAGTGCCTGATCTCATGAGGGGGTGTGGTGTCTTCCAGATCGGAGCAAGGCCGAGATGGACCTGAAAGAGCTGAGTGAATCTGTCCAGCAGCAGTCTGCTCCTGTTCCTCTCATCTCCCCCAAGCGACAGATTCGCAGCAGATTCCAGCTAAATCTCGACAAGACGATAGAGAGTTGCAAAGCACAATTAGGTATGTGTCTCGGTTTGCTTATATCATTATCACCATCATTGCTGTCTTTAGGGGTACCACCCGGATGAAATGAAAGCCCGATCCTGGCTGCTTTTTTCACAGCAGGTTTAACTTCGGCGTGTTTGTCCAACAACAAATTATTTCTCCTGGCAGAATATTTCAGATTTGCTAGTTAGTTGTTCAGGGGGGTATTTTGAGTTTGTCAGAGTGCATTCTTTGATTGTGGCAGCCTGCTGATTCGAGGTGCTGCTTGTAAGAAAGTGTGGAAGCAGGAAGAGCCTCCTGAGTTTGCCGTTGTGCTTCTCTGCACATGTCAGTGTCTCCACTTCAGGATCATGTGTATCCCACAAGTGTCCCCAACACAAACCCTTCCCTTCCAGGCTGGGCCATGCCCACCCTGCCCCGCCCCTGGTACATGCATCCTGTTTCTGTATCTGTTGCCTCCCTTCCTTGTCCCCATGCTGCCTGCCTTTTTACACTGCCTACCTGAATCCTATCCCTAAGGCTGAGCTTGGGCGTCACCTCCTCCAGGAAGTCTTCCTTGACTGCCCTCCCCCATCTGCCCACCTCCTTTGGTACTTTATGGCTCCAAAGCATCAGTGGTCCTTTTGTGTGGGGGTATTCCTCCCAATCTAGAGTGGAAGCTCCTTGGGGGCAGAGAAGTTTGTCTTATAAAGATCTTATAAAGACTTGCCTTCTCCAAGGTACTTGGTTTTATACACATAGTAATGCTCTAGAATGTTTGTTGAAGAGGTAAATAAAGTCAGGAGGGCATTTATAAGGAAATAGGGGCTGGCTGGGTCTCAGTAGAGAAAGCCAGTCCAAGGTGAGGTTTCCATGTCACTGGGTGCTCTGGACCTTTGGATGAGAAAGGAGCTGTAGTTGGGAGTCATTTAGTCTGTCCGAGGAAAGCATTCCTTGCTGCGTTGCCTGTTTGGTTAGGACATTGAGTGACATGGATGAAATTTTGCAGGCTGTATCCCTCTTGAGTTCTTCTAAGCAGCTGGTCTAGTTCCTTGGTTTGTTATTAATAATAAGGATTTATGGAGGACTTCCTATGCCCCCTGCATTGTGCATAGATTGTCCTGGAAGGTTGATACTATTATCAGACCCACTGTACAGGTGAAGAAATGGAGGCTTAGAGAGGTAGTTCACTCGTTCAGGGTCACACAACTACATAGAAGCAGAGGAGCAGGGTCTGAATTCATATTCTTTGGGCTCCAGTATCCAAGCGTGTGTGGTCATGCTTGTCAGTCTGGTGTCCAACCTTTAGTTACCAGTGGCACGAGCTCTGAGATCCAGAAATTAAACCAGATTTGGTTTTTAGATTCTCTCAATTTGAGCCCTGGAGGAGGTGGATATAATTCACTCCTGATTATGCTGGGCTCTTTGTGGCTCTTACCCTTTTACGAGTTTCTCTTCTGTGACCCCACTCATGGTAACCATTGTTCTAGAATGAAGACAATACAGAGTTGATGGGGATTTCCTCTTTTCAAAATTGTAGGGAATCAGATTATTTACCTACCGATGGATGACGCTCGCTACCAGGAGCAGGAAACATGGATAGGTTAAATGAAACTATTGTTAGAAATAGGCTTTTGCCTATTTTGGCTTGTGTATATAGGAAACTCCTGCTGTTTTATCGTTTCTCCTTTTGCTTGAGATATGGAAATGGGTGACTTTCCTCTGGACTCGGTTACAAGTAGAAAAACAGTAGAAGCACAGTGGTGGTTGACTGCTTCAGGGCAGGGAGCCAGATGGGGGCTGGGCAGCTGGGTCACCTGGAGACAGTGCTCCCCCAACCTAAAGGGGCCAGTGGTTCTCAGCCGCAGCCAGCCTTGCGGGCCTGTGACACAGAGTGGCCAGGTCTTCTGCCCTTTCAGCACAAGCCTAGCATCTTAGTTTTTGTGTGAGACTTCCTGATTTATGAATTGGCCAGCATGTTCTAAGTTAAAGATAAAAACAACAAATAACAAAATACTGGAAAGCATTGGGTCAAACCATTGCTTCCTAAATAACACGTCTGCTGGCCCCAAGTGGCTCGTGGGCTTGAGTTTGCATCCCCTGCTTTAAGCCTTGGCTTATTTCTTCGAGTCATGGACACAAAGGGTGAAAGAGTTAATGCTTTGGAAATTTGTGGGAAGAGCTCTAGTGGTGACTTGACCCGTGTGTCTGGCCTCTCTTCTCTGTCTTGGTTTTCTGTGTCCCAGGACAAGTGATTTCTCAGGGCCTCTTTTTTCCTAATCTGTAAAATGGATCCGTTTTAACAGCTCCTATGTAGCATTCCCTTCCATCCTTCCCATTCTCTGTGTCCCAGTGAGTTACCCATGCTGCCGAGATTGAGCTCTGGATAAATGAGAAATTCATGTTGTTTGGTCCCATGTCATCTTGGAATGTCAGTAACTGAAATCCTCTGCAGACAAGTTCCATTTGTCACCTGTAGTCAGCTGCAGCTTGAGTCTGCTGCTAACCCCACCAGGCCAATGTGATGCAATGTGAAATGTTTCCTTTTTTTATTCCAGCATTGGGCGTGGAAAATGTTTGCGTTTTTTTGGTCCTGCTCTTTATTCTGTGACTACGCCACATGCTGGGTTTTCTTTTTGAATTTAGGCATAAATGAAATCTCGGAAGATGTTTATACGGCTGTCGAGCACAGTGATTCGGAGGATTCTGAGAAGTCAGATAGTAGCGGTAGTGACTCTATCAGTGATGAGGAGCAGAGGTCCAAGAACGAACCAGAAGATGCCGAAGACAAAGAGGGGGCTCGGATGGACAAAGAGCCATCTGTCGTCAAAAAAAAGCCCAAATTGCCAAACCCGGCGGAGACGAAAGAGGAGCTGAAAGTCAGCACGTCACCAGCCAGCGACAAAGCGGACCCAAGCTCGGTCAAGGAGAAGACGAGCCCCCAGCCTGAGAAGGACTTTTCAGACAAAGCAAAACCCTCACCTCATCCCACAAAGGATAAGCTGAAGGGAAAAGATGAGACGGATTCCCCAACAGTGCATTTGGGCCTGGACTCCGATTCAGAGAGTGAACTTGTCATAGATTTAGGAGAAGACCATTCTGGGCGGGAGGGTCGAAAAAATAAGAAGGAACCCAAAGAACCATCTCCCAAGCAGGAGGGTAAGTGATTGCACCAGTTTCCGGTTTCTTGATTTGGTTTTAGAATGCCACCTTGCCATTTGTAGTATCACGTGTCATGTTACCCTCTGACTTCATGAAGGGTGGCGCAGCAGAGCTTGGATTGGCTCCTGGTCACCTGGCTAGTTACTGAGCGGGACCATGCCTTAACCTGGGCCTCCCTACCTTCTACCTTCCCAGTACCCAATGTGGTTGATTTTGAGCACAGGAAAAGAAGTCTCTTAGAAAGTAGTAGTTGTTTCTAGCAGTCAAGTCATTTTGCACCTAAGCAGTTTGTTTTTCAATGTGTTCACTTACATGCCTAAAGCGTTTGTCAATGTTAAGACATTGAACAGGGCTGAAATTGTTAAAAGTGTTCAGTTCAAAGACCTTGATGAGTTTATTCTCCTTTACCTCCCCTCACACTGCCCAGGCATCTCAAAACATGTTTTCTTACTAGAGTATAAGACCTTTTGGGTCGGTGGCACCAGACTGCTGAGTTCTTCTTAAGGCCTCAAGAAATCCAAGGGGCCTTATTGTATGATGCCCACCTGAGCCCGTGTTCTGCCATATTTGCGTTTAACTGACGTGGGCCTGAGGTCTCTCAACCTTGGTGCTATTGGCTTTTTATGCCAGATAATTCTTTGTCCTGTGTATTGGAAGATGTTTGGCAGTATCCCTGGCCTTCACTAACTGGATGTCAGTAGCATCTACCCAGTGGTGGCCTTCAAAAGGGTCTTGACAAAGCAAAATCTCCCCTAGTTGTGTACTGCTGCCTGAGTCTTAGTGGTTCCCCCTTCGCTGCTGTTAGGGACTGAACCAGCAGTGGCTGCTCTCAAACCCGCTGCATCCCAGGCATGGTGGCAGACCCCCCAGTGGAACATGGGAATGATTCGAAGGATGTTTGGCCCATGGGCGAAGCAGTCAGCAAATTTCTCAGCTGGCTTGGCAAGTGGGTGGTGAGGGGATTCCAATATGCCCAAGAAAGACCATGGAGAATTAATTAAGGGCCCAGGAGAGACATGGCCAAAAGACAAATTGGAGGTTGTAGCCATAAAAGCTCTTACACTTTGTGGGTTACATAAGGGGATAGCCAGGTTTAATTCTGGGCTCAGTGGTAAAGCATCTTCCTGCCAATGCAGGAGACACAGGTTCAATCCCTAGGTCGGGAAGATCTCCTGGAAAAGGAAATGGCAACACAATCCAGTATTCTTGCCTGGAGAATTCCATGGACAGAGGAGCCTGGTGTGCTATAGTCCATGGGGTCACAAAAGAGTTGGACATGACTTAGTGACTAAACAGACAACACACAGCTTCTGACAGGAGATAACGTCTCAGTTATGTGTCCCCTGGGGATTTCTTAGTCTGGCTGCTTAGACAGGAGGGGGATGGGCTTTGAGCATCTTCCCTCTGTGTTTGGATCAACATGAATTGTTCTGGAACCTCAGTTCCTGCACTTCATTGAAAGAGGATGGAACATCTCTCAGTGATACAGGGCAGGAAGAGAGAGAGGCAATTGAGTGGGTCAGGAAGGATGGATCACCGCCCCATCCCTTAAATTATGAATGACATCTGAAACATCCATTTCTCTGTGGATTGGGGTTTGAGGGACCACTTCTGATGCTGCAGAAAGCAACAGAAGTAGCATTTATTCTGTGAAGTTTGTGGAATTGTTGGGTCCCAGATGGCAGTGTTCCTATGAATGATATGTTTATACTATTCCTCTCTTTCTGGAATAGATCTTTTGTTTGGTTGTGGGTTTTTTTTTGCCCCTTCCAGAAAGGATTTGTGACATACTGATAAAATGGAAATCAAGACATCAGTGAGAAAGACGAAAATAGAACAGTGAGCGATCTGGGGAAAATTTGTATACAGAAATAACTGTTTCAGCCTTCAGAATTAGCAAAGTCAGGCTTCCATTTTGGCTCTGAGCCTCCTGGTAGCCAAAGCAAAAAGGGAAACACATATGAGTCCCTTAAAAGATCTCATGTTTCCCCCCGCTAAATAGAAAGCACTCCAGTTGATAAAATGAAGCTGAGCTGTTCCTCTCACTGGTGTCTGGAGCAGATTTCTCTAGGAGCCCCTGAGTGTGTGGTGGGACTTTCAAGCATAGGATGATTCTGAAACATAATTCAGTTAGAGGAACTTTGCAGGGGTTGGAATCCAGAGGCACCAGAGGATGATTTGGGTTTTGACTTCGTGGCCAACTCTGCAGTTGAGCATCTTTTCAATGATGTGCTTTCACTTACAAGTTTATTAAGTGAAGGGTGTTTTGGAGAGTGCTTGGTGACCTCCTATTGATCTTCAGTTAGGAGTGCAGCTTACACACAGAATCTGAATCCTCAGGTAGAAAGACTGCTTTTCTAGCTGGAGATCCCAGAGAAGAGGCTAAGGGAGCTCGCTTCAGGACCTTGACTATGCTTCCCTGTGTTGCATCAGTCATTTCCAGCCTTCTCTTAAAAAGTCCTTTTCTAATGTACAAGACAGTGACCTAAGTCTGGTGTAAGTAGGTTAGTTGGGTGGGGTTACTTTTGGAGTGTTGACCTTTAAGAAATTAACTTCTTTGTGAGACTACAGGTGATTATATGCTCCCAAATTTTTAGGACAAATGGAATTTTCCCCACCCCTTCCTTTCCCTAGTGCCCACCCACCCCATAAACCATCAGCATCCTCTAGAAATTAAAATGTTTTAGTGTCTAAATGAACCGAAATCCACCCCCCCCCCCCCCCGCCGCCCCGCAAGAATGCATCAAGCCTGGAATGCTTTCAGAATGCATAGTTCTGTTTTTGTTTTTTTTTTTTAATTTGGAAAAGAGCTCCAGTGGGACTCTCTGCAGAGCAGTAACCCATCTACAAAGCCAGCTGTTTGCCTTTGCAAGATGAAAGGGAGAAAAAGACCTTTCTGTGGTTGCCCTTTGCCCAAGGAGGGTTCAGGCTAGCTAATCAACAAGGGCAGTGTATTATTTAATCGCATGGCAGGAAAGAGAGGCACTAAAGATGCATTTGCAGGTTAGAAGCCCTGCCTATGGGATCTCTGCCTTTTTTAGAAGGGCCAAGCTCAAAGCCACCTTTGCGCCTGGAGGGGGAAGGGGCAGAGGCTGTGTCGTCCTGGGCAAGGATGGGGGCTCCTCACTCTAGATAGAGATCTTTTCCCAGCCCCACCCTGTGTTCTTGCCCGGGACCTTGGCTGAATTTTTCCCCAGAGGAGCAAGAGGGCCAGTCAGTTGTGATCACCACAAAGACACCCCCACCCCCAGGCAGTAAGGTCAGCTTGTCAGCACTCCTTTCCTTTCACACTCCTTGGTTTTTCCAGACCCACCGTTAACTGGAAATTTCCCCTAGAATGATCAAGAGCTCATGTCTTTTCTGGGTGATAGAAATCTAAAAATGACAGGCATGGAGTCATGCGGCAGAAGCATGCTGAGCCCCTAAAAAAGGTGTAGTCCTTCTTAAGGGCTTCCTTGGTGGCTCAGCTAGTAAAGAATCTGCCTGCAATGCAGGAGGCCCAGATTCTTTCCCTGGGTCAGGAAGATCCCCTGGGGAAGGAAAAGGCAACCCACTCCAGTATTCTTGCCTGGGAAATTCCACGGACAGAGGAGCCTGGCAGGCTACAGTCCATGGGGTAGCAAATGAGTCGGACATGACTGACCGACTTCACTTTCAGTCCTTATGGAAAAGAGTTTGATGTCCAGGCATGTCGTCTGAGATCAAGGATGCTGACTTGCACCCGTGTTTTTTGTGTGAACCCCAGGGAATCCTCTCTGGGGATGCAGGTTCATCTCTGCAGGGCCTAGGGTCCCTGCATTAGTAACTCAGCCCCTGCCCCTTACAGACAAGCACTCAGGTGGTCATCCCCTCTCCACCGCTCAGGGCTTCTAGCTCTAACCTGCCTTCCAACCACCCCGTCTCACTGCCTGCCCTCACTCACCAAAATGCTGCCTATTCCTGGGCATGTCTTGGCTAAAACTGTTCCCCTCCAAATTCTCCCTGCTGCCTGTTGACATCCTGCCCTCCTCCCTCATAGCCTAGGTCCTCCCAGAAGATACATTCCAAAAGGCAGCTTTTTTCAAACTCACTCACTCACATTCATTCTTTTTGCCATTCCCAAGACCTGCTCGTACAATTATTGACTTAATATATATTTTTATCAGAAGCAGCAGCTCTTTTAAAAAAAAGTTGAACTGAATTTTGGACTTAAACTTGACTACCACACAGTATGTGAAACAGTATTTTGTGCTCTGCAAAAAGATGTAACAGGGATAACTGCAGTCAAAACAAAAGCAAGGCTTCTAAATTCTCCATAAATACCATTGTGCTGGGGAAGGTTCTGGCCTTGGGGTGGAGTTCCCTTGAGTGTTAGGTGTCAAGGCTGCCACGACCACCCTGAGACTATTCTGGAAGGAATTAGAAGAGATGAAAGACAATAATACTCTTCTTACTAGGTGATTCATTGTTGTTCAATGCTTTGGCCATTGGGAGGCTGTCTGGTTCTTTGGGGTACATGCTCTGTAGGTTTCCTGGCCAAGGAAAGGATTCCTGTTCATCTCCAGATGGACTTTGGCGAAGTTGTTCTCAAACTGCTTACTGAACTCTTAACTTTGTAGAACGAGGTACTTGCAGTGATTCTGTTCATCTACTGGGTCATCGACTAGCAGGTGGGCAACTCCAGGCTGGGGGCTGGGTCATGTTGGCCTCAGTCCCCTGGAGGCCTTGACAAGTATCTCAAATGTGAGCAAGCAGTAACCCAAGGAGGCTGATGTTTTAAGCTAGAACCTGCTGCAGAAGTGGCCTAAGCATATACAGTGAGAATGTGCCCGTTCACGGGGAGGTCCTTGGCATGCTAGCCTGGGGTGGTCGCCTAGCACTCACTGGCCTGGAGACCCTGCAGGTCAGCCTGAGTCCCGTCTGTTTTCTGCTTTGTTTCTTCATGCCTTGGCTTCAGTTGTAGGTAAAGCTCCACCATCCACCACAGCGGGCAGCCAGTCTCCCCCCGAGACGCCGGTTCTCACTCGCTCATCCTCCCAGACTCCCACGGCTGGGGTCACGGCCAGCACCAGCACCACGTCCACGGTCACGGCCCCGGCTGCCGCCTCCGCCGCCGCCACCACCTCCACCGCGGGAAGCCCGGTGAAAAAGCAGAGGCCGCTTTTACCGAAGGAGACTGCCCCGGCCGTGCAGCGGGTCGTGTGGAACTCATCAAGTAAGTTTCAAACGTCCTCCCAAAAGTGGCACATGCAGAAGATGCAGCGCCAGCAGCAGCAGAGCCAGCAGCAGCAGCCTCAGTCTTCCCAGGGGACGAGATATCAGACCAGACAGGCTGTGAAAGGTACCGAGCCTCCCCCCCTGCTCTCCGTGGCGCCCGCTCCCTTTTTGCCACATGGACAGGAGAAAAATCGTCCTCGTTTTATTTTTTTCAGTTCCCCTTTGTTGCCTGGCCGCCGTATCCTGGAGGCCTGACACATTCCATTTGGCATTATTTTTAAAAATTGTTTTGCAGCTTGCTTTTTGTACTTTTCTTTTTCCTTTTTCATTTTGTAAACAGTACATGCACGTCTTCTTAGAAAGGGGTGAAATAGATGCCTAGACACACAAAAATATGCTGTCTTGATTGACGCTCTATTTCATTCTCCACCCTTTCTCAGAGGTTATTGTTAACCATAAGATCTTTTTTTAATGCATGTATGCATATATATTTATGTATATATATATGACTTCATAAAGGTATTACTTTTTTTTTTTTCTTTTTGGAAACATAAAAATGATACCATCCTTGCCTTTTTTTTTTCCCCCACCCATCAGCATGTTTTGGAGGTCCATCCATGTCAGTACGTATAGCTCTCCCTGATTCTTTTGGACTGCTGCGTAGTATTCCACAGTTTATTTAATAAAGTATTCCCCTACGGATAGACATTTAGGTTGCTTCCAGTTTTTTCCTGTTGTAAGCAGTGCTGCAATGAATACCTTTGTATAAGTTTCCTTGTGCATGCCCATGAACCCCTGGGCATTATTTTTGAAAGAGAGAAGTGGATAGTAAAGGATACCTTAATAAGTAGGGACTAGCCCCTCAACGCAAGAAGAGCCAGCATCAGGAACCGTTGCTGAAGCATGGAATACAGCTCCCAGCTGGAGGCTCCATCTAGGCTGATGTAAAGCCGAACAAAGCACTGATCTGATGGGTACTAGTTTGCCCAACTCTCTTGAGGACTGACACAGGGCTTGTTTCATGGGGAAATCCGCCTCGAGATCCTTCATGGTTGGGCTCCTTGATCGAAACTCTCACGTACTGAGTGCACTGTTGCGTGTAGAATTCTTGAGAGTTGCAGCAGGTTGTGAAATGAAAGAGTAGCCAGATCCTGACCTGGGCCCCCAGTGAAACCCTTCAAAGATTGGGGTGGAGGGAGACTGAGCGATTGGACTTACAGCCGGATTGATCCTGCTGTCTGAAGAGTTGCTGGGGCAGAACCGAGTCTGGGATCTTTCAGGTTGGGAGGGTCAGTTCCAGTCTCCTGAACTCATCACCCTTAAGTATAATGAGCCTTCCCGGGGAACTTGGGAGCTGGCAAGAAGGAGCTCATTGATGGTATGGTTCCTAATTCCCAGATTGTCCTGTTAAAGATAAACAAGGCTGGCCACTAGTTGAAGTAGTTAGGATAGATTTTAATCTGCTGTATACTATTGCAGTAGGGCAAAATGTCCAGCATGAACTGAAGTCAACTCCAACGTGTACACAGGGGGCTGGGGTTTTAAAGGGAGAATTTGGGAATAGGGAGGGGGAATTGTGGGGGCTCTGTAGAGTCAGAAAGGGACAGTTTTACACAAAGTGGTAAGGGGGTGTTGGTCCATGTGAAATGTCTGGGTTTGCTGACTCTGGTATCTCTTAAAGGTAGGCTTCTGCCCTCCCATAGAGACTGGGCAGTGGGCCCTATTGTTAGGTGTTGACTGGAGCAAATAGGCAATTCTGTCGGCAGCCTTGAGTTTTCTTAGGTGGGGACTTGAAAGGGCTGGGGGTCATCCTAGGGATGCAGCCTTGCGCTGTTGGAAACCATATTAGTCCTTAAAGACCCAGGTGGAGGCCCCACTGAGAAAGGGCTCGGAGGAGCCTCGCTCGAGTTTGGCTGACGAGAGAATCTTTGTCCCTTGAAAGCAGAGAAACTCGAACGGTGTGGATCGGGCCCTGCTCCCACCACAGCTTCGAGCTGGGACAGCCTTCCCGAGGCAGTGGGGTGACCAAGAACCTTTGCTTTCCCAGCTGTCCAGCAGAAAGAGATCACGCAGAGCCCATCCACCTCCACCATCACCCTGGTGACCAGCACCCAGTCGTCGCCCCTGGTCACCAGCTCAGGGACCACGAGCACCCTCGCGTCTTCGGTCAGCGCAGACCTGCCCATCGCCACCGCTTCAGCTGATGTCGCTGCAGACATCGCCAAGTACACTAGCAAAGTGGGTGCCTGTGGCGGGATCGGGGAGGACCAGCCTTGGGTCTTTCCAGGAGTTAGAAGGGATCGGGAAGGGTGCAGTCCCTCCCCAACTCACCTGTCCTCTTGGCATGTTCCTTGTGGAGGGGTGTGGTGGGCGGGCTCGCCTGCTCTGTGTTCACTTGTGGGCACCCTCTCTGCAGGTTCTGTCTTCTCTCTTTTAAAATTTGTTCTATTGAAGTATGGGTGATGTACAGTATTGTCTTAATTTCTACTGTATAGCAAAATGATTCAGTTATATACACATGCACTTTTTCATATTCCTTTCTATTCTGGTTTATCACAGGGTAATGATTGTATTTCCCTGTGCTATACAGGAGGACCTTGTTGTTTATTCTATGCATAATAGTTTTTTTTTTTTTATTCTATGTATAATAGTTTGCATCTGCTAATCCCAGACTCCCAATGCGTTCTGTCCCCCACCATATCCCTCTTCTCCACTTCTCTCTTAATTTGCCAAGTGATTTCATGCTCACTGTTGAATTTGGGCAAGTAAAGCTTGCAGCTCTCCTCGCTGTCAGATGAGACTGCCCTGGAGTGACATTCAGGTTGCTGTCTGTAGAATCCAGGGAGTGAAAATCACCACCAGAATTGCAGCTCCCTGGGGAGTCCTTCTGCTCTCTGCTGGGGCCTAGAACAGCGCTTGATACATAGTTGTAAGATGAAAGCAGGTTGCTGCCTAACTTCTCACTGGGCTTCTTATTAGTAACTTTTTTTAAAAAATCTGTACAGTTTTTAAAGTCTTTATTGAATCTGTTGCACTATTGCTTTACTTTCCTTCTTTTATAATGTTTTGGTTTTTTGACTACAAGGCTTGTGGGATCTTAGCTTCCTGACTAGGGAATCAGACCTGTACCCCCACAGTGGAAGGCAGAGTCTCAACCACTGGACTGCCAGGGACGTCCTCACACCCATTTTATAGACGAGCACGCTGAGAACTGGCCAGGCCACACCACTTGTCCAGGGTCGCATAATCCGTGAACGTCTAACTGGCATTTGAATGGTAGCAGCCAGGATCTAGAGTATCGGCTTGACCTGGCTTTAAGCTGCCTTGTGAATTCACACCAGGCCTGCTGACCACAGCTCTTCAGGGTCCACAAACCTACTGTTCTTACAGGTGGCTTTTTAAAGCAACCCTGCTTGAGTCAGCGTGGCCAAAGAGAGAAAACCCAAGTCTGGGGGTAACATCTCTTATTTAGTATTTCTGTTCCCCCCTTTTGAATAAAACACAAGAATTTTTATCGAGTCCCTGAGTTTCAGAACAGGAAGGGTTCACCTGTTAAGTATGATTGCATCCTCAGGGTTTTTTTTTTTTTTATTGGTGGTTGGTCTTTTATTAATTTTTTTTTTCCCAATTATTTTTATTAGTTGGAGGATCCTCAGGGTTTTTGTCTTACCTGTTCATCACCTTGAACTAGGATTGACTTCATGTTTTCATTTATAGTGACTTAACAGAAATAAAATTCAGTCTACACTCACCAGATCCTGTTCTTCAATGATTGAAGCCTGAGTCCATCTTTTCTTCTGTTAAAAAGTGATTAGCATGAAAGTGTTAAAGAGTTAATGCAAGCTTCCCTGGTGGCTTGTTGGTAAAGAATCCGCTTGCCAGTGCAGGAGACATGGGTTCCATCCCTGATGTGGGAAGCTCCCACACACTCTAGAGCAACTAAGCCCATGTACCACAACTCCCGAGCCTGGAAGCCGCAACTGCTAAAGCCTGTGCCTGGAGCCCGTGCTCTCCATCCGACACGGGAAGCCGCCGCAGTGAGAAGCCTGTGCGCTGCAACTAGAGAGTAGCCCCCGTTCACTGCACCTAGATCAGAGCTTGTGAAGCAACAAAGACCTGGCACAGCCAAAAATAAATGCGTAAATAAGTTATAGTAAAAAAAAAGAATTAATGGTACCACGTGGAGACTTTCTTCCTAACAAGATCTGTTGTAGAATTACAAGAGGGTAATTTTTTAAAATGACTGATTTAAGATGTCTGGTATTGCTTAAATGGCTTCCTTTTCCTTATTTATTTATTTTTTTAAATTATTTATCTATTTGGCTGTTCCAGGTCTTTAGTTGTGGTGTGCAGATTCTTAGTTCGCATGTGGGATCTTGTTCTCTGACCAGGAATCAGACCCAGGCCCCCTGCATTGGTGCAGAAGCTTAGCCACTGGACCACCAGGGAAGTCCCCCCAAATGGTTTCTCATTCGCTTGCCATTGATTGGACTTCTTGTATCGCCTTCCGTTGATTTGGTCCGAGTTGTCCATTTACAGATGAGAAAACTGAGGCTGCCACGCAGCTCAGGCTGGTGTTCACACCAAGCCAGTGTTATCCGCTCCTGCAGCCCTTTTTATTCCATCTCTTAGAGTTCTCCCCCTTACTCATGGGGCAAAATTGAGGAATGAACATTTTGATAGGCATTTTCTTTGCAGTTAAGAAAATGAACTCAGTGACATAGTTTTGGAGCTGGTGAACTTGCTTGTGTCTGAGGTGACCCAGAGTTGAAGACCCAGATTTGTGTGTTTTGGCAGAAGGGCTCTTTTTATTAATGTTGAGTTCTTTGCTATATTTGGAAGTGGGAACGAAGGTCAGTCCACAAATTCATGATTTCTTTAAAATGGAATGTAACTATGGCATTAGTAAAGTATTGGATTTCATCCACTCTCTAAAGTTTTCTCGTAAAGCAATTTCCTTTGAATATTTTAAATGGACCTGAGCAGGGAGGCCCGTACAGAATGACTGACCATAAAGCACGAAGTGTTTTTGCTGGCAACATCCCCCTGTGGTCCCTGCAACAAGGGGGAGAACTAATATTTCAACAGATACTTTATTCATTTTCCGCCTATTTTGGGGGTGAAATGGGGGTTACTCTTTTGGAGTTGGCAGCAGTTTTGCGATCACATGTTCTTGAGAGTTAATTCTTTTGTGAAAATAAGAAAACAGGTATTTCTTTATGAACTCCTCAGCAGATACTGAACCACAGTCTCCTCTTTTTCTCATTTAATCCTTGTATACACCCTACAAGGGGGCAGTGTTATTATCCTTGTTTTATGCCTGGGGCTTAGAGAGAGTTGTGGATGGCAAGACTTAATGGCAGGAAGAAATCTCGGGCATCAGATACAAGGGTGCTGTTTGTCCTGTTTTCTTGCTGAGTTGGAGCAGACTGCGTAGCACAGGGGAGTCTTGGCAGTGGCTGGGCCAGATCTGCGACCTGGTTTGGTCTCCCGTCCCCTCCTGTCCCTCCTGTAATGTGGGAGGGCTCCGCGGGTGTGTGCCCCTTTAGGTCACCACAGAGCATTGAGGAGAGTTCCCTGTGTTGGATAGTAGGTTCTCGGGAGTTATCTGTTGTGTACGTAGTGGTGTATAAATGTCAGTCCCCGTCTCCCATTCGGAATCTCCCCACTCCCCCAACCCCCTCTTTTGTAGCCGAAAGTTTGTTTGCTACATTTGTGACTGTTGCTGCTTTGCCAGTAAGTTCATCCCTGCCCTTTTCTTGGCTTCCACATGGAAGCGATGTTGGACAACATTTATCTGTCTGTCTTCACTCTGTGTGACGGTCTCTAGGTTCAGCCACGTCTCTGCAGATGGCACTATTCCATGCCTTTTTTGTAGCTGAGTAGTACTCTGTTGTATGTAGGTACGTCTTCTGTATCCGTTCTTCTGTCAATGGACATTGTAGGTTTTGCCCGTGCCCCGGCTATTGTCAATAGCACTACAGTGAGCATTGGGGCGCATGCCTCCTTTTGAATTATGGTTTTCTTCAGATACATGCCTAGGAGGAGGATTACTGGCTCACATGGTAGCTCTGTTTTTAGTTTTTTAAGGAACCTCCATATAGTTCTCTCTAGTGGCCGTACCAATTTATGTTCCCATCAACAGTGTAGGAGGGTTCCCTTTTCTCCACACCGTTTCCAAAGCATTTATCATTTAAGATTTTTTTGATGATGGCCATTCTGACTGGTGTGAGGGTGACACCTCAGGAATGATTTGCATTCCTCTAATCATTAGTGGTTTTGAGCATCTTTTCGTGTGTTTGTTGGCCATCTGTATGTCTTCTCTGGAGAAATGTCTATTTAGATCTTTCCCCCCCATTTTTTGATTGCGTTGTTTTTTTTTTTTTTTATATTGAGCTGCATGAGCTGTTTGGGTATTTTGGAGAGTAATTCCTTTTTGGAGATTAATTCCTTGTTGGTTGCTTCATTTGCAAATGTTTTCTCCCATTGTGAGGTTGTCTTTTTGTTTTGTTTATGGTTTCCTTTGCTTTTGTACAGATCGATTTTAGATACATGTCATCTAGGAAAAGTCTCAGGGAAGTTGATCACCTAAATTGCTTCTGTTTTTATCTTTTCAGATGATGGATGCAATAAAAGGCACGATGACGGAAATATATAACGATCTTTCTAAGAACACTACTGGAAGCACCATAGCTGAGGTCAGAGGTGACACATGTCATTCTTGTTTTTTTGTGGTTGTTATCTGTGCTTCATATATTTTTTTAAAGTTTTTAAAAACTGGAGTGAAATTGCTTTGCAGTGTTTAGCTCCTGCCGTAAAACAGCGTGAACCAGCGCTGTGTCCACATGTGTCTCCTCTCCCGTGAGCCTCCCTCCCGTTCTTCACTCCCTGTCTGCTCAGGGTGTCTTCTCTGGGCTGATATGGGGGCGCCCTGAAGAAGTTCTCTGGAAACCCCTCTCAGGTTCTGGCTCTGGTCCCCAGGCTCGCTCTGCCTTGATGGCGGTGTTGAGGGTATTTTTTCAGTTGGCTAGGAAGCTGGTGCTGTGGAGACACACCCTGCTCTCTGCGATCACCTCACTTCTAACCCGAACAGCTGAAACCAGAGCCCGAGTGATTGACCCACTGGCGAAACCAGAAACCGGTTATTTTGGCCCCGTGTGAAATTGGCTCCTTCAGCATCTCCTGAAGTTTGGACTTTTTTATTCAAGTGATCTTGGTGTTCAAGAGGTAGTATCCCAAGCTTCCTCAATTTAGGTGATTACTTAGAGAATGGAGTGGTTAAAACATGGAAATATCCACTTAGGAAGTGACCACTTATTTTTTTTTTTAAAAAGAAAAGCCAAAAAAAAAAAAATAAAAGAAAAGCCTCCCTGAATTTTCTTCCTAGGATAATGTCAGGCAAACTGGCTGCAGACAGGTCCCTCGGGGAAATGACAAGTGGCAAGACTTGTTCAGATCATTGAAAGTCACGATGGAAAGTGAGGGGAACCCCATGAGGAGCCATTGATGTGAGAGGGCAGGCAGAGTGAGGCTGGCACCCGGAAAAAGAGGGGGACGTCTCCAGGAAGATGCTCTGATGGGCCTTAAACAGAGAACTGTGTGCTTCAGCTTTTTTTTTTTTTTTTTTTTTTGCCACACTGAGCCGCTTATAGGATTCTAGTTCCCTGACCAGGGATTGAACCTGTGTCCTCTGCATTAGGAGCATGGAATCTTAGCCACTGGACTGCCAGGGAAGTCTCAAGAGAGCTGTGTGAATGTAAAGATTTCAGGGAGGTCCCAAGAAAAATCGATGAATCTCTTTAGGTATTTTTGCTATATGACCATCTTTATGATTATGCTGGGGTGTCAAACAACAAGGCCAAATGCTGTTTTTAGAAAAACCTCCTCTCCCTCACCCTGACCTGTCACCATACTTTATTCCTTTTTGTTCATTTAATTGATGTGGGGTTACCTGAAACCTTGGGTCTTGAAAGATGTCAGAATATTCCAGATTTTAACGAGGTAATATGCAGCCCCCTTTCACAGTTAGAGACAACATTTCTGCAGTGATACAGAAAGATTGTTCCCACCGTGTTGGAAAAATCAGGATTTCTCAGCCTTGAAGCTCCTGACGTTGGTGCCAGATGTTTCGCCATGGTGGGGGCCGTCCTGTCTGTCTGGGATGTTGAGCAGAATTCCTGGTCTTTACCCTCTGGATGCCAGAAACAACCCAGAATGTCTCCAGGCACTGCAGCGTCATAGACAGAGGAGGGGGGCAAAAGTCATCCCAGTTAAGAACCATGGTGATGATTAAACACTGTCAACAGCCTTCTATCAGTTCAGTTTGGGTTTATATTTTCTTCTCTCCAAGTGAATTTGGCCCCAAATATAATCCTCCTACCTCCACCCCAAATACCCTATGGTTTCCAGAATGGTTAAGCTTTGGGATTTCAGGTGAATGATTATGGCCCCCACCCAAAACTTTAGGTCCGAGATAAGATAAAGCTGTTTTTAGGATGTTTTAGTTTTATTTTTTTAGGCCAAAGTCCTGTTCAAAGCTTTTACATATAGTAAATCTCTTACGTGTGAACCTTCACATTGGGAACTTTCAAAGACGCGAATGTTTGCATGTCCGATCACGTAAGTTAGTTCACGTGTCTGGCGTACATTGTCATGTGCGTACATCTTCCCACAAGTGATTGTGCCTTGGTACTTTACTGTGGAGAGTGCAGTATTACAGTATCTTTATTTCAAGCCCAGGGTGTCCGGAAGCAAGCATAAAAGCAGCGGTGATGTAGCTGGTGCTGGACTATGCAGCCACTTGTGTTAGTTGGTTGCTTAGGCTAACTTTGTTGGACTTACGAACAAATTGGGCTTATGAACGGGGCTCTAGGAATGGAACTTGTTGGTATGTAGGGGATTCACTGTACTATTTATTTTGAAAATCTGTCTTCTTTTTTCATGTTAAACGGCTTTTCCTAGAGCATCTCTTGGAAAAGATAGACCACTTGTATTTGGTTTTTTGAAGCAGAATTTCTTACGAATTTGGACTAACTCACTGGCACCCATCTGGGGGAGGCCAGCAGAGACCAGGCTGCTGCCCTTTGACTCAGCACGTGACATTAACCCATAGTGAGAGCTGGAGCTTCTGAGCCCTGTTGGCAACAGGCACCCAGATGCGCTTTGTAAGTCTTCTGTCTTCTTACAGATCCGCAGGCTGAGGATTGAGATAGAGAAACTCCAGTGGCTGCACCAGCAGGAGCTCTCAGAAATGAAACACAACTTGGGTGAGTGCTGCTGGCCTGGTCTGCATTGACGAAGGTTCTGAATAGGAACTTCTTGGCGTGTCTAGAGTTGGGCCCAGGGGTGAACTGGGTCAGAAGGAGGCCAGGGGGATGTACCACTCCTGGGGAGAACACAGCATCCTGGGGAGTCTAGCCTGGAGAAACCAGGTATGAAGCAGGAGCTGGCGGGAACCCCCTCTCCTCTCTTCCAAACACCAACATCAGCAGCAAATTCATCCCAACAGCTGTGGTAGCTGCCCCTGCGTGTGAGCTGTGACCTGTTGTAAAATTGAGAGACATCTCAGTAGCCTGAGCATTCTGGTAATTGTCCTGGCCTAATGATCAGTGCGGAGGCCCTGCCCTGTCTGGAAGATTAGATCCGCTGCCACCAAACACTTCGAGAAGGAAGTATATCCAAGTTGCAGCCCCAGTTCTGCCCATCTTAGCTGTGTGCCTCAGTTTCCTCATCTGTGAAATGGGTAGAATAGTAGTAGTCACCTCCTTAAGATTAGTGTAAGGATTAAAAGAGTTCATATTTATAAAGTGTTTACAACAGTGCCTACAGATCACAGGTACTGTGTAAGTATTTGATAGAAAAAAAAGCTTATACAAATGATAAATTTCAAAATGAATTGAGTGGGGATTGTTCTGAGGATTTATGTGAGCACTTCCTGCAGAGTCACCACGGGGCCCCATTATCATTATCCTCAGGACCTGACATTCCTGATCACAAACAGTTCCTCAGGTTGGCACGGTGAATGCCTGTTTTACAGATGAGGACGTTGGAGCTCAGGGAGGCTGGGTGACTCTCTGCATTGGCTCATATGACCAGGGCATCCCCGAGCCAGAGATTCATAGCTGTCAGGATCCACTGTCTGACCTGCTGTGAATGAGCCCACGGCCTGGGATGGGGGGTGAAGTTGGCATCCTCTCCCCTGCCCTCCCCTGGCAGAGCTGACCATGGCCGAGATGCGGCAGAGCCTAGAGCAGGAGCGGGACCGGCTCATTGCTGAGGTGAAGAAGCAGCTGGAGCTGGAGAAGCAGCAGGCGGTGGACGAGACCAAGAAGAAGCAGTGGTGCGCCAACTGCAAGAAGGAGGCCATCTTCTACTGCTGCTGGAATACCAGCTACTGCGACTACCCCTGCCAGCAGGCCCACTGGCCCGAGCACATGAAGTCTTGCACCCAGTCAGGTAGGGCCTCGGGAGCACCACCTGGCCCAGGCTGCGGGGGGCGGACCCTTGGCTCCCCCCGGACCACAGGGCACTTGCCGCGCCCACTTACCACAAGTGACTCGTGCACACGAGACCGCAGCAGGCAGACACGTGGCCAGGTCCCCAGGCTCCGTTGTCTCCACCCTCTGGGTTCCTTGGCGGCCTGTAATGACAGCCCAGATGACTTCAGTTTCCTGTGGCTTGCTGTGGTTCTCCACTGGGGGCAGTATCTGTCTCTGCCCAAACCAAATGGGGGTGTCCCTGGTAGCTCAGATGGTGTAAAGAATCTGCCTGCAGTGCAGGAGACCTGGGTTCGATCCCTGGGTTGAGAAGATCCCCTGGAGAAAGGAGTGGCAGCCCACTCCAGTATGCTTGCCTAGAGAATCCCGCAGACGTAGGAGCCTGGCAGGCTACAGTTCATGGGGTCACAAAGAGTCGGACATGACTGAGTGACTAAGCGGACACACACAGAAATAAAATGCATCTTCTACCCCGTTCTGCAATGCACAGGACAGCCCCCCACCATGGAGCCCATCCTGGACACAAGGCTTTAAACAATCACCAGTTCTTATGTGAAGGACAGAGTGATGGTTTGGAGCTAATTTGTTTTTAAAATCTCTTTCTAATGCAGAGCGAGCAGATCCCAGGCCAGGAGACTCTAGCAGGAAGCACCGTCTAGTTAGAACTTATTAATAATATTTATTAGTAATATTTTACAGTTAGCGCTTATTTATGGCCAATGTTAGATTTCTGTGTTTAGAAGTAAAAGTCTCCACTTAAAAGAATTTATTTAAATGCAAATAACATAAATAATATGACAAGGGACTGTATCAGTGGATTGGCAAATTTTTCAAAGGTGGTAGATGAACGACCCAAGTTTGAGAGACTCTAGGCAAGGGTTGGTAAGCTTTTTTTATGAAGGTCCAGAGTAAATGTTGTAGGATTTGTGGCCCACGGGATCTGTCGAAACCTCTCAAGTCTGCTGTTACAGGGTGAAAGTGAGTGCCTGAGGTGAACACTGGTCTAAAATTAGAAATTATGAAATGAGTAATTGGAACAGCCATACTAAGCTGTTTGCTTCATGAACATGCTTTTGTCTCCAGAATGATTTAATAAAACTTAAATCACAGACTCTGAAAAATGAACATATCTTCGTGCACAGTCTGGAATTCCTGTGTCTGGGAAGGCTTCAGTCCAGCTATTCTGGGCCCGTGCTGTGCCCTGGGCAGGGCTGGGTGGCATCTCTTAACACGTGGTGGTTTGCATGGAGCAGGGTTCCCTGTGGGCCCGGGCGCTACTACGCTCGGCTTACATGTGGCTTCTGTCGCCCTTTGCCCTCAGCTACCGCCCCTCAGCAGGAAGCAGACCCCGAGGTGAACACAGAAACACTAAATAAGTCATCCCAGGGCACCTCCTCCAGTACTCAGGCAGCCCCCCCGGAAACCAGCGCCTCGAAAGAGAAGGAGACGCCAGCTGAGAAAAGCAAGGACAGTGGCTCGGTGAGTATCCATCCCACATGCCTCGGGGCCAACCAGAATCTCAGACCTGCCCCCTCCCACCTCCACGGCGAGCCCCGTGCTGTAGGAGCGTGTCTGTCTTCAGGCTTCAGGTGGGGGCGACAGGGTCTCTGCAGGCCTCCTTCTCCCCAGGTGTGTGTTGAGGGCAAGTGTTGTCCAGTAGAACCTGTGATGTTGGGAGTGTTCTGTATCTCCTCTGCCCGTTGTGGGAGCCACCAGCCTCAAGTGGCTGTTGAGCACTTGAACTGTGGCCATTGTGACCAAGAACCTGGATTTCAGATGTTACTAAATTAATTTAATAGTAACTAATTTAAATGCAATGGCCATGGGTGGCTGGTGGCTGCTGTGTTGGACACAGAGGTCGCACCTCTTATTTTCCCAGGGAGTGGTATGTGGATTGTATGCAGACATTATTTTAGGTGACATGTTGGTCGTTTTTAACACTTGTAATCATTATGGTTTTGCTTCATGTGTATTAGGGAAAACATCAAGTCATCCCAGAAGTCAGACCTCTTTGATTTCATTGATATTATTGCTGAGGAAGAGGTTATTGTGAAATAAAAGTGAATCGATTATAATATGATGTAATATGTAGTCAGCCCTCAGAATCCATGGATTTCTCATCTGTAGCTGCAACCAGCCAAAATTCCATCCTGTGTTTGGTTGGATCCGTGAATGCGAAACCCTCGGATACAAAGGCACAGTTGTATTCATCCTTCCAGACCATTTTATATAGGAAACTTGCGCATCCTTGGGTTTTAGTTTCCTTGGGGGCTCCTGAACCATTCCACCTTGGGTCCTGGGAGACGGCTGTACTTCCCTTTGGGATAGGGTAGAAATCCGGAGAGGCGAGTAGGTCAGAGAGCGGGCAGTTGAGGAACAGTGTCCTTGAAGCTGAGGCTCTAGAGTGGAGTAAGGGGCCTCCCTAAAGGGCACAGGGGTAGGGCCACCCCAGCTGACTTGGCCTCCCCTCCCTGAGCAGGTGGCATGAAGGTGTTGGCGGGGCCGTGACAAGCATCCCCAGGGATCCCGGGGCTTCCCTGGGGGGGCTCCGCTGAACCCAGAGCCTTGCCTCCATCTCTCTCTTTTTGTGTTTCTAGACCCTCGACCTCTCTGGCTCCAGGGAGACGCCCTCCTCCATTCTCTTAGGCTCCAACCAAGGCTCTGGTATGTTGCCCCCTGGTGGGTGAATTCGCGCTCACGTTCCGCACGGGCAGAGGGGAGCCGTGTCCTCAGGGAGAGCCTGAAGGGTTCAGGGTGGTGGTTTTCAAACTGGGTTTCCTTAGGGGTCCTCGGGGGCTCCCTGGGCTGGTCAGCAGGGGTGAGGGAGTGGCTGGGCAGGCAGCTTTGAGGCATTTTTCCAAGTGAATCAATGTTGACCTTGTTTTTGATTTTTTTTTTGGAGTTCCACACCAAAGACACAGAGAGGTTCTGTTGCTGACCTGGGGTGGGCTAGCAGATGGATTTGGTTTGGGCAGTTATTCTGCCCTCAGAAATGACTGTAGCAAATGAAACTGTGTGAAACTGTCCCTGAGGTCCCAGCACCCACATTTCATGGAGGAGGGTACTTGAGCCTTCAGAGGGGGAAAAAAAATTTCTAGGTAGATGATCTTTCTGTAGAAATCTTTCCTCTCGAGGGATAACCTGGCAGGCTGTCTTGGGTGGGTTATCTGGCGCTAACTTTTCTAGTTCTCCTCTTTTGCGGAGTTTGAGCTGTCTTCTAGCCCACTGGGTGTTTGCCCTGCACCCTCTCAAACCACTTTTAGGGCCTTCCAAAAGGGTTCGTCCTCAGTGAGAACTATTCTGCTGCTTTCAGGGTCCTTCAGCTCCAGCCAGGGTCTTTTTCTCTTCTAGATCATTCTCTTCTGTTGAAAACCAAACTTTTTGTTTTTGTTTTTCATTTCTGCATATTGAGTACATAGAGGAAGAAGTGATGTCCCTTGTTAGGGTGGCTGGAGACTTCCCAGAGGCACTGGAAGTGGGGTTTGGGCTCAGGAGACATGAAGGCGGAGTGGCATGAGCTGACCTCAGGGGGAATATGAACTTGGCTGGAATTACGATTGAACCACCTGTCAACTCCCTTCTCACTCTCACTCGGGTCTTGTGATAACATCTTGAGGACACGTTGAGTTTGGAGCGGAGGTGTCTTCCTCATGCCTTCTTCTAGCTTCTCTTTTTAACAAAGGCAGAGCAGACTTGAGACCTCAGCAGCATGGCACCCACCTAGAGCTTCCTGCTACTGTTTGGTTTTCATTATGTTGATTTGTCGTGTTGCCTGCTGTCTATGGCAGGTATTATGCGTTCCTGCTTTTGGTGGTGATATAAGAGTTTCTGTTCGACTGAAGTGGAGAGTGAGTTTAGAAACACCAGCTGAGCCCTAAGCAGGAGGATTTTGGATATGTCAGAGCTGCAGAGGTGGTTGGCCTGGGGAAGGGTTCAAGCTGTGGGGAAAACACTGCTGCAGGCAGGGGGCGCTGTTGAGCAGCAAAGTGGCGGCATCCACAGGGGAAGATTAACGGGCCTTAGGAAGATCAGCGATGCTGTGGGGTATGGAATCCGGTGGGACAAGGAGGCTTGCGTGCAGGAAGACAGTTGGGAGATACGGCATCTCCCAGCTGTGAGGTGGATGAGGTGTTCCCTGGCCCAGGGGTTGGTAGACTTTCTGTAAAGGATCAGGGAGCAGAAGAGGTGAAGCTTCGAGGGCCACACCGTCTTTATCAGAACTGCCGTTGTCGGAGGAAAGCAGCCGCAGATGGCACATAAACAGATGCGCCTGTGCTGCGGTGAGCTTGCACTTGGAAGAGCAGGCGTTGGGCTGCATTTGGCCTGTGGGCCGTCACTGGCTGACCCCCGACCTGAAGCACCCTGGTGTGTGAGGGGGTAGGAAGGGAGGCTGGAGAGAGGAGGTAGGGAGGCTCGGGTTGCTGGGGAGTTGGTGCGGAGGGTGGAGTGGGGAGAAGACCATCCCGGGGAGTCTGATGACTAGAGGAGGAGGGAGGGAAAGGTACTGAATTGTCAGCATTTTTTAGGGAGCGCTGCAGTGTTATTCTAGAGCGTGAGCTTGAAGGGAGCTGAACCGGAGGTCCCTGGAGGCTGGATCAGGACTGGGAGCTCACTGCTCCTCACTGCCCCCTGTTGCACTCCACAGCCGTCTGGCTGATGGGTTGTCATCAAAGCAGACAGACCAGCTCATCTTCTGATCCTCGTACGTCTCAGGGCTTCCGTTAGTGCTCACTGCTTGCTGACAGTGTAGAAGGAATCTGGAGAAAAGTGGGCTTTGCAAAAACATGGAGGTTCCTGTGCTCTTTATCGGCTTCTGGAACCAGGCTGGTTAAGATGAGCATCTAGTCTGGAGGGAAAAGGTCAAACAGGAGATAGGAGCTTCCTCGGGGTGGGCATCGGCCTCTCCTGGTCACTTGTCTCTTCATTTTAAGATTTTAAAGTGATGCATGCCTATCGAGTTGACTCTTAAACAACATGGGTTTGAACCATGCAGGTCCACGTCTGTGTGGATTTTTTTTCCCATAATGAATACAGTTCTACACAGTCTGTAGCTGGTTGAATCTGTGGATGTGGATATGGAGGGCTGACCATGAGACTTAAGTATCCATGGAATCCGGTATCCATGGTGGGTCCTGGAATGAATCTCCTGTACCATCCCTGATACCAAGGGATGACTAGTCAGAGAAAATCGTACAGGGAAAAACAGTTCCTCATCCCAGTCTCCATGGCTATCTTTTTGCAGCTGGTACTTACTTAGAAATAACTTGTTTCCCCATATTTCTGTTTCTTGACTTTATCTAGACATTGTTTGTTGACTTCTGGCTTTAGATGAGAATCAGGGTCACTTATCAACTCTCTTCTCCCCTCTCTCCCAGACCACTCTGTCACTGTTTGATGTGCTCTGTGGGTTCCCTTGGTCCATTTCAACACTTACTCTTTAGGCCTTGTTCTCCAGCTGGAGGAAACAGTGTCCCTGGACCCCTCTCTGGTGCTCACCGCCTCCCTCACCTCTCCTCCACAGTCATATTCAGACTTTTCCATCCTCCTGCTCTGACTTCCCCACCATCAAGGTGGAGAACGTGTGCATTCTCTTCTGTAACTGCAGTTGGTCCTTCTCAGTTCCAGCTGTTGGCTGAGTCTTCAAGGTTGGCAGGTCATCATCTGTTTCCATCATTATGGTCATGCTGTTCGTTGCAGAGTCAAACAGGGCACTGTTAATACATTTCCATCTCTGTGTAGCCTTACTTTTCCCTGGAGGTTTTTTTCTCCCCTCTGTATCGTATCTTCAGCGATTTCCCCGGCTCTTCCATTTCAGACGATTCTGTGCTGGTGTCCTATCATCGTGGCTGAGGAGTGGCCCACTGAACTCTCACCTGTGGCTCCTCCCTCAGTCCTCTCGCCACACGCACCTCCATCACCCTCTCTTCCCTGACCTGTCATCAGCCTTGGCAGTAGATTCGTGATTATACTTGCCCTAAATAATCTGGGTTCCTTGGGCGGAGCCTTCCCACCTCAGTGTGGTGGAGCCGGCACCTCCCGTTTCCCCGCCTGAATTAAGCTCTTGGTAGAGCTAGTGGTTCCGAGAAAAATTTGCTGTCAAAATTCTGGGAGTTGATGGCTTCATGTGGTTGCTTCTATGTCATTGTATGCCTTATTTCCACCTGTAATCTTGTGCTGTGTCCAGTGATCCCTTTCATGGTTTTAATATGCATTTTTGAAAGCCTTAGTCTCCTGTGCATGCCTTGAGTTGGAAAATGGTGACATCGACCCAGCAGCCCCCCCGAGTGCTAAGACCAGTAGCCTGTTGATGAGCAGGAGAGCGAGCCCGTGGGGTTGGCGGACTCAGCTCTCCGCCAGACTCTGAGGGGGCCTGTGCTGTCTCTTCAGTTAGCAACAGGTGCGACAAACAGCCCGCCTCTGCCCCAACCACCACAGACCACCAGCCGCACCCCAACTACCCAGCCCAGAAGTGTAAGTATGAACCCGCCCCGCGGGAGCCGCCGGGCAGCGGCTCCCGGCAGGCGGCGGGCTCGTCCTGTGTGTGTCCGTGTGTGTTTCCTTTGTGGGCGTGTCTCCTGTTCTCCCGAGTGATGGGTCTTGGCTTTGCCTGGTTTCTTCCTGGCATTAGTGCCTCTGATGACCATCGGAAACTGCAGTAGGAAGCGAGACAGCCAGGACAGACAGTCTGGCTTCTTTGGTTTTTTTTTTTCTTTTTTGACCATGCTGTGCAGCTCATGGGATCTTAGTTCCCTGAGCAGGGATTGAACCTGTTACCCTTGGCAGTGAAAGCACCGAGTCCTAACCACTGAACTGCCAGGGAATTCCCCATCTGGCTTCTTGAAGGGACTTCATCCTTGGTCTTTTCATGATGAGTCCTGGAGTCAGACCCGTTGTCCTCTGCAGTGCCTGGCTGAACCAGCCAGCACGCCCTGTCCTGTCGGTGGGAGAGGTCAGGCTCTGCAGTTACTCAGGGGGCCAGCCTCTGGGATGCGGCTTTTCTGCTAAGGAAGCTAAGCCCTGCTGCCCAGCTGGTCCCTGCCTTCAGCAGAGCTGGCGAGACTCCAGTGTGACTTGACTGCATTGTTGTCAGTTTCCGTGTTGTGATGACCACCTGCATCACTGACCTTGCAGAGGAACAACAGTGTAGGTGTCACGAGTAGGGAAGAACATGTAAGAAGAGGTGGATTCAAGGACCGTAAGAGAGCTCGACCCTGGCCCCCAGCTCTGCCCACTGCGATAGCGCCCCCTTTGGGTCACAGATGCAAGTGAAGAGGAAGCGTTCCCTCCTGAGAGAATCAAGGACTTGGGAGATCCTTATCACTGTCTTTGCTGCTTCTCTTCCAGAAGAGCTCAGGACCACACACACGCCTGCCTGTCACCAGGCGATGATAAGAGCGGTCACCCTTCTAGGCGATGATCCGGTCCCTTGCTCCCTCACCCCGATTCTGTCTCTAAGCTTGATAGCCGACTTCTTTTGATCAAATATTATCATCCCACCTCAAGAAGTTAAAGTTTTGTCCCAACCTGTCTGAACTTGGTAAATGATCTAGGATATGATGGGATCTCAGTGATGTGCTGGTGGGTCTCTCAGAGTCGGCCATCCCGCCGAGCCTGCAGGCTGGACTGTCTCCCAGCTGGACAGACACCTCCTTTGGCTCTTCCTTCACTGTCCTCACATCTTACTCATCCACGATGTATCTCCTTACGACGCACACGTCCTTGAAGCTCCCTTAGGTCTTACTCTGCTTCTTGCATCCTTTAGTTGACCTTTAAGCTTGTCCTTACTGGGAGCCAGTTGGTTTTAACCATTAAGCCCAGATGGGCTTAACCATTCTGGTCCTCACTCCTTTTCCATTGGCTGGTTTAGATGTAAGTCTGTTTTTTCAAGTTGCCTGTGCAATGATTAAAGAAACCCCATTAACATAAGTAAGTAGATTGAATGCCAAATTTCAGGGTCTTTTTTAGTGGCCAAGGACATGGGGTACTTGGTGTCTGCTCATGCAGCAAGGGTGCCTGGTCCTAAGTGGCACACAAGAACCATCTTCCTCGATAATTTAGTACCTTTTCCCCACTTGTCTTTATTTTCTCTGAGCATGATGCCCCCGTTTTTCCAACCAGCTCTTGTTAAATGCTTACAGATTCCCCAAATACAGGGCAGTAAACCGTGGCAGGATTTTGCCCCTGTGTGTTGTGGGAAGTCGGGAGGGGAAGGTGGCTTCCTGGGGGAGCAGGTGCAGATCACGTAGAAGGGGATGGTTGCCCTTGGCCAGGGGTGGGCAGGGATGCTAAAGCTCCCTTTCCCCTTGGCTTCCCCCCTCCCCAGACCATTCCCGGAGCAGTAAATCCAGTTGCTGGAGCGGCAGCGAGGAGAAGCGAGGGTCGGCCCGCTCCGAGCACAACGCCGGTACCAGTTCGAAGAGCCTCATCCCTAAAGAGTCCCGCCTGGACACCTTCTGGGACTAGGGACACGCTGGGACACAAGCCGCCCGCCCCATGGAGAGAAACACCCCAGACACCGGGGAAACCGGAAACCGCAAAGAAACGTGAGACCGGAAGACCTCCACCCTCGGACTGGAGGATGCCAGCCACTCAAACGCGGCCTCTGCATCCGGCACGGAGCGCCGCCCACACTACGTCACGTCCGGCGATAGCCTTGACTGAGGACTGTTCCACCCACGTGAAACCTTTGCTTTAGATGTAAATAATGTACAATTTGTGGATGTCATCGAGCCTAGAGTACCTTCCCCTTTTTATATTTGTATTGACTTTAACTTATAAAAAAAAAAAAGAAAAGAGGGAGAAAAAAACAATAAAAAACAGAAAACACACCCAACAACAAAAAGAATGGATGCTGGAGAGAGGATGGTCATCCAGCCCGTCTGTCACCGGGGTGCAAGAGGGCGTGGGGCTCACTCTGGCGCACAGCCCTCCTCTGATGCCCCATGAGCTGTTTCCATTCGTATGTCTGTACATGGCACATTGGGATCAGGAATTTCCAGCACAGAATTCGGTGCTGCTGTGGACACATCACATGCACCCATTGGTCCCTTTTCAAATACTACGTTATCATGTTACAAAAGGCAAGCTCTCTGGACCAGAAGGACACGCGGAGGAGCTCGTTAGTTTTATGTGATTTCCACGATGACTCTACTCCTATAAAAGGGAAAAAAGAGAAAAAAAAAAAAAACAAAAAAACCCCCACATCCTTGTTTACAGAAGATTAACTAGAAACAAGCCCTGCTCAGCTCCGTTTGCCGAAGAGGGGACCGTAGGAAGCGTTCGAGTCAGAAGCTCCAAAACGAGAGTTTTTCTTTGCTTTGTGGTTCCTTTAAAGACACTCACACCCGCTTGGTAAGAGATGGCCGTGCTTCACGGAAGTGAGAAGTCAAAGGCGAGACGCACGCGGAGGACATTTGAGTCTGAGAGGAAGCATGTATGTAATATTTATACGATGGAATTTTACGTTTTTATGTCCGCATGAAACAAAGGCAGTTTGAGGGGAAGCAGGACACCGCCGTGCTGTCTGTTACACTACGAATGCTGTAGTACCATTTTGTATGTTGTGTAAAACAAGAAGCATTGAACAACGCAAAAAGGTGATGTATGTATATGAGAAAAATTAATTGTACGATATCATTCCAGTACATTCTGTTGTACATTTTAGTCTTGTTTCCTTTCTCTTCATTGTTGATAAGAGGATGCAAACTGTACAGTTTCCAGCTAGTTACCCATATTAGAAAAGAAATAAAAGAGAGAGTCCTAGAAGAAAACAGGAAAGTACATTTGTCGATTGCAGTTGTCAAAAAAACAAACAAAAAAAAAACTAGCCTAGCTGGCCTTATTTGTGAAGCATAATTGCTTTTAGCATATGGAAGTATTTTTTCACATTTTCTTTGTATAAAATTTGTATTAAACTTAAATATCTTTTTTGATGATGGTGTTTCTTTGTGACTGAGCCAGTGGACTCACGCGGTATGCCCTCTTGGGTTCCCCCCACACCCTAATTTTTTCAGATTCTTCACCTTTTTTTAATTAAACTGTTTTGGAAAAATGCCTCGGTCGTCCTCAACTTTGCAGTTTTCCCTTTGTTCAGGATGGCCGTGTCAGGTTTGGACCAAACACGGAGACGGGGCCACACGAGGTCAGGAACCCCTCTCTCCATATTATAAATAACGGCTCCCACTGGGAGCTTTCCTGGGAAGTCCAGTTCTTGGGGATTTACTGACAGAGATGGAGCCAGAAGGGAAATCCTGGGTCAGTCTTGGAAGAACACTGGGAGGGAGTGAATTTGTCTTTCTGTGGCCAAGATGGCAGCCTGAGCTTCAAGGAGCTCTGTGGGCAACCTGTGACCTTGACTCTGCCCAGGCACACCCTGGTCATTTCATCTTCGTGGGTCACATAACTGTTTTGGTTTTGTTTTTTCAATCATTTAAACATGTGAACTCTCCTCAGCTCATGGCTGGACAAGAGCAGGGCACGGTTTGGCCCCTCAGGCCATCCCCGGCCGATGCTGTGAAAGGAATGGAATGGGACTGGTTTAGAGAGGACCATACAAGAGCTTCTTTGTTCTTCTGCGTGGGTGTGGGAGCCTGCCATGTGGAAGGTGGCAGTGCATGTCACAGCCCCCAGTGGATGGATGTTCAGGCATGGCCAGCACACCAGCCTCGTGTGCAGGTCATGAGCGAGCTGAGGGGCCTGTGGGAGTCACGCCAGGTTACACCCAGGGCTCAGTGAGCGGCCTGGTAAAGACGGGGAGGACTTGGAGGTTCCAGACAGGGCAGCGGGGCCTTCTCTGACTTTAGTCTGAGTGGACTGTTTCCAGGGCTCAGTGGCTCTGAGTCTAGGAATGAGGAGGGGAGGGAGGACCCCATGCTGTCTGCCGTGGTCCTTGCCCCTGTCTCTGAGCGATGGCCAGGCCCAGGGCAGGATGGGGACCCCCACCCTGCCCAGCTGGCCTGGTCGGTCTAGGGATGCCCTTTAATGCAGCCAGGCACTATCGCCACCTCGTGGCCTCCCTGAAGAACTGCAGCCCCTAGAGCTGGCGCTAGACCCAGGAGGGGGACAGGTGGAGGTTCACTCCGGCAGCAGCTGTGTGCCAAGCACCTGTGTGAGCCAAGCACTGAGGACCCAGCCTCTGCCTTCATCCATTTGATGTTCTCACTGGGAAGCAGTCAGACATGTATATGATAGAATCTTAGGGGGATAGAATCAAATGATACGGAAGGGAGGTAGATGGTGTGACTGGGGACGGCCTCTTGGAGAGCTGGCCTTTGAACTGAAACCTAAAGATGGTGGGGACTGAGCGTGATGTCTTGGGCAGTGATTTCTTAATGCCGGCTGAACGTTAGAAGCACCCGGCACGTTTTAAAACAACAAGCCAATAAATGTCCAGGCGCCACCCTCTTTCCCCAAGTAATGACATCTGACTCTCCGAGGTGGGGCTTGGGCCTTCATAAAGCTCAGGTGACTCTGATGGGCAGCTCGATCTCAGAGCCTGTAACCTGATTGGAAGGACATCCTAGGCAGAAGGGAGAGCAAATAAAAAAGACCCGAGGGGGCGTCTGGATCTTCTAAGAAGAGGAGGAAGGCGAGTGAGGCCAGAATGAGGGAATTCAGTGCTGGAGGTGGGGTTGATGAGGTCAGAGAATGAAGAGAGGTCGGGGGGTGTGGGGGTTGAATTAGGATCAGAAGGAATTGGGAAGCCAGGGTGGTTGGTATTTTAAAAAGCTTTATTGAGATAGTATTTAAAGGGTATAACTGCTTTGGGTACTTTACATTTTTTAAAAAAAACGGTGTAAAAGAGATGTAACAAAATTTGTCCTCTTAACCATTTTTTAAGTGTACAATTCAGTGATATTAGTCAAGGATGGGTTTTAAATCTGTAAATGTTTTCTAACCTTTGGTGTTCACAGACCATCTTCATCTTGGACTCCATCAGGGCACCGCCTCTATTATTACTTATTTTCTTTAATCCAGGGAAACAAAGGTCACTTGTATTCCTTCTAGCATCACTAGTGTGGGTGCGTCCCACATCCTGAGCTGTGTGCTGAGAGACTGCTCCTTTCTGGAATCTTTTGGTCTCCATGATAACCCCATGAGGCAGGCACTAATCCCAGTCCATTCTCCAGATGAAGAAAGTGATCTGCTCAAGGTCACAAAACAGGTCAGTCAGCGCCAGAGCCAGGATTCAAATCAGTCTGCCTGACTCACGACCCAGGTCCGTGAGCACCTCAGATGACACTGGCCCAGAGTCTGTGGCACTGTGGTAAGTTTACAAAATGCCTCTCCCTGACTCCATGGCCCCCCGGGAGTGGACACTGTTCCCCTCTTTGTCTAGGCTGGGAAACAGACTTGATGGTTAAATGAAGTTAAAGGGGCGTCAGGTTTTTACTTGAGAACAATAGAATCCATTATAGGTAAGTCTGAGCAGGAGAGGCACTTAGGATATTAAGTGATTCAGATCTCTGGGAGGGAGGGCTGGAGACACAGCCATGAACAATATACAAATTATATTGCAGGATCTTCCTGTCACTACCACTAGGTCCAGACACAGCGGCTGTCACTAGTAACACTAGTTATGTCTCTTCCACTTCCTCTAGATTGAATTCTACGCATCAGAATCCGCTTGCATTGCTTTCACCTGTAGGTGTATCCACTGGCTAAGCCTACATTCCGTGTGGCTGTAGCTAATTGAGGCCCAAGTACCATCTGGATGTATTTGATTGGCTGAGCCTGGTACCATCTGGGTGTACCTGATTGGTTGAGCCTAGGTCACGTGCTTACATTCTGACTGCAAGGGAGGCTGGGAAAGTGAGATTCAGGCTGTTTTTAGTGCAGAGTCGTAAGATGGGAAATTAAAGCATTGACAAAAAAGTCTACTCGCTGCAGACTTGTCCGAAGCCTGTTTATCAGTCAGGTCAGTTTTCCTGAGCAGAAGTCACCCTACTAACTGAAGCAGAAGGATTTAGTAAGCCAAGTGGTCTGTGCACCACTGTTTATTTGGCTAGGCTGGGACTACATTTCCCAGAATCCCTTTCTTTGGTTCCCAGGTGGAAATTGACCAAAAGTAACTGGGGAGAGAGTTTGGAAGTGGACTGGGAGCAGCAGTCTGTCCTCTTACAAGGTCGCTGCGGTTTGATGTGGTGACAAATAGCTGCAGGCTCCGGCGTGTCCTTGCTGTCCTCTGGGCTGCGTGCATGTCTTTCTCCTGACTCCTGGGCATCAGGACGCTTGCCACTGGACGCTTGGCTGCAGCGGCAATGGTTCCCGATCCATTTCTCTACTGTTGGCCCTCGGCAGCCTCACTTGGTGACTAGATGGACCCCATGGCCTCTCAATTTGCCTGGTTGGTGGCTCCACAAGTCCCTTTTCAGACCTCACTTCTCAATCTCCTCCCACATGCTGACATATAAGGCTTATTAATGATTCTCATAATAATTGTGCGTGTGTGTGTCCGACTCTGTGTGATCTGATGGACTGTAGCCCGTCATGCTTCCTCTGTCCATAGGATTCTCCAGGCAAGAATACTGGAGTGGGTTGCCATGCCTTCCTCCAGGGGATCTTTTCCACCCAGGGCTCGAATTCGCATCTTTTACATCTCCTGCATTGGCAGGTGGGTTCTTGATCACTAGCTCCATACCCCAGCCACCTGGGCTGGATCTAGCTGCTTCCCTGATTGGGTGTGACTGATTGTTGTTTAGTCGCTAATTCCTTCTGATTCTTTGCAATCCAGTGGACTGCAGCATGTCAGGCTCCGCAGTCCTCCACTGTCTCCCTGAGTGCTCAAATTTCCTAGGGTATAACTGATAACATCATGAGCATTTACAGAATCTCAGGAGGGCTGAGGGAGCCACACTGCAGGCCTGGGCCCCGGGGAGCCACTCCCACAGGATCAGGAGGCCCCACTCACCTGCAGGCCAGTCAGTCTTCTGTGTTCGGCCGTTTTTCCTTCCTTAACTCAGCTCAAGCACAGGTGTCTCGTGGACACAGCTGATGGGTGAGCCCTTAGAGGCTTCAGTCCCCTGGCTGCAAGGGAGTCTGGGAAACGGAATTTTCAGCTCTCCAGCCTCTTCAATTCAGGAAGGTATGCAGCAAGAGGAATGCTTGGACGTCGAAAAAGCCAGTTCTCACCCAGAGATGTGCCTGGGGGTCGAATCTCTGATGTTGCCATCTGTCCCAGGGCTTTCTTTTCAGGCCCTGATGTTAATGGGAAACCATCACCTCTCTGGCCCCGCAGATAATCCAAGGCCAGGCTAACTGGTCACCGGAATGACTTGTTAACGTGATCGAGTACTGACCTCGGTTCCCCTTAACGAAATGAAGGAGGAGAAGGGAACTTCATTTATCCAGGATTTTTCACATTCCCGGTCGCTTATGTACATGGTGCCCTCATCACCTGCATTTTACAGCTGAGGACACACCAGGCCCAGAGAGACTGAGGAAGCTGCAAACCAGGCGGAGGTAGATAAAGGGGAGTGTTAAGATGGGGGTTGCAAACTCTCAACAAGTCAGGGAGTAGAGACGAGTGAAACAGATTTGGGGTTAAGTTGATATTGATGTGTTTTCTTTGTATTTAAATACGTGAGAAAAGATTTGTGCTTTTTTTTTTTTCTTGAAATGTAGGTCCCTTGGTTTAGTTTTTGTTTTTCCTTTTTTGAAAAAATGTATTTATTTTGGGCTGTGCTGGATCTTTGTTGCCGCAAGGGAGCTTTCTCTCGCTGCAGTGCGTGGGCTTCCCTTTTTCCAGAGCATGGGCTCTAGAAGGCGGGTTCAGTAGTTTTCATGCGCTTAGTTGTCCCATGGTGTGTGGAATCTTCCCAGACCAGTGCTCGAACCTGTGTCCCCTACATTGGCAGGCAGATTCTTAACCACTGGACCACGAGGGAAGTCCTGTTTTTCCTTTTGTGATAGAAAAATACTTTTCCATTCTGAAAAAACCATAGACTATGGCAATTGATGGTTTGTCTCAGTGTCTGGGACACAAAACGGCACAGTGATTATTATTGTTTAGTTGCTGAGTCATGTCTGACTCTCTGAGACCCCATGGACTGTAACCTGCCAGGCTCCTCTGTCCATGGCATGGTGGGGACTGGGGCAAACGAATGAACCTGGAGAGCAGCTCAAAGCGGCAGCTCTGGTGTGGCTCCTGCTGATCCCGTGCGTACGTAGGTCCCCGTCTTGCCAGATTGCCCACGTTTTTTAGTGAGAAGTTGAAAATCCATATTTTGAGTTATGTCTTCTAAGTTATCTATAGTTGTACCAAATTTTGCAAACATTGTGAAAATCAGTCAAACTTCTCTCTCGGTCAGATCTGGCCAGTTTGCATCTTGTGTGGAAGAGCCTTAATTTAGGTGTCAGAGATCCTAGGTTGGAGTCTGGGCTCTGCTACGTTCCAGTGGGTGGGGTCACAGGCAAGCCACAACACTCTCTGGGCCTCAGTTTCCCCTTCTGTAAAATGGGACTCCTGAAAACAGCATGGTCTGCCAAGCCTTTTACTAAACCAGTATTTTCTAAATGGTGGGTCATGGAGCCGATTTAGTGGATTGTGACCTGCATCTTTTAAACAGAAACCAGGACAGGATGGAAAATAACAGGATGTATCATAGTATTATAGGTCAACATTGCTTTGTGGAACATATTTTAGTTTTACACACATAATATGTACACATATATCTATGTTAGACTGGGTCTTGATATATATACAATATGCATTTCTCATGTGGAGTGACCGAAAAGGAGGCTTTCAAATAAAAAATGTTGTTCATGTCTGAATGCATTCAATGCTGGCAACATTTCTGTGAGGTGGGTTTTCTCATCAACCCCATTTTACAGGTGAGAAAGCTGAGGTTCAGAGAGTGAAGTTTCCACAAACAGGAAAAGGAAGAGCTGGGATTTGACCCCAGGCCACATCTTAACCACGTGCAATCTGTCATCTCCAGACAGCACCTGTGTGGCTGCGATGAAGGAGCTAATGCAAGTCAAGGGCCCAGCCGGGTGCCTGGGACACAGCAGGTGTTTCATAAATGTAGGTGCCAGGCTTATGTGAGCAGCTCCTCATTCAGCCACACCAGGTGGCCTGCAGGAATCCAAGGGCTACGAGAGACAGGAGGGCTGGGTTTCTGCGGTCCTGATACCGTGTGGCGGGGACAGGGCTACAAGGGCAAAGAGACACCCTCTCCCCTGCAGCCCGAGTTCCCCAAGTACTCATTTTTGGCCAAATACTTGGTGGCTGAATTTTAAAATCAGTATTTGGCTGGAGCTGGCTTATCCATCATCCTTGAATGAACTTCTGCATATTTTGCTATATTGAATTTATGGATGAAAAAAAACCCAACATTTTGTTAAACAATTTAAACTATCATGACGATGGTATTATTAAGCATTAGGGCAGTTAATTTTTATTTTTTTATTTTTTAATTTTTTTTGGCAGTTAATTTTTAAAGCCGCGCTGAGTGTAGGAAGAAGCGCTTCCAGGGCAGTGGTTGCTGATGGCTCCAGGCCACCATGCTGCTGGTGGAATCCCCATTGTGACCAGAGCAGGTCAATTAATCCTTAACTCTTGGGCCTGAACATGTCCTCGAAGGTGCTGCAATTTCAGGGAAGCACTCCCCGAAGCAAGGGCGCAGCCCAAGAAGATGCTTCTGGAATCCTCGCAGTGCTATCTCCAGGCCTAACTTTGGGTGGCACCTGCGGGCAGTTCGGGCCAGTGGCGGGCTCGCACTGCCCTCTGGTGGTCACCAGCGAGCACAGCGTCGCGGTGCTGAGCCGGCAGCATCGTCGGGGCTGCCGGCGCTGGGGGAGAAGGGCGGAGCGCGCTCAGCTCAGCTCAGTTTTCCTTTACCCAGAATGGACTGTCTATGGATCCGGACGACATCCTAGAAGTTTCCCCACATCCTTGTGAGTAAAGAAGGCAGGCTGCATTTCTGTATGGGTCCATTTATAGGAGCTTGGAGATCTGGGGTGACAGAAATCAGGAGAGAGGTGGAAGGCTGGGGAGAGGCTGGGAAGGACCAGGAGGGGCTCTTTAGGGGACCTGGAGACGTCGTCCCTGGTCATCTGCGCCGGGGAGCATGGTTTCCAGGGGGAAGGATGGAGGCAGGGTGTCTGGGCAAAAACAGGTCATGGGCTTTCTCATGAACTTGAAGGTATTTTCTCCATGTATTTTACACCCAGTTTACTGCACCAAGCTCAAGTGCGCACCTGATATATTCTTGCACATGGTTATACTTGGGTACCCATCCCCCAGATCAGGATGATTTTTAAAAATAGAAGTCAGATTATGCTCCTCTCCTGCCTTAAACTTTCTGGTGTCTTCTCACTGGATTTGGAGTAAGATCCAAACTCCAAGGAAATAAAAAGTCCCACAGCCAATATGTATCAGTCCACTGCTGACGGATATTCGGTTTGTTTTCATTCTTTGCTATTACAGACGGTATTGTAGAAAGTAACTCTATACAGAATATGCATGCTTATGTAAGTATGTCTGTAGATAGAGTCTCAGAAGTGGAAGTACTGAGTCAAACTTACAAATTGGATAAATATGGCCAACTTTCCCTCCTTAGGAGTTGTACCAATTTCAGCTTCCACAAGCAATGCATGAAGCCCCACAGCTCCACCGGCACTGTGAGTCATAAAACTTTCGAATTTTTGTCAATCTGATGTGAAAAATGGTATCTCAGTATATCTGCATTTCTCTTATTATGAGTGAACTTGAGTATCTTTGTATAAGTTTAAGAACCAATTGTACTTTAAACAAATACAAAAATGTTCATGGCCTTTGTTCATTTTTTATTTGGGTTGTTGGCCTATTATTTATTTCTAGGAGCTTTTTATATATTTAGGGGGGTTAACTCTTGCTGTTGTCTGCGATTTGAATTTCAGTTTGACTTTTGTCTCATGTTATTTTTATAATTTATCTGTGGCTGTGCTGGCTCTTTGTTGCTGCACGGGCTTTTCTCTAGTTGGGGGGAGTGGGGGCTACTCTCTAGTTGTGGTGCACAGGCTTCTCCTTGCAGTGGCTTCTCTTGTTGTGGACTATAGGCAGTAGGGCAAGTGGGCTTCAGTATTTGGGGCTCCCGGGCTCTGGAGCACAGGCTTAGTAAGTTGTAGTGTACGGGTCTAGTTGCCCCTCGGCGTGTAGTAACTTCCCAGACCAGGGATCGAACCAGCATTTCCTACGTTGGCAGGTGGATTCTTTATCACTGAGCCACCAGGGAAGCCTTACTTACATTTCTTAGTAAGTTTTTTTAAGGTGGTCAAATTTCTCAATTTTTTTTTTTTTGCAAGCACAATGTCTTATTCAAATGTGTGTCTGTTGTGCCGGGGACACTGCCAATGCATTGTAGATACTCGATTAATATCTGATGGAAAAAATGTCCACTCCACTTGAATGATTCATTTTCTGAGTAGACATCTGAGCCCATGTGATATAACACTACTACTACTATTTACTATGTGCTATATATGTTGAGATGCTTTTGGCTGCAAATAACTAAGGAAGAATGAACTCAAAATATTTCAACCACAAGGACATTTTAATCTCACATAATAAATTTAACCTATCTTTCCTAAGCAATTATCCTTCTAAGAATTAACCAATGCTCAATCAACAGAAATCTTTGTGTAATCACTCCTGCCACATCATTTACCCCAAGCATGTATAACACAAATGAAGCCAAGTTAGAGGGAACAGTGTCCAGGGATAGAGACAAAGAGACTGAATTAAAAAAAATTTAAAGACACTTGTTGAATTCTGCATTTGGGGTGTTGGTGGTGATGGGGTCTGAGATCACACATTCCTGAACCTTTCAGTCAAGTAGACCATAGACATCTTTTTTTTTTTTTTTTTTAAAAGCCACTTTGATGGTATTTATGCCATTTGCAACTGGAAAATCCCCATGTTAGCTGATTTCTAAATCCATTGTGAAACAAATACCTTCAGCCCTGGAGGTTGACCGGAAGACTTCTTTGATTCTCTGTCCTTCTGCTGAGCTGGCCAGGAACTTCTGGTGTCATTCTCAGACTTCCAGAAGGCCAAGGGCTTTTGTTTGGGAGTACTGCATGGTCCAGTTACTCTACTTCTAAGAGTGTTCCAGAGCTAGATGCTGTTGGATAAACAGTGAAGGCAAGCAGTCTGGGACCACTGAATCTTAGCTACCCATCCATCCATCCATCCATCCATCCATCCATCCATCCATTTATCCATCCATCTACCCACCCCCCACCATCCATCCTTCCATCCATCATCCAACATTCATTAATTGCCTTCTCTCTTACAGAATGAGAAAGATAGTGTCTTTACCCACTGAGAGCTTCGAGTCATCTAGAATTCAGAATGAAACCCCTACAAACTGTGGACTGTCAGCACTAGCCTTCGACATTCAGTTATCACAACAGAGAAGTAGTTGACCACCTAGGCAGTTAATTTCAGGATTAAGGGACACGTTTGTTTCGCCCCAAACCTCTTTCTGTGTGGACAGCTGAGAGTCTACTATTAGTGCCACTAACAGAAGCCTTTTAAAATAAAATTTCTTTTTTATAAGTAAATTTACTCTTTGTTAAACTCTAAACAAAATTTTTCTTGACAGTTTTTTTTTTTTCTTTTTGTAGTACTTGGATATAGGACTATTTTATTTTTTTTCCTCCAAATTATTGAAGTATAGTTGATTTACAGTGCTGTGCCAGTCTCTGCGAATCAGCCAAATGCCTCAGTTATACACGTATACACATTCTTTTTTTACATTCTTTTCCAGTATGGTTTATCACAGGATACTGAATATTGTCCCCTGTGCTATACATTAGGACTTTGTTGTTTATCCACTCTAAATGTAGTAGTTTGCATCTACCAATCCCAGATTCCCAGCCCATCCTTCTCCCCTCCACCCTAGGCAACCACAACTCTGTTCTCTGACAGCAGGTTGTGATGGTGGCTGGAAGGGAAGGGTGGATAGCACGTGATTACAAGACCTAAGTGGCCAGGGTGTCAATGGGAAAACAGGGAGGATCCAGGAGTGTTCACGTCACTGATTCCCTGGCTGGCTGTCCTCCAGTCTCTTTTTCTTCTCCAGCCAGAAGTCAATTCATCCAGTACAGCTCCTCCACTCATTAGAAGAAACCTAAGTCGGCAGATTATAGTGAGGTTGACCCATGTTTTCAGCAGCTAACTCTGGGGATTCTTTACCTCCATTTAACCATCTGTCCATCTAACCATTACCATTCTTGCAACCACATATCCAACCATCACAGATCAATCACCCATCAACCATTAGTCATTCTATCCAATTACTCATTCAAATACCCATCCATCCATTTAGCCACTCATTTACCCACTTAACCATCTATCCATCTTTCCATCTCACCATGCAACCATTCAGTCATCCAGACAGGCATCCACCCATCCATCTCACCATTTGTTCATCAATTATCTATCCAACCATCCAACCATTCAATCTATATAACCATCTATCTGGTCATCCCAAGAGTTACCCACCCATTTATTTCTCCATTCTCCAATCACCTAACCAGCCACCCACCCACCACCCAACTATTTAAACATCTATTCATCCATTTTTACAAATATTCCATTCACCCAGCCAATTACCTTACTGACTATGATATTAATTATACTTCCTTCTTTCTACCTCATCTGTAGTTCAATCGGCTCAGTCATGTCCAACTCTTTGCAACCCCATGGACTGTAGCATGCCAGGCTTCCCTGTCCATCACCAACTCCCGGAGCTTGCTCAAACTCATGTCCATCGAGTCAGTGATGCCATCCAACCATTTCATCCTCTGTCGTCCCCTTCTCCTCCTGCCTTCAATCTTTCCCAGCCTCAGGGTCTTTTCCAATGAGTCAGTTCTTTGCATCAGGTGGCCAAAGTATTGGAGTTTCAACTTCAACATCAGTCCTGCCAATGAACACCCAGGACTGATCTCCTTTAGGATGGACTGGTTGGATCTCCTTGCAGTCCAAGGGACTCTCAAGGGTCTTCTCCAACACCACAGTTCAAAGGCATCAATTCTTTGGTGCTCAGCTTTCTTTATAGTCCAACTCTTACATCCATACGTGACTAATGGGAAAACAGAAGCTTTGACTAGGTGGACCTTTGTTGGCAAAGTAATGTCTCTGCTTTTTAATATGCTGTGTAGGTTTGTCATAGGAACCTCATCTATAATGGGATTCCAATTTGTGTTAGCATCCACTCTGTGGATTGATTCCAAGAACATCATTCCATGCTTGATTTGGGGGGAAACAGAGATGAAGCAAATAGCACCTGCCCCCAGGGAGCTCAGAGCCTAGTGAGGAGTCTATCTCACTGTTGGTGATGGCTTTCTATGTATCAGATTCTAGCTCTGAGACTCCAATCATCAGGTCGTTTTCCCATCTCCACTGACATGGATGCCAGCCAATTGAAGACCCTGGATTTCACCGACATGAATAGAGGGAGGAGCTTATACTTAGGCTTAGCATCCAATTAAATGGATCCAGGCTCTGCTTGGAACTCTGTGGGCTGCAACAGAGCTCAAGATGTCCTTGGAACTTCTCCAGATGTCCCTTCTTGTTTCCTTCACCAAATCCTCGGTTCATCCCCTGGAAAACAAACTCCTACCATTGGCATGGAGATCAGTTCTATTTCCATAGCACCCCCCAAATTCTTTTAGTAGTAGCTCACTGATTCCTCCTTGGGGAACCAGCTGTCTCCAACTTTCTGCTCATGAGAGATTGAACCCTAAATCCAGCTCCATGGGTAGGTCATGACTCAGGTCTGGCCAATGAGACACAATCCTGGGCTCTTGTTGGAACCTCGAGGCAGAAGCAGCTATTTCTTCTGGTGTGGTTTTGCTGAAAGATTCTTGGAGCCATTTTTGCCACAACAGGGAAGAGCCTGCCTGAGAAGTAAAACCACCCAGGAGAAAGTCACTTGACCGCCAGGATCCAGCTATGCCTGAAGACATATATGGACTAAAAGTTCCTGGAGATGCCTTTTTTTTTTTTTTTTTGGCTTAAGCCAATTTGAGTTGGATTTTATACTTCTGCAACGAAAGAGGAAAAGACCAACATATTCAGAAGCCGCAAAGGTGGTCATCAAGTAGTGACACCCTACCCCACTTCAAAATGTAAACGTGGTTTTATTTAATGCCTCTTTCTGTCACAAAATACCACCTCCTCCGCAGGTCCCCGCTTCCCAGAAAACAAGATGGCAGTTGAAGGCACGTGCACCGTCCACATGATGTCGGGTTAGGTCCTTAAAAACAAAAGAAGCAACAGTCTTCCCCACAGCCCCGAGCTGCCTCCAGAGCACCACTGGAGCAGAGAGGCTTCAGTTAGAACTGTGCGCCGCCAAACGTGCCCGCTGAGAAAACCAAAAAACCAACAGCTAAGAAAACCAGCAACACAGGTACAAGAGCATAATAGCGGAGTAATGAGGGTAGTCCATAAATTAAAGTGGAAAAAAAAAGCCTGTTCCCTTCTCATCACCAGCCCTCCCCCGAATCAGCAATTCCTTGCTTTTGTTCTGTGAGTCTTGTAGAAAAGTCTGGACTCTGAGCCAGCCCTCTTCCCCAAAGTTAAATATTCCAAAGCCACTGCTGGGTGCCCTGTTTCTCAGGACCCGCGTTGGGGCCGAAAGGTCAACTTCTGAGATGGTCACTGGACACCTCTCGGCTGGAGGGACCCTGCCTGCTGTCCAGCATCTGGCGGGGGCGGCGGGGAAAGCCAGGGGCCTGGGCTGGTGGCTGCAGCTCTGACGGCAGGTGGGGAGACCGTGGGCGCTGCTATAAATACTCCAGCTCCAGGGCGTGCCTCAGCGCCTCCAGGTCCGCGTGGCAGGATATCCTCCAGAAAGGCATGTTGTGCTGGAACACAGAACCGCGGACACACGGTTATGGCTCTGCTGGCACCTCCTGCAGCCCCCCTGGATCCCACGCCTGTGGTGAGAACCTTAGGAGAAGTCCCCGAGTCAAAACATCACGGTGGACCCCTCCCCCCGCCCCGGATGTGATCAGTACCCACCAGTCTGGGCATCCTTTCTATTTCTTTGGAGCCTGTTATTTATTTTTTGGCTTTGCCTGGTGGCATGGGGAAATCTTTGTTCCCCAAGGGGATGGAACCTGTGCCCCCTGTATTGGGAGTGTGGAGTCTTTATCCCTGGACCACCTGGGAAGTCCCCTTCTGAGCCTGTTCTGATGACTTATCCTGCCCTGTCCAACATGCGGACTGACTGGCCCCTTTCCCCTCCGTTGGGACTGCTGTGGTCTTGATGTGCTGAAAGTGAAAGAGTTAGTCACTCAGTTGTGTCTGACTCTGTGTGACTCCACAGACTATAGCCTGTCAGGCTCCTCTGTCCATGGAATTCTCCAGGTAAGAACACTGGAGTGGGTTGCCATTCCCTTCTCCAGGGGATCTTCCCGACCCAGGGATAAAGCCTGAGTCTCCTGCACTGCAGGCAGATTCTTTACCATCTGAGCCTCAGGGAAGTGGTGCACCGACATGGCATCAAATCACACAACAGGAAAGCCATTCCGACTTAAAAATGTGTTCTCAGTCATGACGTTTCAGATAGAAAGGCTTGGCCAGATGCTACCATGCCTTCAACCCCTCCCTAACACTCACTAGTTTCCATGTGAACAGATAGGGCTGGTCCCAGAGACTTTTTATCTTTTCTTTACAGCAGGTGATGCGTGCTCTGTGTTACTGTCATGCAATGAGGTTTTTCATTTTAAACATAAGCGCGTTGACTGAAAGGGAAACATGAAGTAGATAATAGGACAGGCAGCATGAAGACACAGCAGAAGTAATTGGTGTAAAAGAAGTGCTATGTTGATTACAGAAATTGCTCATGTGAAAGAAGAAATTTGTGAAACACTTCCATAGTGTGAAGGTTAAATGTTTAAGATTGCCCTTGTCAAAGCTCTGTTCTATCTTCATTAGCTGGGTGACCTTAAGTGATTTACTCTGCTGCTTGTCTGAAAAATGCAGATAATACTTGCTGTATACCATGTCTGTCTTGTTTTACAAATAAGGAGACTGAGGCACACAGAGATTCTGTCTGACTCCAGAGAAAAAACTTGACTGTGTGTTCATCACCAGAAAATGTAACCAGTGACTAAAGCTGATGCCTGTCAACAGCCATCCTCCTTCCGACTTCCAGAACCCTGAATTTGGCAGCACTGTGCCAGAGAGGTAAGTAAGGGGTGAATTATGATCATGTAAGCAAGCTATGACAACTCCAACCCTGTTTGTCAGGGATTTGTCCTGTATCCCTCCTGACTTGTGAGCCATTGAAGTCAATGAGGAAGTCTGCTGGGTGTGTCTGGGAAAGATTTTCCTCCATGAATAGAGAGAAGCACCTGAGAACTCTTTCCTCCTTACTTTCCCCTTTCATTTGAATGATGGCTTGTTAGTACGTGATGTCTGGAGCTGTGGCAGCTGTTTTGAGATCATGAGAAATGAAATATCAGCAATGAAAAAGCCAAAGATGATTAGAAAGGTAGAGCAAAATGATGGAAAGGGATACCTGGTGAATTTTTGGAGCCACTGAAACAACCTAGGATACACCTACTTCTAATCTTGTTAGGTTAGCAAGTGTTTAAGTCTTCATTACAGCTAAAAGATACTGAGCATCCTCAAGACAGCCACTGGCCTTCAGTTATTTACTGAGTGAACAGAGGATGCTTGATGGATGTATATGAATGCCCCCAGTTCCATGGTAGATCTGCTGCTCTGTGAGGTTCTATGCCCACAGGATAGAAACTATACAAATGTCCTTTTGGTTCCAGGAGCACAATAAACCCTTTCCTGCCTCTGGGGGCTCTGCACTTTAGAGAGCTGGGTCAGGGCAGGCCTCTCTGGAGGGATGACATTTAAGTAGGCCCCAGAGAATGGGAAGGCAGGGGCCATGCAAATGTGGGGGGAGGTAGTCAAGGCTGAAGACACAGCAAGTGCAGAGGTCCTGAGGAGGGTCTGAGCTTGGAAAGTCATGTTCACTGCTGCCTAGCATGCCTCTTGGCCCACAGTGGGCACTTAATATTCGTGGAATGAATGAAAAAAGGAAGGGAGGGAGAAGAAGAGGGAAGGGGAATTTCTCAAAGCAAAGTCCTCAATGGACACATCTTTTCCTCTTTTGCCCAAAAGAAGCAGAAAATGATCCATCATGGGCAACAGATGCCATCTCTTTAATGCCTTTCAGCTCCCCCACCCTGCTCCCCTCAGCCTGGCTGAGCCTTTCATTCTCTGCAAAGATGGATGTTGGTGGCTGCCTGGCCAATCCAGTCCCTCCTTAAACAATGTAATTTATTTTTCTGGGAGGAAACGAGCAAAGGGGAAGAGACTGTCTCAGCAGCCTCCCTCCCAGGCCTGGTGGCTGCAGAGCCCGGGTGGATTTATCACTTGTGGAGAGGTGGAGACAAATGACCCGCTAAAATGGAGATATTAACAACACTGTCAGCTGAAACAGCTGAAGCCCCCTGTCCTGTCACCGTATTTCACACTGCTCAGGTGTCCGGCGGCCTGGGCTAATGAGGCCCATCCATCACGTCGGGAGAGCTGCTGGCGCACAGAGCTACTCATTAACGTGCTGGGGCTGCTGCTTCAGACACTGGTGGGAACTTTCAGGGGAGCAGAGCGTATGGGGGTGGTGTGCCCGAGTCTTCTTTGGTGGACTCCAGTCTCTTCTGACCAGCTCAGGGGTGCGGAATGACAGTGTTTCAAAGTCCTAAGTCCACCTCCTTCCTACCAGGCGTTTGGCACACAGCACAGAGCAGTTTACACTGCCAGCTGTGTGACCTTAAGTAAATTAATTAACCTCTCTGAGTCTCAAACACGTCCTCTATAAAATGAAGTGGGATGGTACCCACTGTGCGGGGTGGTGGGGGGGGGGGGAGAAGGGGGGGAGGGGCTTGGAGGATTAAATAAAATGATGACATCAGTAATAAAGAGTAGTGGGTAACCATATTAAAAAGCAGAGGCATTACCAACAAAGGTCTGTCTAGTCAAAGCTATGATTTTTCCAGTAGTCATGTATGAATGTGAGAGTTGGACTATAAAGAAAGATGAGTGCCGAAGAATTGATGCCTTTGAACTGTGGTGTTGGAGAAGACTCTTGAGAGTCCCTTGGACTGCAAGGAGATCCAACCAGCCCGTACTAAAGGAGATCAGTCCTGAATATTCATTGGAAGGACTGATGCTGAAACTGAAAGTCCAACACTTTGTCCACCTGATGTGAAGAACTGACTCATTGGTAAAGACCCTGAGGTTGGGAAAGATTGAAGGCGGGAGAAGAGGATGACAGAGGACGAGATGGTTGGATGGCATCATCGACACAATGGACATGAGTTTGAGTAATCTCCGGGAGTTGGTGATGGACAAGGAGGCCTGGCATGCTGCAGTCCATGGGGTCGCCAAGAGTCAGACACGACTGAGTGACTGGACTGAACTGAAGGCCTGGGATGAGTGACAGCCCCGCCACCGGCCGGCTGTGATGGAGACTGCTGACTCCCTGCATTCGTTCTCCCCTTCTCTCTCAGAAAAATGCTCCGTCCTTGTTTTCTTCCTTTTCTTCCTTTGTATCTTGCCTTGCTAGGCAGGAGTGGCTGAGAATCAAGGTCACATCTTCCAGCTCCCTTTGTGACAAGGTGTGACTTCCTGACTCAGAAATCTGGCCAGTAGGATCTGAGCAGCAGTGATGTCGTATCGCTGTATCCGCGGTGCTCTTAAAGGGCAGGGGGGGTCCTCCCCTCTCCCCTCCCCCTTGATTTTCCTGGTGGGGGAGTGCAGGCGTGGAGGGGGTGAGGAGCCGTCGTGGGCTGTGTGGTAACGGCAGCACTGGGGCTGGCAGAGCAACAAGACGGACGGGGCCTGGGCCCCTGGGCTGCCCCGGCTCTGTGGGCCGCTAACGGGAGACGGAGACAGCTCTCCGCTGTTGAAGCTGCGGACCAGCATCTCTGGCAACGCAAACTCCACTGTACAAAGCCTGGACCCGGGGGGACTTCCTCACCCACTCCCTCAGCCTGGATTCAGTGATATACTTGCTCCTGTGGACTTTGCCCAAAGAAGACACTGGGGTGAGTTTTTGTTATGTGGGCAGATTTTGTTTTTTTCTTATTTAAGCTATTTTATTGTGAAGTTGCTCAGTTGTGTGTGACTCTGCAATCCCATGGACGGTAGCTTAGCAGGCTCCTCCGTCCATGGAATTCTCCAGGCAAGAGTCCTGGAGTGGCTTGCCACTTCCTTCTCCAGAGGATCTTCCCGACCGGGGATTTGAACCCCAGTCTCCCACATTGCAGGCAGATGCCTTACCCTCTGAGCCACCAGGGAAGCACAAGCTATTTTATTAGGTACTTGCAAGTTTAGCTCAAATGAACACTTTTATACTTCTAATTTTTTAGTAATGATTTTCACCTTAAAATCTATTTGCTTGATATTAATACAGCGGCATCGGCTTTCATTGTTAGTATACACAGGAATACTTTTTCTGTATTTTTCAACTGTTCTCTATATTAGGAATCTTTCACATTCAGCCAGCTTTAAAAAAAAAAAACTGTCAGAAAATCACTGACTTTGAAATTTTGCTTCATTCCCATTTATTGTGACAACATTTGGCTTTTTTGATATCAGTTTACTTTTGTGTCTTGTATTTGTCAGACTTCTCCTGTTTTCTTTTATAAACTTCTTTGCCTTATTTTTAAAAATGTATTTATCTTTGGCCGCGCTGGGTCTTCACCATGAGGGCTTTTCTCTTGTTGAAGGGGGCGGGGGTCACTCTTCAGGTGCAGTGTTCAGGCTTCTCATTGCAGTGGCTTCTGTAGTTGTCGACCGCGGACTCAGGGCAAGTGGACTCAGTAGGTAAGGCTCCCGCGCTCTAGAACATGGGCTCAGCAGTTCTGATGCACGGGCTCAGTTGCTCTGTGGCATGTGGGATCCTCCCGGACCGGGGATCGAACGCATGTCTCCTGCATTGGCAGGTGGATTCTTTACCACCGAGCCACCAGGGAAACCCCCTCTTCTTTGCTTATTTTTAATTAGATTCTGTGCTCATTCCTTCTTCCCCCTTTGTGATGTGCAAATTCGGACTCCTGTTTTCTTTCTCTGCTGGCTCCCCTAGAGACAGACCCTCCTCTGAATTTCTGAAGATGGATTTAGCTTTCTCCCCCACTATTCCCCAGCCCCAGGGAGTAGTAACCGCACCCACTTTGGGCTATTGAGGGCTGACTCTGCATGGTTCCTCTGCTGGCCCCCTTGGCGTCTGTTCTCTGCAGGGGCAACAGATAAAAAGGCAGCTCAGAGAGGGCTGCCCCTGGCTGAAGGCCACACAGCCAACAATGGCCAAGCTGGGATTTAGGGCAAAATATGCTCCCCTGGCCACCTGTTTCTGTGAGAGCCAGGCAGCTGTAGGGTGAGGCGAGGGAGGCGCCTGGGACACAGAATTGAAAGGGGCACCTGCAGGCCTTCCCTGGAGGTCCAGTGGTTAAGACTCTGCACTTCCAGTGCTGGGGGCATGGGTTCGATCTCTAGTTGGAGAACTAAGATCTCAAAAAAAAAGAACTTTAGTTTATGAAGAGGCATCTCTGTCAGCTCCCCCTCCTCCTGGCTCTCTAAGGGAGGGCGACCTAGACTAGCAGTTCTTAAGAAGCAGCCTGCCTCCTAGGAGCGACTGTGTGAGTTTTGACTGTTGTCATGATTGGGGGGGCACTCCACGAGGTGCAGGTGCCTGCTCCATCCCACACACCTTAGACTTGAATGATTTTCAAATCTTCTGCCAGATATTTAAGAACATACAAACCCATTCATAATAACCCGAGTGGAGACCCTTAACTCCACTCTGTCACATAAACAGAGTATCTTTCCCATGCTTTTAATAAACGTTTTCCAGGGCTGCAGTGACTCTGTGAACTGGGGAAGCCTATATTTTGTTTTAGTCCGAGCCTCACCCTGGGTTGCCCTGCAGTTTGGAGCAATCACGTGACGGCTGCAGCGCCTCGATGGCTCTGTGAGCGGCTGGGACTGCACACTCGTGTCCTGCATTTGCTGGGCTGCATCCTCAGCGACAGCGCTTTTGGGTGCAGGGCTCTGTGCTCAAACTTTTACCACCGGAGCACATGTTATTGTGAGTATAAATACGTGTGTGTGCTCAGTCGTGTCCAACTCTTTGCGACCCTGTAGACTGTAGCCCGCCAGGCTCCTCTGTGCACGGGATTCTCCAGGCAGGAATACCGGAGTGGGTTGCCGTGCCCTCCTCCAGGGGACCTTCCGGACCCAGGGATCGACCTTGTGTCTCTTGTGTCTCCTGCATTAGCAGGTGGATTCTTTACCACTATCGCCACCTGAGGAACCCTTGAGTACAAACGACTTTCCCTTATTTCTTTAAAAAGATTATTTTTGATGAGGACCATTTTTAAACTATTGAATTTGTTAACCATGTTGCTTCTGTTTTATGTTTTGGTCCTGAGACATGGGGAATCTTAGCCCTCTGTGGATAGAACCTGCACCCTCTGCACTGGAAGGGGAAGTCTTAACCACTGGACCACCAGGGAGGTCCCGCCCTTATTTCTCTCTGTATCACTGGATGTTGATCTCCAGGACACTGTGTTTTTTATTTTCTTTCTAAAAATTTTCTTGGGGCAGGAAATTATGGCTTTAAGGAGGTTTTCTTATCCGTTAGTATTTCATTTCAGGATAGTAAACGATCATTTCCAAACATCTGCTACACTGCCCTAAGAAACCCCCTTTGATGTGAGAAGGCAAGTGAACGGCAGTGACTGCTCCATGGACTTGTCGTTCTCCAGGTGAGAACCAGAGGGCAGGTAGCGTGCCCACGACCAGAGGCTAAGCAGGTTCTCAGTCTAACTCTGATAGAAGCAAAGTTTATTTTGATCGCTGTCACATGCTTGGGCAGAGGTTCTTCTCAATTAGATCTGAACCTGCAAAAGTGGCTCTTGACTCCCCCTCCCACCCCAGCAGTGGGCTTCGGGTAGGTTCACCGGAGACCAGCTCTTGACCTGGCACACCGGTCCTGGATTCATGTGATAATTCATGAGGTTCACACCACTGTTTTGGTCATATCCTGGTGTATCACCCATATCAGTCAGCTCACTCGCTTAGTCTGACTCTTTGTGACCCTATGAACTGCAGCACGCCAGGCCTCCCTGCCCATCACCAACTCCCAAAGCTTGCTCAAACGCATATCCATTGAGTCGGTGATGCCATCCAACCGTCTCATCCTCTGTCATCCCCTTCTCCTCCTGCCTTCAATCTTTCCCAGCATCAGGATCTTTTCCAATGAGTCAGTTCTTCGCATCAGGTGGCCTAGGTATTGGAGCTTCAGCATCAGTCCTTCCAGTGAATATTCAGGACTGATTTCCTTTAGGATGGACTGGTTGGATCTCCTTGCAGTCCAAGGGACTCTCAAGAGTCTTCTCCAACACCACAGTTCAAAAGCATCCATTTTTCGGTGCTCAGCTTTTTTCATGGTCACCCCGATAGCTATGATTAATATTTTCTCCTCTAAATCGAATGTAAGCCATGCCATGTGGTGTGTGGGATCTCACTTCCCTGACCAGGGATCAAACTTGTGTCCCTGAATTGGGAGTGTGGAGTCTTAACCACTGGAGCGCCACTGGTTAAGTACAGCCAGGTAAAGAAGTCCCTCTAAATCAATTCATTTTTGAAGTTAAAGAAATCCGCTTTAAAAAGAAGTGCTCAGAGTAAAAGCTGAAGTCCCTCCGAAGGCCCCAGGCACCTCCAAGACCGCACCTCCCGACCTGCCCTGCCCTTTGCTTGGTGCATCCCTGATGCCACGCTGGCTTTCTGCAGGAAGCCCCAGCCTTCGGACCTTTGAACTTCTTGGTTCCTCTCCCGAAATTCCCTCCCTCTGATGCTCACTTGGCTCACTTCCTCTCCTCCCACCTCTGCTCGGCCGTCACCTCGCAGCCAGGCAGGCCTTGATCACCACCTGCACTCCCAGCCTGCCCGCCCCTAGCGCCTCCTCTGTTCTCCACTCTCTGCTTTATTTTTCTCCAAATCTCCAGCGGTCATCTGACATGCTGGTTACACTTAGGTGCTGACCGCTTGTCCCCAGGCTGTGAGCTGAGTGAGGGGTGAGAACGGCCTGTGTGTTCTGCTCACTGCCCAGGTGCAGTGCCTGCAAGAGAGGCCAGCACACAGTAGGTGCTCAGCTAATGGAGCTTACACTCCAGGTGGAGGGTCGGTGATGCAGCCACAAGTCACATAGGCAGCTCTTTTGTGACAAGAGGGGATAAGGCCTTGGAGGAGGAATATGGAGATCTGTGGGAGGGAAGTGCAGGCAGGCCTCATTGAGCTTGGAAGGTGGGAGTGGGAGCTGGGAGGGAAAGCCTCCTCTGAAGGGAGGCTGAGGCTGGAAAAGAATGAGTCCAGAAGAGCAAGGGGAGGAGCAAGGAAGGGAAGGGGAGGAGCCTTCCAGGAGGCTGGACTGGTATATGCAAAGCCTTCTAAGCTTTCCCTCTCCTAAACCCCTGTCTCAGGACCTTCCATCTTCTCATGGGTTTCATCCGCTGAGACCCTAAACATTTTTGCATTTCCTTAGAATCTGTTTCTGAGGCAGGAAGGGGGAAACCAGGTCCCCCAAATTAAGCTCTGTGACATTAACAATCCACTTCCCAGGCCCCTGGGTGGGGGGCGGCAGGCTCTCTGGGATGCTGTTGACAGGTCCAGACCCCGGACTTTAGCAACTGTTTCTTTTCCAAGAACAGAGCTGCGGCCACCAGAACCCCCCTGCCCGTCTCCTCATGGGCCTGAGATCACAAAAGCAGGATTTTCTTTTTCATTAGCTTAATGCTGTCTTTATTAACTGGGAAGGGTTCCTGGAACATATGATCAGTGAGTATTAAATAAAACACACACGTGCACCAGCCCCCCCACCAGCCTGCCCTGATGGAGGGTCTCTGGGCTCCTGAGCAGTTGTCCCAGAAACAATGCAAGGCTACCAGGGGTGGCAGGCAAAGGCACGGAGGGGGGATTTGCAGAAGGAAATGACTCAGGATGCTTCTGTGATTTCTGAGTGGGAGTGGACCAGCGACCGAAGAGCCTGGAAAGGAGACAGGCTCAACAGAGGAGGGGGAAGCGCCCTGAGAGCTGCGTGGAGGAAGTACCTTTTTGGCTCCCTGCTCCTCTTCCACGCCGTCGCCAATCACGATGTAGACAGCCTTTCTGCCGAACCTCTGCATTATCCTCTCGAAGCAGCTGTCCTTCCCTGCATGCACAGAAGGAAAGGAAGATGCTTGGTGAGGACCCGGGACTGCGGTGGATAATCACCGCTAATTAAGAGCTTCCTTCGTAAAAAAAAAAAAAAAAAGAGCTTCCTTCGTGCAGCCGTCTTCCTAAGGACCTGGGGTGAGTCATTTCATCCTTGAGCAAACCTGGAGGTGTCCCTGTCCCCAGGTGATGGGACGACAAGACAGAGGCCCAGAGCAGTTATGAGGCTGGTCCACCGGGACCCAGCAGAAAGGCAGAGCAGGGGTTTGAAACAAGCTCTGGTGTCTATGCAGCTGTCTGGTGTAAGAGCGATGGACCCGTTTTACAGATTAGACGTGAAGCCCCTAGAGGTGAGGCGATCTGCCCAGGGTCCCAGGGTTAGGAAGCACAAGTGTCGGGCTTCACGTGTCCGAGGGTGGGCAGCCTGGCGCCAGAGTGGCCCTCGTGTGATTCCCCGGTTTGCTTTTCTCTTGTTTCGTGTAGATGACCATCTTTTCATGTTTCCCTTCGTCCCAGGTGGTCAGGCAGCAGCATCAGTCCTGCACACTGAATTCAGATCTTAGTTCATCCCGACCTTGTTGGCAAGTTTAGGAACGACCATCATAACAGAAGCGTGCTAATAGGGACAGTTGTGACTCTATGCTGGCGCCTGCTGAGCACTTCACCTCCATCAGCATTTCTCAGCCTCGGTGTTCCTGATGTTTTGGGCTGGCTAATTTCTTTGCTGCCCTGAGCACTGAAGGACATCTAGTCCTTCTAGCCATTTCTGGTTTAGAACTTTAGCAAAAGCTCTGCTCTAAGAAAATGCTTCCAAAGTATATATTATAAATTGATTTTTCCTCCAGAAAAGAACACAGGTAAAAATGTCTCACTAAAAACATGTTAACTAGATTTAGTGTTATTATACAATTTTAGGTGATACACACACACACACACACACAAATCAAGACACAGTGCTCCTCTACCTCTCCCCCAGAAAAACCAATATTACTTGTCCTGACGACAAATGCTGCTGTTCACTTCTAGTTACTGAATTCTCTTATTTGATGAAAGCTCTGAGCCTAAGGTGTTTTCTCTGTTAATAAGGGAGATTAGCAAATATGAAAAAGTTGTTGAAACAGGATAACACTAAACTGAGACACTCTTCTTTAAAGAGCATTAAAAAATCAACAGTCTTCTGTGTGGGTTCAAGGTTAGGTTATTTAATGTACTACCTAAAATAAAACCACCTCATGTCCCATCCTGGGATGGGAAATGTTTTCCTCTTCTTTCTTAGTAATAGAATTTCCTGAGTTTTACCGGGGCTTAGCTATGGTCGGAGAAGGCAATGGCACCCCACTCCAGTACTCTTGCCTGGAAAATCCCATGGACAGAGGAGCCTGGTGGGCTACAGTCTATGGGGTCGCTAAGAGTTGGACACGACTGAGCAACTTCACTTTCACTTTTCACTTTCATGCACTGGAAAGGGAAATGGCAACCCACTCCAGTGTTCTTGCCTGGAGAATCCCAGGGATGGGGGAGCCTGGTGGGCTGCCGTCTGTGGGGTCGCACAGAGTCGGACACGACTGAAGTGACTTAGTAGTAGCGGTAGCTATGGTCATTTAGCTGTGGACTACATTTCCCAGATTCCCTGGCAACTGGTTATGGCCACCTGACCAAGCTGGGCCAATAGGAGGTGAGTAGAAGTAAACCCCGCCCCCGGTGTTATTTTTAGAATACTGGACGTGCATGTATCACTCCTTCCTCTTTTCTCCCTTCCCATGAGCTGGAATGATAATATGGCAGATTCTGATTTGACTATATACATGAGAATAAACAACACAAGAGAAGACTCTACACATGGACATCAGCAGATGACCAACACTGAAATCAGATTGATTCTATTCTTTGCAGTCAAAGATAGAGAAGCTCTATACAGTCAGCAAAAACAAGACCGGGAGCTGACTGTGGCTCAGATCATGAACTCCTTATTGCCAAATTCAGACTTAAATTGAAGAAAGTTGGGAAAACCACTAGACCATTTGGGTATGACCTAAATCAAATCCCTTATGACTATACAGTAGAAGTGAGAGATAGATTTAAGAGACTAGATCTGATAGAGTGCCTGGTGAACTATGGATGGAGGTTAATGACACTGTACAGGAGACAGGGAGCAAGATCATCCCCAAGAAAAAGAAATGCAAAAAAGCAAAATGACTGTCTGAGGAGGCCTTACAAATAGCTGTGAAAAGAAGGGAAGCAGAAAGCAAAGGAGAAAAGGAAAGATATACCCATTTGAATGCAGAGTTCTAAAGAATAGCAAGGAGAGACAAAGCCTTCCTCAGTGATCAATGCAAAGAAGTAGAGGAAAATAATAGAATGGGAAAGACTAGAGATCTCTTCAAGAAAATCAGAGATACCAAGGGAACATTTCATGCAAAGATGGGCTCAATAAAGGACAGAAATGGTATGGACCTAACAGAAGCAGAAGATATTAAGAAGAGGTGGCAAGAATACACAGAAGATCTGTACAAAAAAGATCTTCATGACCCAGATAATCACGATGGTGTGATCATTCACCTAGAGCCAGACATCCTGGAATGTGAAGTCAAGTGGGCCTTAGGAAGCATCACTACGAACCAAGCTAATGGAGGTGATGGAATTCCAGTTGAGTTATTTCAAATCCTGAAAGATGATGCTGTGAAAGTGCTGCACTCAATATGCCAGCAAATTTGGAAAACTCAGCAGTGGCCACAGGACTGGAAAAGGTCAGTTTTCATTACAATCCCCAAAAAAGGCAATCCCAAAGAATGCTCAAACTACTGCACAATCGCATTCATCTCACACGCTAGTAAAGTAATGCTCAAAATTCTCCAAGCCAGGCTTCAGCAATACGTGAACCATGAACTTCCAGATGTTCAAGCTGGATTTAGAAAAGGCAGAGGAACCAGAAATCAAATTGCCGACATCCTCTGGATCATCGAAAAAGCAAGAAAGTTCCAGAAAAACATCTATTTCTGCTTTACTGACTATGCCAAAGCCTTTGACTGTGTCGATCACAATAAACTGTGGAAAATTCTGAGAGATGGGAATACCAGACCACCTGACCTGTCTCTTGAGAAATCTGTATGCAGGTCAGGAAGCAACAGTTTAGAACTGGACATGGAACAACAGACTGGTTCCAAATAGGAAAAGGAGTACGTCAAGGCTGTATGTTGTCACCCTGCTTATTTAACTTATATGCAGAGTACATGATGAGAAATGCTGGGCTGGAGGAAGCACAAGCTGGAATCAAGATTGCCAGGAGAAATATCAATAACCTCAGATATGCAGATGACACCACCCTTATGGCAGAGAGTGAAGAAGAACTAAAGAGCCTCTTGATGAAAGTGAAAGAGGAGAGTGAAAAGTTGGCTTAAAGCTCAACATTCAGAAAACTAAGATCATGGCATCTGGTCCCATCACTTGATGGGAAATAGATGGGGAAACAGTGGAAACAGTGGCAGACTTTATTTTTGGGGGCTCCAAAATCACTGCAGATAGTGACTGCAGCCATGAAATTAAAAGACGCCTGCTCCTTGGAAGGAAAGTTATGACCAACCTAGACAGCATATTAAAAAGCAGAGACATTACTTTGTCAACAAAGGTCCGTCTAGTCAAGGCTACAGTTTTTCCAGTGGCCATGTATGGATGTGAGAGTTGGACTGTAAAGAAAGCTGAGCGCTGAAGAAAACTGTGGTGTTGGAGAAGACTCTTGAGAGTCCCTTGGACTGCAAGGAGATCCAACCAGTCCATCCTAAAGGAGATCAGTCCTGGGTGTTCACTGGAAGGACTGATGTTGAAGCTGAAACTCCAATACTTTGGCCACTTGATGCGAAGAGCTGACTCATTTGAAAAGACCCTGATGCTGGGAAAGATTGAGGGCAGAGGAGAAGGGGACGACAGAGGATGAGATGGTTGGATGGCATCACCGACTCAATGGACATGAGTTGGGTAAACTCTGGGAGTTGGTGATGGACAGGGAGGCCTGGCGTGCTGCGGTTCATGGGGTCACAAAGAGTCGGACACAACTGAGTGAGTGAACTGAACTGATGAGAATAAAATTAGAAGGGATGATAATGGGAAAATAAAATGGGAAGAACCTGGCTTCCTGGGTGAGTTTGAGAACAGAATCACTCTATCAGCCTGGATCACTCGCCTCTGGTCTGTTTGACATCTGAGAGATATTAGCTTTGGCCCTAATGTAATTAGGGTCGTCCCAAGGGTGCGGCTAGTGGTAAAGAGCCTGCCTGCCAATGCAGGACACAAAAGATGCAGGTTCGATCCCTGGGTCAGGAAGATCCCCTGGAGGAGGGCATGGCAACTGACTCCAGTATTCCTGCCTGGAGAATCCCATGGACAGAAGAGCCTGGTCGGCTGTGGTCCACAGGGTTGCAAAGAGTCAGACACGACTAAAGCGACTTAGCACACACATACATGCACTAATGTAATTAAACCCTTGTATTTGTGGGTATTTGTTAATAGCAGCTTTGTGCATATCTTAACTAATACACTTTGGAAAACTGCAAAACTAAGCAATTTCTCTAGATCAGAGGTTAATCCCAGTGAGTTATGAGGGTGGTTTGGGGAGTTTGGTCATACCTCTGGACAAATTCTTTAACTTCCCTCGTGTCATTAAACCTCTCATCCCGGCAGGCAAAATTGACCTTACCCTCCCCCTTTTGTAGGTCTAGGTTCCCCTTACCTGTCTTGGTTGCACTGTAGATGTTCTCAATAGGAAACACAGAACCCAATCCGTACAGCAGGACTTTGGCCAGGGCAGGAATTAGTTGAGTGGTGGTGACCAGCACGTTGACACAATTGGGCCTGAGGACAAAGAAGACTGTGGGTCAGATCTCCGGGATAGCACAAGGAGTTCTGTAGCTGAGCCTGGAGTCAGTGGGAATTCTGGTGAGGTTTGAGGCTCTGGCTAAGTCATCTTCAGGTGAGGGTGGATGGAGCTCCAGGATCCTCCAGCCATTCCTCTCTTTTAAGCCTGCCTGACACATTAAAATTGAATACAAGTATAATACTTCTATTTACAAATCAAATGCTTATTGCAAGGGTCACTAAAATAGCTGCAGGGACCTACTGGAAATGTACCTGAGTGGTACTGACCTAGTGCAGGACAGCAGGGAGAAGTGAGGACCGGGGTAAACTGGAAAGCACATGCGGGTTCTGACCCCTCCGACCTGACATCCTCAGAACCTGCGGTTATGGATTAATCTTCCCTGTCTTTGGGGCCAAGTGTGTATCAGACAAAATGCATCAGTAGGATGGATTCAGCTCATGGGCTGTCATTTTGTAACCATTCATAAGTTGGGTAACCCATTCACAAGTTTGTAACCCATTCTTATGTTGGGTCATAAGAATTATGCTGTTGGTACAGAGTAATTTGTTCTCTGCTGCAGGCGATTTTTTTTTTTTTTTTTTAGAGCAAGAGGCAATTTATTAGCAAGCCTAATAAATTGGAAACTGGACTCCCCTGACCTCACTAAGGGTCCACCAGGTGAACTGTGGCATCCTATAAAATGGTTTTCACAGGGCGATGTTGTGGCTGCAGGGTGTCGTGGGCAAGAGCAGACGGGAGAAGACAGACCTACGGACAGAAGTCTTCAGCTCTGTGGGCCCCTGCCTGAGTCTCTGCAGCTATTTGCTCATCTATGGGACAAGGTGTCCATGGTGCGGGCACATCCCAGCTTTATCAAATGTCTGGAAAATGTGCAATGGAGAATTTGGGGAGTCCGATTGTCCCAGTATGGAAGTGGAGGGGCCACCAGCCTCGAATGGGAGAAAGTTCAGTGGCACAAATAAAAAATGGGGGCTCCCACCTACCGGGAATTGATGAGGTTTAGTGCCTTCAGAGAGTGGGTCAGCCAGAGATCAGTCAGAGCTTCCAGCTCAGCTCTGAGCTGTAGCCAGGTCTCTCTTTTGGGAGCTCCTATCAAGCCTGTGGACAAAGCAAAAAAAGAAAATAGTTATCATTTTAGAGGTCTGGGGGGAGCAGGGTGACGGAAAGAGAGTTGAGCTACTGTAGTTTGAGGTTTCAAGTCAGGTGACACCCAAGGTCAAATTTAATCCAGTGACCTTAATTTTATTTTGAGATTGATAGGCTCAATGGATGGATTGATCATTCACTACCTCCCGGATGCTGACTTATTAAGCGTTTTCTCTTTGCATCCTGTATCTTACTCTTTTTCAGACACACTTACTGAAACCCTTAGGATGCTGCCGTCTATGGTGACCCCGGGCTGGAGGTCGCAGCCCTCACTGGGCTAGTTCTGTGATACAGAAATAGCTGGGGAAGGGGCAGCAGGAAGGGGGCCGCCCACCGGTGTTCTGCCAGCCGCCAGCTCCTTGCCTGTTGATACACTAGATAATTTCCCCTGAGCTGAGGGGAAAGCAGAACAGCCCGACAGACGCCTTGGGCATTTCCTGGGGCTTAACTTGGATGAGGACCCGAGGGCCTCTGTTGGCTGACTCGGTCCCTGTCGCCCCTACCCCAAGCACACCCGATTCCCTCCATCTGTGTGCAGAGATGGGTGAGCAGGCAGGGCCGGCCCCGAAGCTGACAGGCTTGGACGTGAGAGGCCATGAAGTGTGGGCAGAGGTGGAGAAGTCACCAGCCCAGGACCGGCTCTGTCGCCTGGGCTGAGAGACCCTGGGTGCCTTACTCAACCTCTCTGACCGCAGTTTCCACCTTCATACAACATGCATGGTAAAAACTGATACCTGGCTTCCCTGGTGGCTCAGTGGTGAAGAATCCGTTTACCAGTGTGGGAGACACAGGATCGATCCCTGGTCTGGATCCCACATGCCACCAGGCAACCAAGCCCATGCGCCACAACTACTGAGCCTGTGCTCTAGAGTCCTAGAGCCGGTGCTCTGCAACGAGAAGCCCCCGTCCTGAGAAGCCCTTGCATCACAACTCGAGAGCTGCCCCCTGCTCTCTGCAAGTAGAGAGAAAGCCCGTGCCGCAATGAAGACCCAGCACAGCCCCAAATAAATAAATAGAAAAATTATTTAAAAGGAAGCTGTTACATTACAGAGATGTTGTGAAGAGCAAAACAACCATTAATATTAGACAAAAAGCCTTCATAACAGAGCCTAGCATGGAGGAAATGCTCAAGAAACACTGGCTATTGCCAGGACTGCAGCCTCAGACAAGACAGAAAATCTGTCCTGAAGAACTGATGGTCTATCCACAGAAAGCAGACAACAGAGAACAATCTAAAAGACTCTCAAGCAAAACTGAAAGGAGCTAGTGATAAACGCTACTGTTTCCTGAGTGCCTACTGTATTCCAGGCACAGAGTCCTGCCTTTTGTATGCATTGACAACAAACCTTTCAGTCGCTAGGGAAGCAGAATTATTTTTATCCCCATTTCACAGACTTGAGAAACTAAGGCTCATGGAGTTAGAAAGTGGCAGCAGTGGGACCAGAAGTGGGTTCTGTCCAGTTGGAGACCCTGAATTCTTCCTGGGACTCTGCTCTTTCTGGGAATGGGGTCAAGGTGTAGATGGCAGATTCTATTATCTGCCTACTCAAATCTAATTCCCTTTACCAGCCAGTAGCTGGTTAGAGACACCGTGATAATAAAAAACATCCCCACGTGCCTCCTGGGGGAGAAGCAGTCTCACTTGTTAAGACTCAAAGGCTTAGAGAATTCCAGAAATAGTGATCAAGGGCCTGGTCATTGGTGAACCCACCCTGCCTCTAGCCCCTTCCAGGTTCTTATTCAGTGTGATAAACCAATGCTCTCCCGCCACTGAAGCTTTCATGACTTGGCTGCACAGTAGAATCGCCCAGGGGAACACAGTAAGTCCCAATGCCAATCGGGAGCCAGGCCAAGAAAAGCAGAAGGGGAAATTCCTCAGGGGGTTCCAATATGAGCCAAGCTTGCGAACCAGTGTTTTCACGAATCACCTGGGAATCTTGTTAAAGACAGAGATCTGACTCAGTTGCCTTGGGAGCGGCCTGGGCATCTACATTTCTCACAAGCTCCCAGGTGATGCTCCTGTGGCTGCTCCAGGGGCCACAATCTCAGTAGTGAGGGCTGAAGCCTGTGGTCCTCAAACTTTCAACAAGCAGCAGAACCACCTGGAGGGTCAGCTAAGATGCAGAGGGCCAGGCCCGCCCCAGAGCTGCCGATCTGACAGGTTTGAGGTGGGGACCACAGAACCTGCATTTCCAACAAGGCTCCGGGTGACCCTGAGGCTGCTGGTCCGAGGACCAGAGGTGGAGAACCACGGCGGGGCCGGAGGCGTGATCATGCATGGGCAGGACACGTCATCTCTTCCTCCGCTTCCCCAGACCCAAAGTGGGGATGATGAGATCCTAGCGCCCTCTCCCAGAGGGCGTCATGAGGGCCACCCCGGGTGAGCCAGGGTCTGTGAGCCTCTCGGAGCCTGGCGCCGAGCAGGTCGGGTGTGAGTGACAGAATCCGTTCTTGATGAGTTCCCCTTGGTCCGGGGGTGCGCCCGAGGCCCAGGCAGGCAGACCCCCCGAGCACCGTCGACGGCCCTCCCCCGGCCCGCTCACCGCCGACATTGTTCTTGTAGGTGTTGTACATCTCCTTCACCCGCCGGTAGCGGAAGGCCAGCTTCCTCATCCAGTCCACACCGCCGTGCACGCCGGAGCCCAGGCACAGGTTGGCTCCCGGGGCCGAACTGTGGAAGCCATCAGCGGAGAAGTTGTAGGTGCTGGGGAGACGGAAGAGGGAGAAGAGACAGGGTTACTGCGGGGAGGTGGGAGCTTCTCACCAGGAGACCCATGGGTGGGCTAATGTTTGACTATGTCCCCGAACATGTGAGGATGCTCTGGGTGCGTTCTGGGAGAAGCAGGGTCAGAGCTTTCATTAACTTCCCGAACAATGGTGGCATCCTCTGCTCCTGCCCAGGCAGCATCCATTCTCTTTCCTTCTGGTATCAAAGAACATCTCTGTTTTTTTTTGAGGGGCAGTCATTCTGTTCCCTGCATGCAGTGGCCAAGCCAAGGCCTCTCTCGCTCCCCCACTTTGGAATCTGAAGCTGGAAAGGCAATTCCAAAAAGTGGTTGGCCTCGGTTCACCCCGAGAGAAGGGTCCAGAAGAAAATACCAGTGAGCTCTTGATACTCTGATCCCCAAATCTGCCCTGCTTCACATGCCTCGAAAGGCCTGGCTGCTAACCCTTTTCCCCTATGCTGTGAGCATCTCTATATCTTTCTATAGGCATTCCCTACGTTAATTTTATCTTTTAAACTAGGCAGAGTCAGACTTCTTTGGTGGCCCAGTGGTTGGGAATGCACTTGCCAATGCGGGGGACACAGGTTCAATCTCTGGTCCCAGAAGATCCCACGTGCTATAGAGCAGCTACGTCCCCAGGCCACAACTACTGAGCCCGCAGGCTAGAGCCTGTGCTCCGCAACAAAAGCCACCTCAATGAGAAGCCTGCGCTCTGCGAGGAGTAGCCCCTGCTGGCCCCAACTGGAGAAAGCCTGTGCACAACGCTGAAGCCAAAAAAAAAAAAGAAAAACTTAGGCAGAGTCGATTGCTGGTACTTTGCAGACAGAACCCTCCGTCAGCATGAAGCATGCCCTGGGGACACATCAGAGCGTCACAGGAAGTTAATGACAGGATGGCAGCTGGGAACCAGAAGGGGGAGTTGTGGGCGATACGTCACCTCCAGCAGCTACAGCGTGAGAGGGAAAACCCCAGCTCTCACGGAATACCATTTTCTTTCCCTCCACCGTAAGCCTGGTACAGGTCTGCAAAATCATGGGACGTCACAAGGCAGTGTGTGGACCAAACTTCCAAAGTGAAGGTCTCTTCAGAGAGAGAAGGCCTGGGTGGGGGGTGGGGACCAGCTCAGCGTGGTACCAGGGCCTCTCATTCGGGGGGTTGGCTGATGTTTTTCTCTTCCTATTATTTTGTTGTTTCTGGATTTTCTCTGATGAGTTTAAGGGTGGAGACATGATGCACTAGGAATGAAACAACACTGGGGAATTGTACCTTAGGTATTCCCAGTTCAACACCAGTGCTGCGACAGAGAAAAGGGAATTTGGAAATGTGAAGCGCTGGGTCATTCTCTCCTGTGTGTGGGGCTCAGCCTGAATATCAAACTGGTGACGACAAAACCCCTGCAGGATCCACAGAGATGCCTTGCATGATGCCTCAAATTCAAAAGCAAATTTCACCACCGGGGCAGGCAGCCCAGGAGGACACTGACTGGGGTGACTTAATCTGAAGGGGTTCAACTGCAGACGCTGGGATTCTCTCCAGAGGAGGTTGGATGGACAATCCCAGAGATACCAGTGGGCTGACAGAAGCTGTTCTTCAGACAAATTCTTGCCCATATGTCCATAAACACACACACACACACAAACACATTCACCTGGGTCATTTTTCACAGACATTTGTGAGTGTGTATAAGATTGGAAGCAAGTAAGTCATAATATCAGCAAGTGGTGAGTTGGAGATGGTAGGAATAGGGGTGATCACAGTCTCTTGTCTGCTTTTTACTGAATTACTCAGATTTAAAAAGATGAGGAATTCCCTGGTGGTCCAGTGGTTAGGATCCCATGCTTTCACTGCTGAGGGTGTGAGTTCAATCCCTGGTTGGGGAACTCAGATCTCGTAAGCTGTGTAGCATGACCAAAGAAATAAAAAATAAATAAAATACAAATATAGATTGTGTGTAATTAACTTGCTTGACCACTAGCTTGATATCATGGTATTTAACATGAACTTCTGAGATCCTGAGAAGATTACTAAAAAATGTTTTCTGCATGGAGATGAGACGTGGCTGTTCTAACAATTTGCTTGCGTGATGCTGGTCCCAGAGCTGACACCTGTGTCTCCCAGCGGCTCTCGGTTAACCCGAGACTCTCCTCCCCACCGTCCCTGAACCACAAGAGAGCCTCCCAGCGGGTCTGACGCAGTGGATGCCGGCCCCAGAAGTCCTGCAGAGCTGGGACCATCTCCCCTGAGGACTGGGAAGTGAAATCATGGAATCCTTCCTCTTTCCCACAAAAGATGCCAGTGGGTTTGCTACTTAGAGGTGTTGCTATTGCTTTTTTGTCAGCCCCTCCCTTGGGTGGCGGTGAGCAGGGGCTAAAGAGAAATAAAATACGCCGAACTAGTGAAAGGGAGCAGACAACATCTAATCAAACGGACAGAGAGCCATTTCGTAAGGGTTACTCACTGTGCTGGGCACTTTTTGAGTGCATTCTTAACCTGATGAGAAAGGAGCTATGTGACTTTATCCCATCAGGGCTCCTCTTTTCTAGAACCGACACTTTTTCTTTTTCCACCTGAGAATTTTGCTTCATTGGGTGTTTGGATAAATACAAGGTTACTTCTTATCTGAGTGACCACCACTATGACTAATATTACATGGAAATCATTACATAGCTTGTTGTATGTAAGGTCTCTTACTCTGGATTTTTTTTTTTAGATTTTTAACTCACTAGTTTTATCAAGTAAAGGGAATTTTGTAAGCGTTTTTTTCAATTGACACAGTAAGGGAAAATATTTTGGATATTTCACAATATTTTATGAAAAATATTAAGACACTTTTTCCTGAAATTTAAGTTTCACATTTTGGAGTAGTATTTAAAACCACTGATATGAACAGCCTGATGAGTGATATTCAACTATAATTTTTTTGCACATGTTGGGAAAATACATATTTTCTATGAAAGTCAGTGGGTTTTGATAAATTACAATACAATGACCATGTCCCTAGGAAGACAAATTATAAGAGGGAATGTTCATAAGGTTTGAAATACAAATCTTGTTCCTAAGGAGAATCATATGCCCCAAGAACCACACTTTTTGCCACATGCTCCTTCCTCTCTACTCTCAAGGTTCTCACCTTGCGAGAGAATTTTGCTTTTTCATTTAATTTCTATCAACCTCTTTTCCATTTTTTTAAGAGTCTGTGGAAGAACAGCTTCAGACCAGTTCCCTTCCAGTGGTTGGAGCACTGCAGTCTCCAGTAGGCACAGAGGGCATCTGTGTGACTTTAGACCAGTCTGTGACCTTGGTTGAGTGGCAGTGAACTTGGGGGCTGGAGCATCCCTTCACCCTAACATTCCTCCTTTCCAAAAGTGGCTTGTTCTTCTTTTTCAAACTCTTCTGGATCCCTGGAGAAGCAGAGATCAGGCAAGACCTCCTGGGTACTCACGGGAGATGGTACCACACACGTGCAGATGGACCAGTATCCACTGCATCAGACCCGCTGGGGACGCTCCCTTGGTATTGCAGGGATGGCTCAGAGGAGAGTCTGTGCTGCGCAGAGCAGCGGTGGGTGTGTGAACCTGGGAGCCTCCTGGATACGCAGGTGTCAGCTCTGGGATCGGTAGCCACCAGTAGCCCCTCCCTGGGTAGTGCAGAAAGGCTAGAGGATTTACTCTCGAAAACCGCTGACTCGAAACTCAGAGGACACCCAGGGGAGATGGCTGGATGCTCTGCCAAGAGGTGGAGGGCAGGGCAGGGTGTCCGCGAATCCTGCCTCTCCCACTTACCAGCTGTGTCAGGTCGGGCAGGTTATTTAACCTCTCTGAACCTCCCGTTCCCCAGTGTAACATGAGGATGATGAGAGCCACTTTTTCCTAATTGCTGTGAAGGTGCAATGAGGTAAGCCACGTGAAGCATCTGGAACAGGGCATGGCGCAAGATAAGGACGGTAGCACTGCTGGTTTTTACTGTTGGGTTTCTTTTTTTAATTAATTATTTTTTGGCCACCTTTGTGGCACGTGGGATCTTAGTTCCCCGACCAGGGATCAAACCTGTGACCCCTGCCTTGGAAGCAGAGAGTCTTAACCATTGGTCCACCAGGGCAGTCTCCATTTTTACCATTAACTGAGGGAAAAAAAAGGGGGGGCATTTGATGCCTAGCACACAGTAGGTCCGTAACAGATATTTCCTGAATGAACACATGGGGAATTTGGCTCCTAGGGGCAAAAAACACCCTTGGATTGTGCATTCTTGAAGTGCGGTACCAAAAGCTCAGCTTGAGTCAGGGTTCAGAGGGGCACTGCTTTTGATTCCAAGCCAGCCGCTACAGCAGAAAGGATGAAAACGGAACACTGGTTGCTCATTGCGCTGAAAGGGAGAGTGGTTCCCAGGGATGACTTCATGGAAAGGACACAATTAGCCTTGATCTGGGATTTATTTACTCCATAAATTGAGCAGTCCTGGCGGGCACTGGAGCCTGGTCCTGGCCAGGCCTGACTGCAGAGGATTTTCTGAATGGCTAATTAAAGCGAAGCAGGCGATGTCCACCGATCACTTCTAATTGTGCGGGGCTTTGAAAAGACTTGCAGGGCTCAGTAACAGAAACTTTGATTTCTTTTTTTGGGGTAAGTTGGAAGACACACCTCAGAAGCTAATGCTAAGCAAAATTACTATGAATGGCCCACAAGCAAAACATCGTTTTGGTCTCACAATACTTTTGATGGGCCGAGAGGTGCTGAATTGTGATCATTTTGATAAGCACAGATTAATGAGGGTTCTGTTTTTATAATGGGCAGGCTTGGAACATTCCTCAGCCACATTCTTCAGAAAGCTGTCTCATTTTGAGCAGTTGGGGACCTTATTTGTGGAATTCATGTCCTAGGAGTGTTTCCCCTAGAAACCAACATACCATTTATTCATTCAAGAAATATTTTTGAGTATTGACTGTGTCGATCTTATACTAAATAATATATATGTATATATATGTTAATGAGTGCAGTCAATCCTTGGAAAAACGTGAACTAAAGTCTTGATGGTAGTGATTCTGGGAGGCAAGATTAGAAGTGATGTATGACAGTTTTTACAATATGCATGCATTACTTTATTCCGTTCTTATAATATTTTAATGCTCTATTTTTTGCCGTGTACATGCAACTTGTGGGATCTTAGTTCCCCGACCAGGGACTGAACCCATGCCCTCATGCATGCATTACTTTAGTAAGCAGGGGAAAAAAAAGACCCACAAAGAGATAAGCAGAAGCAGCGTCACAGGGAATTTGTGGAAAGCTCAGCCCCAGTGATTTGAGATGATGTGGAAGAAAAGCTGCATGGTCGGGGGCACGGTTGTGCTTTTTGAGTTCAGAGAAACACAAGTTCCAGCTATGGTGGAGGCAGGCACACCCTGCCCTGACAACCAGCCTCCTCTCTGCATCCCAGTGATAGGCGAGCTTGATTCTCAATCCGAAGGGGCATTTTTGACTCCCCGAATTCCTACCTTAAATCTTGCCCATTGTCATCAGATGAGACATCGTCCACGTGGATCTGGTCACAATCCTATGGAGAATTTGGCAAGAAGAAAAAAAGGGAGATACGTGACTGGTGAAGCTGATGCAGCCTTTGAGAGCTGATTTCATAAGCTGGAGGGTGAAGGAGCACTGCACTGGGAGTCAGGAGTCCTGAATTCTAGTCCAGACTTTGCTACTAAAGGTTGGGTGGCCTTGGGTTAAGTCTCATCCTCTTCTGCCTTTGGTTTCCTTATGAAGGAGCTGGTTGGCTATAAGCGGTGGTGATGACTGTGTAATTTATCACGCACACCCTGACAGTTTTGCAGTGTAAAGGGGGCTGCTATTAGTAATACACTGGAGGACAGCCACAAAATAGGACCAATCCAATTCCCCTCTGTCCCCAGGCACACCAGGACCTATGGATACCATGGCCATACAGTGGAAGCCTCTGTTCTGTTCAAGGTGTTTCCTCTGTGTGGAGGGCTTTCTGCTTTCCGCTGCTTAGTGAACCTTGCATTCTTCAAGCATTAGCTTCAGGAGATGCCTCCTGCCCAAGTTCCCCTCTGTGTGCCACCATCTGTGACCATCATTTATTGAGCACTTACTATGTGCCAGGCATATAGTTTGGGCTTCCCTGGTGGCTCAGAGGGTAAAGCGTCTGTCTGTCTGCAATGCAGGAGACCTGGGTTCGATCCCCTGGTGGGGAAGATCCCCTGGAGAAGGAAATGACAGCCCATTCCAGTACTCTGGCCTGGAAACTTCCACGGACTGAGAAGCCTGGTAGGCTACAGTCCATGGGATCGCAAAGAGTCACACACGACTGAGCAACTTCACTTCTACTATGTGCCAGGTTACCCTTTCAAGCACTGGCCATTCAACAGATTTTAGTAACAAGCTGCCAGCCACCACTCATACATCTCTCAGTTCTCTTTGCAGAAATACCTCAACGCACGGCAGTTAAGACGGAGAGGAGGGGATGACATTGGTGGGCACGTGACCCAGGTTCAGCCAATCAGAGAGACCCAGGGTCCTCGGGCCACAGTGATTGCTTCAGAGATGAGGGTGTGGTCTCAGATGGACCAATGAGAACCAGCCCTGGGGCTTCTGAGAAAGAGGAGCTCTCCTTTCCCTGGGGCTGCTGGATGGTGGGGTTAAGCCTGGAGCTGTTAGAGGAAAGCAGGTCTGGGAGCTGGAGAGAGGGATGAGGTTCGATCACATGACTCGCTCTATCCTGCCGCAACTGAGAGGAGGCCACCCTGACCACTATAGTAGGCTGAACCACAGCCCCCAAAGATGTGTTATGTCCTAATCCCAGGAACCTTACAGGGCAAAAGGAATTCGGTAAATGTGATTAAGTTAACCATATCGAGATGGGGAGAGTATGCTGGGTGGGTCCTGAATTTAATTACAAGGGTCCTTGCAAGTAAGAGGCAGAGGGGTATTATTTGATGACAGAGAAGAGAACTGGAGTGAGGTGCACTGAAGGTAGAGAAAGAGGCCACAAGCCAAGAAACACAGGTAGCTGCCAGGAGTCGAAAAAGGCAAAGAAACAGTTTCTCCCCTCAAAGCCTCCAGAAGAAACCAGCTCTGCTGACATCTTTGGCCCAGTGAAATTGATTTTGGACGTTTGACCTCTAGAACGGTGTTGTTTTAAGCCACTAAGTGTGTGGGAATTTGTACAGCCGTCACAGGAAAGGAATACACGGACTTTTCTGTTTAAGGAAGTAGAGAGGGGTTTCCTGCAATTGGCAACCAAGAGGCAAGAGTGAGGCCAGTGTCCCCAAGGAAGCCACAGGCAAGTCCCACCAACCCTGTGGAGAGCTCCACCTCCATCATCAAGTACATTCAGGGGAAAGATCCATAAGGCAAAAATCACGAGCACGCTGGGCTTGCCACCATGGTACTGATTAGAGCTCAGGCTCTGGAATCTGATCGCCTGGGTTTGGATCCTGGATCCAACCACTGCCTAGCCGTGTGACCTTGAGCAAATGACACAGCCATCCTGAACCTCAGAGGTCAGACTGGCAAATGGAGGTAATACCAGAACCAGCTTACATGGCTGAAGAGAGAAGAAACGCCTGGTGCTAAATAAATGGTAGCTTTGATTACTGTGTTAAGATTGGTAAACATTGGCATTGGGGTTTTTGCAAGACAATTTCAGGGGATAGAGACCTCCTAGTAAAGACTGTTAGAGAGAGGAGACACAAATGGAACTCTGAGCCTGACCTCTGAGAAAAACTGGTTCTCACATCCCTGGACTCCTGACAGGAGGAGACACGCTGGGGAAAAAGATGGTGCTATCAACATTTTGAGCAGATTTCTTTTTACACAAGGAGGAGGCTGGAATTTATCTTTGAGGACAGGAGCTTTGCTGGGGGATAATGGGACCACCTTCCCATCACTTGTGAAAGATATACAGAGAAAACCTGGTTGTCATGGAGACACCGGGGGCAGGGTGGGGACAGTCGCACCTGGGGAAGCCTGGGCGGCTTTGTGGGGATCAAGGTCGGAACCTAGAAGAAGGGGTGGTGTGGCGCTGATCCCTCCCTGGCCTCCTCAAGGGGCTGTGGACTGGAAGGGGGTTTGCTGAAGCCTTTGGCTTGGAAAGAGGTTTGTGCCCAGAGTCCCTGGCCTGCTTTGCCCACAGTTCTGAGGCAGCGACAAAGTAGGACTTGTGGGGTCCTGTGGCAGGGGACCTGGCGTGTCTGAGGTCCCTGGGGGTGGCTGGTGCGTGGACACGCCTGGATGGCAGCAGCAGCAGGGGGTCCACCCAGGGGCTTCCTTGGGGTCAGCCCTGGGCAGAGGGCAGCCAGACCAGAGGGCAAAGGACATGGCAGACGCTCAGCGGTGACCCCAGTAGAAGCAGCAGTAGTACAAAAAAGTGGGAAAAAGGAAACCTGGGAGGGCGCTGAGTGACCACTCTTTGAGCCAGCAGACATCTGGTTTACTACTTATGATTCCATATCGCCTTTCTTTCCACGCACCCAGGATTCTAATCTCTTGGTATAATTGATCCCTGTCCCTGAGACGGCGTGTCCTTTCCTAAAGAGCTGTGATGGCATACCTCCAATTGAAAAGGTTCTATAATCACATTATCTAATACAGTAGCAATCAGCCACATGTGGTTCTTTATAGTTAGTCAATTAGAATTAAATAGAGAACTTCCCTGGTGGCCCAGTGGTTGAGCACCTGCCTGCCAATGCAGGGGACAAGGGTTCGATCCCTGCTCCAGGAAGATCCCACATGCCACAGGGCAACTAAGCCCATGTGCCCCAACTACTGAGCCCACGCACCCTAGAGCCCAGGCTTCACAACGAGAGAAGCCACTGCAGTGAGAAGCCTGCGCACTGCAACGAGAGAGTAGCTTATGTTCGCTGCTGCTGCTGCTAAGTCACTTGAGTCATGTCCGACTCTGTGCAACCCCATAGACGGCAGACCACCAGGCTCCCCCGTCCCTGGGATTCTCCAGGCAAGAACACTGGAGTGGGTTGCGATTTCCTTCTCCAATGCATGAAAGTGAAAAGTGAAAGTGACATTGCTCAGCCGTGTCCGCCTACAACTAGAGAAGGCTGTGTGCAGCAGTGAAGACCCAGTGCGGCCCAAGAAAAACAAATAAAATAAGTTTAAAAATTCAATAGAAAATTCAGTTCCTTAGGTCTGTTTCATGGGCTCCGTAGCCAAATGGAGCCAACGGCTACCATACTGGATGGTGCACGTTTCCCATCATTGCAGAAAATTCCACCGGAAGCGCAGCTCCGGAGGGATAAAGGAACAGGGTGGACAATTTCACTGCTGTGTTGACAGGTTCAGTTAGGGGAGAGCTTGCAAGCTGGCCAGGAGATGTACCTCATGTAGCCCAAACTGTCTTCAAACAGTAAAACATTTTTTGGAACAACAGCCGTCTCTCTCCCTGCCTCTCTCCCTCACTTCCCCTTCTTCCTTCCTCTCTCCCTTCTTCTCCCTCTTTCTCTGTCTCTCCAGATTTTCTGCTACTTTGAGAATTTACATGCTCTGGCAAGGCAGGGCTTGCATGCCTCTGTCCTGACCATCCACAGCCTCTACTGGGTTTTCCTCACTTTGCCTCACCTGGGCCCCCGTGGGCATCCTCATTTGAGACCCCTGAGCCAGAGCAATGTCATCTAGATGGAAGGATCCTAGGGCCCACCATCCTAATAGGTTAACGAAGACTGTATTGAAAAGCCAGTGCTGACTTCCGAGACCCAGGCACCGAGGAGAAATTAATAGCAGATTTCCCCCCAGTCCGTTGCTTTGCCTGAAATTGGAAAAACACCGCCCAGTGGCCCCCGGTCCTTCCCTCAGGCTTGAAAGCTGCTCTGGGGGGTCACCCAGGCTCTCGGGCCCCCCGGGCAGGGTTCCCTGCACTTTCCCTGACGTCAGGGGAAAGGCATGCGGGAAGGCTCTGGTTTTCTCATCTGCCGGGGATTGTTGGGGGCGCTGAAGTGCGACAACAGTAGCGATCACATTTCGGGCTTAATAAAATACCATGACGCTCAGCGAGACGCTACCTCATACCCCGCCAGCTGACCTGGATCGAGTTACCTGCCGAGCCGGCACCAAGGGGAGCGGGACAGGGCGGAGGACGCGAGGATGGGGCTGGGTCCTGAGGGGGAGGACCCCCGGCTCCTCAACCGGGCTGCATGGGGCGGGGGCAGGCTTCTCAGGCTGAGGATCCAGCTTCTTACTGCCCAGGGTGCCTCTGGCCTCTCTGCACTCCAAGTGTGACTCTAATTTTGGTGGGGGTGTCTGAGCGGGAATGCCCTTCCAAGACAGAGTGGGGGGTTCCTGCGGCCTCGACGCTGGTGAGGCGCAGTGGTGCCGAGGACTGACACTTTCTGACCCAGAGAAATACACACCAAGAGTCCTGCGCAAGGAGGCCGGTCAGCCCAGTGAGAAACTGGAATCACCTGCGGTTCCCTCAACTGGGTCAGGGCGGAGTGAACTGTGGTATATCCATTCAGGGGACTCCTACCCGGCCACTCAGAAGGAAGAGATTGTTAGGTTAGCACAAAGACTTCCTGCAGCGCAAAAAGCAGCAGACTAGAGAACGAGACAGCCAGTATCACCGGGGTCTACACTAATTAAAAACCACTGGGTTGCAGAGTCAGACACGACTGAGCGACTGTGAACAGAAGTGAAAAACAAAATGAGATACTATATACGAATGTATCCATACACATAAATGAAGATGGAACGATCTGGAAGATCATAAATCTGATTGGAAACAGGTACTTATCATGTCAAAGGGAAAGAGAATCTTGGGAAAGAGTCTCCCTTGCCACTCCCACCATGGTCTAAGCCAGGATTACCTCCCACCTACACCAGGGTGCAGCAAACTATGACCTGGGGGCCAAATCTGGCTGGCCACCTGTTGTATAAATAAAGTTTTATTGGAACACTGCCATATTCATTCATTTACTTAGGTATGTGGCTGATTCTGTCCTATAACCGGAGAAGTGAGTAGTTGAGACAGAGACAGTCTGACCCTGAAAAACTTAAAATATTTACTCTCTGGCTCCTGACAGAAGAAGTTTGCAGGCCTCTGACTCAGACTATTACAATCACCTCTTCATTTCTACCCTCCACCTTTCCAGCCTACTTTCCATCCAGCAGCCAGAGGGATCCTGCTAAACCCTAAGTCAGATCCTGGCCCTCCTCTGCTCAAAACCCCACAGTGTCTCCCACCTCCCTCCGGGTCCTCACCCTGACTCAGGCCCCTCTTGTCTGCACACCCTGCCTCATCACCTTCCACCCCCCATCTCCCAACACACTGCAGACATAGTCTCTGCTAGTCCTTCAACAGCCCTCAGCCTCTTGCCTCAGAGCCTTTGCATTTGCTGTTCCTTCTGTTCTGAATGCTTTCCCCCTCTCTCTTTCCAACTATCTGAAGCCTGCAAAGGTTTGTTGATGTCACTGCCTTTGGAAAAACTGCCCCAATTCTACCCCATTCGGGACAAAAGTTTCTCTGTTTCTGCAATTTGTGGGGCCTGTAGGATTAATCTAGGCCTGACCCACTGGCTGATTTGTTTCATCTACTAAACTGGGAAATCATAAAGGTAGTGTCCATTTTTTTTTTTTTTTAACTGGTTTTTGCAAGGCCAGAGAGTACAGTACAGACTCTGGGCTCTGGGTCAAATTCTGACTCCGCTACTTACTAACAGAATGAACTTGGACAAGGTATTGAATCTATTTGATTCTCAGCCTCTTTGTCTGTAATTGAGCTGCAGAATGGTACTTCCCACATAGGGTTTTGTAAGGAGTGAATGAATCAATACAGATAAAGCACTTTGAAAAGCCCCTCAACTGTAGAAAATACCACATACACGTTTGTCTTGATTATTGCTAGTATTACTATTGTGAATTCCATAGCCTCAAACTGAATTGAGTTCAGCACTGCAAGAGGTTCATGGATGGTCAGTTCTGCCGATGAAACAATTTAGAAGCAAAGCAGAATGCTGTAGTCTTCAGTCCTAATCCCATGGACACGTCAGGATGCTACACATTAATACATCTCAGGGAATGGGGCAGAAGAGAACTGGGGTGGACACATTCAATTTCACATGGACTTGACTTTGTAGTTGGCCTTCAAAAGCCCATCCCTGGGCTCCAGTACCAGCCCTGCCATTTCCTAGGTGTGTGATCTTGGGCAAGTTACTGGATGAGTCTTCCGTTTTTTTTTTTTTTTAATAAACTTTAAATTTTAGAATAGTTTTAGATTTACAGAAAAATTGTGACTATAGTATAGGGTGTTCCCATACACCACACGCCCAATTTCCCTTATTGTTAACATCTTATACTCAAATGGCCTGTCACAATTAATAAATATCACTACATTATTATTAGCTACTGTCTATTTTTAATTCCATTTTTCCACTACCGTCCTTTTTCCCTTCCAGGATCCCATCTGGGGTACCACGTTATATTTTTTCATCTTGTCTGTTTAGGTTCTTCTGGACTGTGATAGTTTCTCAGAATTTCTGTGGTTTTGGTGACAGTTTAAAGGAATGCTGGTCAGGTATTTTGCAGAATATCTCTCAGCTGGGATTTATCTGATGTTTTTCTCGTGGTTAGACTGGGTCTAGGGGTTTTGTGAGGAAGATCACAGAGGTCAAAGTGCCACTCCCAACACATTGCATCAAGGGTACATTCTATCAACATGAAGTAACGCTGGTGATGCTGATCTTGGTCAGCTGGCTCAGGTAGTGTTCCTCAGGTCTCTCCACTGTAAAGCTGTCTCATCTCCCCCACTTTTTACTTATTTAGTCATTCATCTGTGTCAGTGTGGACTCACAGGAACCTTCTTTATACTTAGGGTTGTGTGTGTGCCTAGTTGCTCAGTCACGTCTGACTCTTTGTGACCCCATGGACTGTGCCTGCCAGGATCCTCTGTCCATGGAACTTTTCAGGCAAGAATACTGGAGTGGGTTGCCGTTTCCTACTCCAGGGGATCTTCCTAATTGAGGGATCGAACCCGTTTCTCTTGTATCGGCAGGCAGATTCTTTACCACTGTGCCACCTGGAAGCCCATACTAAGGGTTAGATGCTATGTTATTTGTTTGAGTACTCAAATTGTTCCAGCTCTAACCATTGGGAACTCTTTCTGGTCAGCTCTTATATCCCTATGACATACCCCATCATCACGGGGATTTGCGAGTATGTCCTCAGTTTGGGGTACTGTAAGATGCTCCATGTTAGCATGTGTCTTCTCTGTCCCAGCCCTAGAATCGGTCTCCTATCCAAGGAGCCCTGGTTCCTTTCACTGGACAATGGTGTTTAGAAGCCAAGATCTGGGTGCTAGGTATGCTAGTTGCTACAGGAGTGTCATTGCTTCTGGGCCTTCAAGGTCTCCAGGATTTTAAAACCATGAAATATAGTTATTGCATCCACTTGTAGGTGTGTAATGAGGCATGTGGCTGGCCTAATAAAGGATTCCAATGATAGTCCAGACCCCTCCTTTCACCAGCATGGAAACTGAAGTTCAGACAGGGTCAGTGGAACTTACATAAAGAGTCCCAGGGCCTGGGTAAAGGTTCTGGGGGACTGCAGGACTGTCCCACCTTTCATCATCAACGGCAGTGTTATCCTTTTGCCATGTACTCAAAGTCCAGATTTAATTTCAGGGTGATATCAGACTCTTCAAATGCATGGGAGAGCATCCCCTCTTTTTCTTTGCTTTGTAGTTTGTGGAGGATGGGACTTATTTACCCTTTCCTTGAATGTTTGGTGGTACTCTTGTTTAAAACAAGCAGGACTTGGTGCCTTTTTAGAGATGTATGTCTTTATCCATAATTTCAGTTTCCCATGGCCATTGATTTATTATATTTATTTAAAGAATTTCCTCTTGGGTTAATTTTGATAATTTGTACCTTCCTGAAAAGGGTCAACTTCACCCAGGTTTTCAAGTTCACTGGTATAATATTGCTCTTGGTATTCTCATAATTGGAACTGGTGGCTCAGATGGTAAAGAATCTGCAAGCAATGCAGGAGACCGGAGTTTGATCTCTGGGTCTGGAAGATCCCCTGGAGAAGAGAATGGCTATCCACTCCAGTATTCTTGCTTGGAGAATTCCATGAACAGAGGAATCAGACTGGCTATAGCAGTCCATGAGGTCGCAAAGAGTCGAACGTGATTTAGCAACTAACATTTTCACTTTACTTTCACTATTCTCATAATTTAAAAAAAACACCAAGAGGAACTTCCCTGGTGGTCCAGTGGCTAAGACTCCACACTCCCAAAGCAGGGGGCCCTGGTTCGATCCTGGTCAGGGAACTAGATCCCACATGCCACAACCAAGAGTCAAATGCCACAACTAAAGATTCCTTATGCTGCAACTAAGGCCCGGTGAAGCCAAATAAATAAATACTTAAGAAAAGAAAATCTCCTCTGAACCTATAATAATGTCCACTCTTTCATTCTGGATGTTGGTTACTGATCTCTTTTTCTCTTTTTTTTTCCTTATTTGTGTTTACCAACGGCTTACCTACTTTAATGGTCTTTTCAATTACCAGTTCTTATTAATTTTCCTGGTTTTTCTAATAAACGTACTTAAGGTTATCTGGATTAGACTCTGCCTGCATCCCACAGGTTTCACTACTTTGTATCCTTGCTCATTTATGAACAGTAAGCCTGGTGACAAATACCCATCAAAATCCATTCTGATTAAGCTGGTGACAGCTGGGCTTTTCCCGGCCTGCTCTGCTGTGGTCCAATCCCATTACTTTTTGTCCTTGGCTGCTTGGAGGCACGAATGCAGAAAGGAAATTGTTGACAAATTTGCTTTAGAAAAATGACTCAGAGTGCAGATGGACTCCCTGCCCACTCCTTCTCCTCCGAGGCAGGCATATTTTAAGAGCGAGGTTGCTTAATCCTGCCTCTAGATTAGCCAGCGAGGGGCCTGCTTCCTGGGAGGGAAACCCGGGCCATCTTTCTCGTGTTGTCTGTATGTTTAACTTCTCTGAAGAGCATTAAAGAGGCTGTGGCCCATGTTGCATTAATGGTCAGTTGGGCAGGACGTCTTGGAGAGCAGCTCAGCGCTGACATGGTGAAATATAGCTCCTGCAGAACCATAAATCAGATGCTTAGCAATCAGGCCTGTGTCAGGCAGGCAGCCACGGCCTGCCCAGACTCCAGCCACTTCTGAGTACCCCCGCATGATCCTTCCCAGAGCTCCAGCAGCATCTAGAAATGTCCTCCCTCTGGCCCACCCGCCTGCCTGGCCAGGCCTGAGTCGGGCCAGTGATACCTTTTGCCAAAACCTTTCCGTTGATCTCGTTTCTTATGAAGGACTCTTTTCTTCCACACACTCTGTGGACCTGTTCTCCAAGTCACCATTCATCTCAAAATTGTATCTTCTATGAAAGATAAATGTCCCAGCCTAGAAGTCCGCTTGGCCCGGGATCAGCCCTCCACTCTGTTCTCACTAGCTCTGTGACCCTCGAAAAGTGACCTCTCTGGGTTTCATTCTTCATCCATAAAATAGACTTAAAAAAAAAACACAACTCCTTTGCATGGTACTTGTGAGATTTCAGTGAGAAAATGCACGCGTGATGCCGGGCACAGTGTTAGAGCTCAATACAAGTCAGCCCTGAGTAAGTTAACCTCTCCGCCTCAGTCTTCCCATCTCTAAAATGGGGATACGTAACAGAATCTGCCTCTGTGGCCGCTGTAAAGGCTAAATGAAGGCCCACAGGTGAGCCCTTCAGGGTTCACCTGAAGGGTGAGCGTTCAGGACATGTCAGCTGTCACTGGGATTGAGTTTATTATTCCCAACAGTGCCCCCTACTCAGCTCCAACCTCTGTCCATGTCCTACTTTATAGAAATGCATTTAGGTCCTCTGTTCATTGCTTTGTTCCTGTTGCGGGGGTCGGCGGGGAGGGAGGGTCCTCTAGTACTGTAGTGTGGTTTAGGTTGCTGTTGTCTGTGTGACTTTTGCACATACAATGCGAAGATGACATGCTAACTCACAGAGGAGTTTTTCATCTTCACTTTCTTCATGTACACTGGGGATTTATTCTCTTGCTGTCATTCTTTTTCCAGGCTTCCTGGCACATCTATCCTCCCTGCTCCCCTTTACCCTCTGAACCCACTGTCTACAGCGCTGTGCAAGTCGAGATTTCCCACCGGGAATCTCTGCTCTCAGCCAGATGGCAAGCGTTCTCCTGGGAGAGATCGCACAGTACAGCGGATACATGGAAGGGCTCTGGAGCCGCTGCCCGGGTCTGAAGACTGCCGCTGCCAACTGTGTGATGTTGGGTTGTTCGCTTAACCTCTCTGTACCTCAGTTTCTTCATTTGTAAAATAGATGTTATGGACTTAATGTTTGGGTCCTCCCCGAATTCATGTGTGGAAGTGCGAACCCTCAGTATGGCTCTATTTGGAGAGGGGGCATCTAAGGAAGTCATTAACATTAAGTGAGGTTGTAAGGGAGGGACCCTGATCTGATAGGATTAGTGTGTTCATTTGGGCTTCCCTGGTGGCTCAAGGGTAAAGAATCTGCCTGCCAGTGCAGGAGACACAGGTTTGATCCCTGGGTCAGGAAGATTGCCTGGAGAAGGAAATGGCAACCCACACCAGTATTCTTGCCTGGGAAATTCCACAGACAGAGAAGTCTGGCGTGCTATAGTCCCTGGGGTCTCGAAGAATCAGACACAACTTAGCAACTGAGCACACACACTCATAATAGTCAGGAAGAGACTCAAAACTGGCTAGCACACACACTCTCTCTCTTTGTTTTCTCCTGTACACACATCGAGGAAAGGTCACATGGAGACAGCGAGAAGGTGATCTACAAGCTAGGAAAAGAACTTTCACCGGAAACCACGTTTGCCAGCCTCTTAATCTGGGACTTCTGGCCTCCAGAACTGTTGATCCCTCAGTCGTGTCCGACTCTGTGTGACCCCATGGACTGTAGCCCACCAGGTTCCTCTGTCCATGGGATTCTCCAGGCAAGAACACTGGGAGTGGGTTGCCATTTCCTTCTCCAGGGGATCTTCCCCTCCCCGGGATCAAACCTTCATCTCCTGCTTGGCAGGTAGATTCTTAATCACTGAGTCACCATGGAAACCTAACACAATGAGTCCAATGAGGCAAATGTTCTGTCCTGTCCAAGATGATAGCCATCAGCTACATGTGGCTTATTACATTAAAATCACTTAAGTGAAGTGAATTCGTTCAGTCGTGTCCAACTCTTTGCGACCCCATGGACTGTAGCCTACCAGGCTCCTTCCTCCAAGGGATTCTCCAGGCAAGAGTACTAGAGTGGGTTGCCATTTCCTTCTCCAGGGGATCTTCCCGACTCAGGGATTGAACCCAGGTCTCCTGCATTGCAGGCAGACGCTTTAACTTCTGAGCCACCAGGGAAGCCAGTTAAATACAATTAAAAATCCAGGGCCTCGGTCACACTAGCCATATTTCAAGTGCTCAGTAACCTCAGGGAGCCAGTGACTACTGGGCTGGACAGTGCAGAACAGAACACTGACATTGCTTAGAAAATTCTATTGGACAGCACTGCTCTAGAATATTGGCTTTCCAGTGGGTTTGACTGTGACCTTCCATAAGAGACACATTTTCTATCACAGAGAGATTTAAATGACTCAAACAGAACTGATCTCACTGAAACAATTTCTCAAACAGTATTCGCTACTATGATCTGTGATGCACTCTTATCATACCTCTTTCAGTCAACTCTCCTTTATAAGTGTTTAAAAAATTGGCTTCTAATTACTAGAGAAACACAAATATAAACTATAATGAGGTGTCACCTTATACCAGTCAGAATGGCCATCATTACAAAGTCCACAAATAACAAGTGCTGGAGAGGGTGTGAAGAAAACCTCCTACACTGGTGGGTGAGAACATAAATTGGTGTAGCCACTATGAAGAAGAATATGGAGGTCCCTTAAAAAACTAACAACTGAGTTACCATATGATCCAGCAGTTCCACTCCTAGGCATGTGTCAGAAAAAAACTCCTGATTCAAAAAGACACATACACCATGTTCATTGCAGCACTATTTACAATAGCCAAGACATGGACGCAACCTAAGTGTTCATCAACAGAAGAATGGATAAAGAAGACGTGGTACATATACACAATGGAATATTACTCAGCCATGAAAAAGAACTTACTAATGTCATCTGCATGACGTTAATCTCTGGGTCCACCCGTGGACCCAGAGATGACCATACTTAGTGAAGTCAGAGAAAGACAAATAACATGTGAGATCACTTTTATGTGGAATCTAAACTATGATACAAACGAACTTATTTACAAAACAGAAACAGACTCACAGACATAAGAAACAAACATATGGTCACCAAAGCAGAAAGGGAGTTTGGGATGACCAGATATACAACACTATATACAAAATAAACAATAAGGATTTATATTTAGCATGGTGAACTGCATTCAATATCCTGTAATAAACCATTTAGAAAAAAATATGAAAAAAATATATGTGTATAACTGAATCACTTTGTTGTACACCAGAAACTAACACAACACTGTCAATTAACTATACTTCAATACAACAAGCAAACAATAAATAAAACCTTAGTTTCATTCTAAGCAATATCGCCAACGATATCACTGGCATAATGTGCTAGTCATTCCCCTCCTCCCCCTCAAACATTAGTAAGAAAAAAAAAATAAGTTTAACAACAAAAAATATTCTTTTTTCAAGTAAAAGTAAGTTACATGTAGCCTGGGTCGTGCTGAACGCTAGGTAATTTGTAAATACCCTAGAGTTGACTAGGTGATATGTAAATACAAGGACTCCGCGTAGCATTTCTCAATGGGGTGCCCCGGGCATTTTGGGTGGAACGGTTCCTTGTTGCACAAGGTCGTCCAAAGTACTGGGTTATGTGGCCTCTCTGGCCCCGCCTGCTGGAAGCCAAAAATTCTTCCCTTTCGTGTGATAACCCACACTTCCCTCCCATTTCCACACTCACTCTCCCCCACTTGGCACCTGAGAGCTAGGGAAGGTGGGGAAAGCGAGGGCCGGCTGTCTCTCGCCTGAATCTGCCCTGCCCCACTCACCTCTTCACCCAGGGCCCCGCGGACGAACGGCACCGCCACCCCTGCGGTGCACTGAGCCCTGAAATCTCGCCAGGGGGCTTGCCCCCCAGCGCCTGCACTCACTGGGACGCAGGGCCGGGTCCCGCCCCAGCGTGGCGGGGGCGCACGCGCAGTTCGGTGAGCCCGCGAGGCTTGACCGCTCTGGAGCTGCCGGCCTGTGAATTTCAGTCGAGTCTGGCAGCCCCGCTAACTTTTCAGGTGAGGGTCCTCTGCCCTGGGTTTTACTGCAGGAGAAGCAGTTCTCGCACAAAGGCAAACCGGCCAGGTAATTGTCAAGACTTTTGCCCAGACTCCAGCAACTGAGGTCCAGGTCACCCACCACTGTCATATCTTTGCCATATCTCTGTATTACATGTATTGTTACTGAATTACGGTAAAATCAGGGATTGGGTAAGCTAGCTGTATTTTCTAGCTCATCACACAACGCATCTAACAACTATTAATCAGTTTGCCCCTGTACCAGGACAGTTACCCCATTCTTGTGTGGTCCCAGTGGCACAAGTGGCCACTGGTGGGGAGGCCCATCTGCCGGACATGTACACGGGAGCAGGCTCTGTGCTGACTGCTTCCATGTATCTCCCACCATCATGATAACCCTGGAGGGTAGGGGCTTTTCAGCTACCCATTTAACCCATGAGAAAACTGAGATTCAGAGAGATGCAGTGACTCGCTCAGGTCACACAGCCCAGGAGATGGTGGGGCCAGGAGCCAAAGGCAGACTGAGCTGATGAGCAGGTGCTTGCCCTGAACTCAGGACGCACATCCCGAATGTCCAGAGGGAAAGCTGAACTTGGCACCTACTTTGTCTCTGACCAGTTCTCCCTCGGTGGATTCTCCCCGTGAGCCCTTTCATCCTTGAGGCCCGGAATCACCGATTTAATGCAAAAACACTTGCTTCCACCATTGCCCTCTTTGGTCTTCTCCACCCGGCAGCCAGAGGGAGCCTCTGAACCACGAGTCAGGGCATGTTGCTCCCCTGCTCAAAATCCTCCAATGGCTTCTGGTTACTCTCAGAATGTTATCTGGAGCCTTACCATGGGCCATATGATCTGTCTTCCCCTCTCCCAAATGGCCCTCCACAATCTTTCCTGCTTGGGCTCTGGCAGCACAGATCTCTCCTCCCTATTCCTGGAACTTCCCAACGTTGCCCATGCCCCAGGGCCTTTGCACTGCTGTTTTCTCTGTCTGGCACACTCTTTGCTTAGATACCCACATGATCCTCTCTTTCACCTCCTTCAGGTCTCTGCTCCAATGTCAGAGACGTCTTATCTGGCTATACCAAGTAAAATACCCCCTGGGTCCATCTCCTCTGACTCTGCTAGGCTCTCTTTGGAGCATTTCATCTGACATTTTATATTCAGTTATTTATGGTCTGTTTCCCCAACCGGAAGGTCAGTGCCTCCAGGGTGGGGGATCTTGCTGTGTTTTTTTTTTTTTTTTGGCCACTGAATTCACAGCACTTAGGAGTAGGGCCTGGCAAATGCTAAATTCTCCATAAATCGCTGCTGCTTGTGGAAGCCGACCTCCTAATTCACAGAGAGCACTGCAGGCTCAGAGAAAGGGATCAGACTTTGCTCCCTAATCGCCGTCATCTAACCATCGGCCCAGGAGCCAGGCCTCGCACTGGACTCCCGCAGACAGCGCGCCTCTGCCCAGCCCGGAACAGCCTCCTTGCGGAGCTCCACGAGGCTGCTCTTCAGATTTTGACAGGGGCTCCCCGGCACCAGCAAGCAGAATGTTTTCACTTGTGTGAGTCTTAACTTCTCCATCGAGGAACGTGGTTTCAATTCTGCCGAGGTGCCCTCGGGGCTTCTGGCACTGGGGACATTTTGGAAAAAAAAAAAAGTGTAGAGAATAAAAACAAACTGTCTTCCCTGAGTAGATCCAGCTGGTGATTAAGATGGTTTTCTAAGAGGTGCGACTTTGACTTTGGGGCCAGTGAGGAATAGCAGAGGCGGCAAGGTTCTGAAGATATGGGCTTGAACTCAAACACAACGGTCCCCTCAAAATACCTGGCTCTGAGTCTCAGTTTCAACCAAGGTGGACAAAGCCCCTACTATGCATCTGCCCTTCTATTGCATAAGAGCTTCAAACGCTTATGTATTTGCCTTGACAGTTTGGTATCATTGGGCTTCCCTGGTGGCTCAGATGGTAAAGAAGCTGCCTGCAATGCGGGAGACTGAGTTTGATCCCTGGGTTGGGAAGGTCCCCTGGAGGAGGGCATGGCAACCCACTCCAGCATTCTTGCCTGGAGAATCCCATGGACAGAGGACCCTGATGGGCTACAGTCCATGGGGGTCGCAAAGAGTCAGACACGACTGAGCGACTACCACACACTTGGTGTCATTGCTGGAGTGTCCCAGACATCTCAGACCCCAGGTGCCCTCAACAGAGGGATGGATTCTTCATCTCCCCTGTGTCGCCCATCACAGAGAGCAGCACCATCACCCAGGTCAGGCTGAGCCCAGGAGTCTCTCTTGACTCCTCCCTCTCCCTCATCCCCCTTTCCAACCCGTGAGCAAGGCCTCTCAGCTTTACCGCCATCCCTACGTGTACGTCTTCTCCCATCTCAATCCAACCCATTTTTCTTCTTCTGCTTGGAGGTGCCTCTACGTTAGTCCCCCAGTCTCTCCCTTCCCCCTCCTATTGCCTGTTCTCCATGCAGCAGCCAGACTGGTCATTGTAACACATAGACCAAGTCACGTGGCTCTTCTTGTTTCATGCTCCCCTGCCCCACGGCTGTCCACAGCACTCAGAATAAACCCTGACGTTTATGGCTTGTGTCTGGCTCACGCCTGCCTCTCTAGACTCATTTCTCTCAGCTTTCACTCACCCAGTCACTCACATGCAGTCTCGTGGCCTTCCTGCCAAACCTAGAAGACATCACACTAGTTTTCACCTCAGGGCCTTTGCACCTGCTGACCTCATCTCCTTTAATCTCCACCTGACTGACCCCTGCCATCATTCAGGCCTTGGCTCAAGTGCCATGTCCTTGAGACACCTTCCCTGACTCCCTCGAGAATGAGAATGCTGTTCCCCCCACCCTGCTCCCTCACTATCACACCTAATTGTTTTATTTTCTTCACATCCTTTTCACTCTCACAAGCATTCTTGTTTATGGATTTGTTTGGCTGTTTATTGCCTGGTCTCCAGGGATTTAAGGTGAATCAGACAGACATGCTCTCTGCTCTCATATAAGTAACATTCTCAGCAGGAGACAGGGAAAAACTAAATCTACCCTGGACTTTTCAACTACAAGGGCCAATAGTTTTCATTTTCTGCTAAAGCGACTTGGGTTTTGCTATGTGTGATCAGCAGAGTCTTTACTACATTAGGCTTCATAATACTTACTGAATTCAACTACCATGTGGTTTTTTTTCAATTTAAAAATTTAAGCTCTTTCTCTCTCTTTTTTCCCTCCAAGACACGAGAGGCCTTGGTAAAGAGAGCTTGCATGTTGCTTTTGGCGAAAGAGATAGTTTTGGGCTTTGATGTTACTGGCATTTCCCACTACTCCAAAGCTCTCTTTCTTCCTCAGCAAGTTTCTATCTCAATCCTCTCTTGAAAAAGAGGCTGGGCAGAGAGCATCAATCCCATTTCACAGACATGAGGACTGAGGCCCAAATGGCTTGTCGAGACTGGACAAACACAAGACGGATCATTTCAGCAAGCATTTCCCCTCTGGAACTCTAGGACAGCAGAACAGAAAGGAAACCCTGTATCCTTTCCTGATGATAAATATTAGCAATGCTCCAGGCTGGCCAGGACAGATTTGAAGTTTATAGCCTCGATGTTTCTACTTTGCAATGGAGTCCCCAGGGATTTTTCAGATTCTAGGAAAAAATATTCCTACCAGGATAAATAGAATTGTTCTTTCATAAGCAGTTATATTTTAGGTTGCCTTTATTTTTCTATCTGTTAAGCCAATAACGAGAATGTAATTTACAAATCTAGAAGATTCCCATGTTAATTTTCTTATCAGACAAACTTTCCTTACCTTGGAGAAAGCTGTTTGCTCTTTCACTGGGGGAAGGTGGTGCATTTTATTTCCTTCCTTGCTTTCGCTACCAGGAAGCTCAGAGACAGACTCTGAATTGCTGTAGTTAACCCAAGCCAGATTTTTATTTTTGTACAATGCCTCAGCTTTGTTCATTACGTGGCTTTCTATTCCTTTGTGTTTGCTTTAGTAGCTCTATTTTAAATATGTTTTCTATTTGAGATTCTTCCCCAATCTTTCGGACACAGGCAGTGTATAAACAAATGAATTAAATTTATTTCTGAAGCTGCTCTCCCCCTTCTCCCATCTCCCTTGCTCCTTGCTTAAGGGCACAGGAGCTGATACTTTAAATCATCATGCTCCCCCTCCCCTTTCTCTTTGTAAAACATGTTTTCAGGGGAATGTAAATTGTTTTTAAAAGCTTCCATCCTGGCCCACTGCTAATTATTCCTGACCCAGGAGGATCCATACTAATTTGCCTTAATAAACTTTATTAAATAGTAAATTTCAGGAGGAAGAAACTACACAGCTTTGATTGGATTAGTAAAACTGCCAGTGGACATCACCGCTAGAGCAGAGAGAAAAGCCCATTAACCGCAGAGGGAATCTGGTCAAGTGTGTTTCCAATAAGCTATGGCTGGCCACAGTCCTATGCCTTCTTAGCGGTTGCAAGCAAAAGTTTCTAGCCTCCAAATGAAAAAGAAAAAGGCAATGTCTCCACCCCCAAACCAGATGCAGGTGATTAAATAAAGCAACTATGGAATGAAACAAGTAATCACAATTCCAAACCTCCAGGTCATTGAAGAACAGATGGGTATCTGCGAGGTTGAAGATCATTTCTTCCATCATGAGGCCGATGCGCACGGACGCCGTGGTGTCCTGTTAGGAGGAAGGGGAGAAAAGCGTGTAAGTGGAGTCTGTGTCATCGCAGCCTCCCCTCCTCTGGTCCCACCTGTGAACGGCGGTTGTGGTCTGTCTTCATCTCTGTGGCTCCCCCACAGCCTACAATGTGTGTCCAGGTGGGCTCAGGGTGATAATGTCGCACAGCTTCTGGGATTTCACTTCTACCTTTTCATCATTTCTGTTTATCCTCATCAGTGTTTAAATCCCCACCCCCCACCCCAACTATGCCTCTGGAATGGCACCTGTGTTCATTGTTGCAAGAACCACAAATGGCTGAAGGAAAAGAGAACCTCTTGGAAAACAAGACATTTCAGCGAAAGCAGTATAAACCATGTATAAACTACTGGCAGAGTTGGGATCTTGGTTCTCTCTTTATACTGATCAGTCTATGACGTTGCCTTCCTGCTCCAGATGTTTAAAAAAACCACTGTTATCTAACAAGAGAGGACTAACTATAAAAACACAAACAAAACCCACTGTAGTACATCCATACCAGAGAAAACTAGGCAGCCATTAAAAAAATGGAGTCATGCTAGAACTCCTGACATCAAAGAATCATCCAGAAACACAGTATTAAGGAACAAGAGCAAATTATTTCACAGTATATTGTGTAAAGGGCATCCCAGGAGGCGCTAGTGGGAAAGAACCTGCCTGCCAATGCAGGAGACATAAGAGACGCCGGTTTGATCCCTGGGTTGAAAAGATTCCCTGGAGGCAGTAATTCCCACTGCAGTAATCTCGCCTGGAGAATCCCATGGACAGAGGAACCTGGCGGGCTACGGTCCTTAGGGTCACAAAGAGTCAGACATGACTGAAGCAATTTAGCATGCATGCAATTACTGTGTAAAACACAGTGTACAATAAAAGGGTCCACTCTCTCTCCCTCTCTTTCCTACACACATAGTGTGTAGACTGCATTACTCTTCATCCATATTTGGGGTCCCTTCCTGAAAAGCTTCTCCCTGTAGGAAGATGATACATGCCAGAGGCTGGCAAACTACAGCCCGCAGGTCAGAGCTAGCCTGCTGTCTGTTCTGAACGGCTCACAAGTTGAGTGATTTTTACATTTTTGGACAGTGTGTTGTATATGATTGCTTTTGGGCTTTGAAGGCTGAGGTGTGTAGTTGTGACAGACCCTTACCGATCCTAAAGTGCTGACTATCTGGCCCCCTGAAGAGAAAGGCTGCTGACCCCTGATATAGAAGTTCCCTGTGGAACTCAGTGGTGACCATGTGACTTGCTTTGGCCAATGAAATGTGAGCAGAAGATATGTTTCACTTCTAGTTGGAAGGGCTTCCCTGGTGACTGGGATGGTAAAGAATCTGCCCGCAATGCAGGAGACTCAAGTTTGATCCCTGGGTCAGGAAGATCCCCTAGAGAAGGGAATGGATAACCACTCCAGTATTCTTCTTGCCTGGAGAATTCCATGGACAGAGGAGCCTTGTGGGATCCCAGTCCATGGGATTTCAAAGAGTCAGACACAACTGAGTGACTTAACACTTTCCCCAACTTTTTTTCCCCACTTCTGGTTGGAAGCTTTAAGAGCTAGTGTATGGTTTGCCATGCTCTCTTCCCACTTCACAAGGCTAAATGTTCCAGCTACAAGTGACTCGGTCAGCTTGGGTTCCAGAATAAAGATGATGAGTGTTAGAGCTACAACAGACCACAACGGACATGTACCATAAATAAGCAGGTGAGATTTGGGGCATGCTTGTTACCGCAGCATAACCTCACTGATTCCAACTGACGCATGTGGAAAATACAGAGCACCCACATGGGAAATATAGTGCATACTGGTTCTCAACCCTGGCTGCATGCTTTGTGATGTGAGGAGCATTTAAAAATCAACAAGATCAGAATGGCTGCGGGTGGGATCCAGGCACGAGAAAAGTTTAAACTCCCCACCTGATTTCAATGTGCAGTCAAGGTGAAGAACCACTGGTCTACAAGGAGAGACAACACTTAGTAATAGTCCCCATTAGTATCTGTTAGGCGCTTTCTCTGTGCCACTCTCTAAGTATTTACTAACTCATTTAATCCCCACAATGGTCTCTGAGGTGAGCACTTATTATCTTCCCATTTCAGAGATGTGAACACTGAGGCTCACAAAGCAACCTGCTCAAGGTGCTACAGCTAGCGAGTGCTGGGATCTGAAGCCAGTAATCTGGCTCAGGGCAGCTCGGCTTCAGAGGAGGCCTTGGAGGGGCCAGGATTGGGAGAGGAGTAAAGGTGGCCTTGACCTCCACACACCTCTTTTCCCAGTTGAATTTTTCACCAGAAGGCTGTATTACCTCTGTTATAAAAACAAATAATGAATGACATAAACCCTTCTTGACCCTTAGAAAAATAAAAAATCGCAGCTGGTGATCTCAGCTTCACACACATACACAACTGTGAAGAATCAAGCCCAGGAACACAGCCATTAGGTGAAACACCTCATCAGGGCTTCCATAGCCAAAGCTTAGCACGCTGGGCCCTGGCTGGAAATTGCAGGGCAGAGTGGTCCATGAAAAACGAAGACGAAACGGGGAAAACAAACTCCTTGGAGCCACGTAAGGAATCACTGTGTGACCTGGGAAAAGGTTTGGGGGGTGTTTCCACACACTTCTTGAACCCAAATCGTTTCACCTCTGCAGGACTGCATACATTCTTTCTTGGTGAGGCTGTTTGTACCCCTAACCACCTATGCCAGCCCTCCATGTACTAAGTGGGAAGCAAGAAGAAGGAGCCATCTAGATTCATCCACTGAAAGGATTTATTCAGAAAAACGTCAACTCTCAGGCCAGCACACAGAACAGGAAAAGCAATTACTGTAGACAAAAATGGCTTACCTGTGACAAGTGTTTGCATAGTTATAAGAAGCCGAATCCTCTACATCAATAAAGCTGAAATGATGACTTACTGATCTTGGGAGGATGTGGAGAGGAAGTCTACATGTGTGAGAGAGGCAAGGGTGGGTGAGAAGAGAGAGCTAAAGTCTTATGTTGTAGTTTGGGAAGCCAGAGACCCTGCCTAAAACAGAAAAAAATCATGGAGCAGGTAAAGAAGCAGGTTACTTAGAAATTTGAAGGTAAATATCCAAAGAATCAAGAAAAGTTGAAAGTGTTGCCTCTGGGCAAAAAAACAGGGTGGGGGGTTGGAGGAAATCACTGGGGACTGCTTGCTGTGTTTCATAATCCTCTCCTTTGGAGAAGACATGAGTTTTAAACTCTATGCATATATTTCTTGGATTAAAAGGAAACTAAATTAAAAACAAAAGGAGGGGCTTTCCTGGTAGTCCAGTGGTTAAGAATCCATCTGGCAAAGCAGGGGACACGGGTCTGATTCCTGGCCCAGGAAAATTCCATATGCTATGGGGCGACTGAGCCTGTGCGTGACAGCCACTGAGCCCGCGTGCCCGAGAGCCCGAGCTTGACAACAAGAGCCGCCACCGCCGTGAGGAGCCCGAGCACCGCGACTGGAGAGCGCCGCGCAGCAGTGAAGGCCCAGTGCCGCCGAAAAGGGAAACCTCCGCAAGCAGCATCACCCTCCAGTCAATACTGTGCGCTTAGCCACTCAGTCGTGTCCGACTCTTTGTGACGCCATGGACTGTGGCCCACCAGGTTCCTCTGTCCATGGGGATTTTCCAGGCAAGAATACGGGAATGTGGCTTGCCATTTCCTTCTCCAGGGGATCTTCCCAACCCAGGGATCGAGCCCAGGTCTCCCTTATTGAAGGTGGGTTCCTGTCTGAGCCACCAGGGAAGCCCAGAGTAAATACTACCCTAGAGAAAAATCCAGATATGTGAACAAGGGATGTGTAAAAAGATGTTCATTACAGAGTTGTTAGTAAATTGCAAATGACGGGAAACAATTTAGCTGTCCACCAAAGGAGATTAGAGAAATAAAATGTAGAATATTCATGCAATGGAAAACTAAATTCAGTGGAAAGAAATGAACCAGATCTCCAAGTGTTAACGTGGACACATCAAAAAAATATTATTGAGTGAAAGTATATATCTGAGAGTTATATACTGCATGTTATTACCATTTATTGGAAACATATAAAATGTTACTACATATTTTCCATGGGCCCTTATATATCTGTAAGTATCTGCAAAGATATATTGATAATCAGAACAGTAATTACCTCTGGAAAACAGAGTGAAGGGGAGAGAGGAATTAGAAGTGATGATCAAAGTGAACTTTAGCATTATCTAAAATATTCTCAAAAAAATTTTTTTTAAGAGAAGAGATTCGAACATTTCTGGGATTATTAAAAACTGAAACAAAAACTTCAAGACACCCAAAGGTTTCTGAGGAGAACTTTTAGAACACCTAACTACTCCCTAAGCATTCTCTTATTTCAGTTTTTTCTAAAATCTGCTTGCATGAGGCCTATTAGATTATTTTAAACTGTGTAGTTGGGAACCTCTTTTCAAGATACTTGATAAAAACTAGTTGTACTGAGGTGGAAAAGTCTAGAATAGCCCAAGAAAAGCACAACTGTCCCTGTAGTTAAGTAACACACAGTCACTCTGGGCCAGACCACTGTATCCAAGTAGAAAATGTTTTTCTCAGGGTTGTAAAGACTGAGAAACGAAGAAACAAAAATTGGTGGAGGCTGAGCATTAATTAATGTAGAGAACAGGATGACAGACAGGCAGGGGTTTCATCTCATGCTGCCCCCTGAAAGCATCCCTGACATGCTCTATAAACACACCATCCTGGTTTGGTAGCTTAATTCACCCCGTGTAGCTTGGAGAGGGAGGAAGCCTGCCTGAACTAGCACACCTCCCAGTCAAAGAAAGTCTAAAATATGGAGTCTTTGCGCCATGTTTTTCCAACTAATAAAAGGACTAAATGAAATAGCACACGTGTAAACCCCTAGCCCAGGGTCGGGTTTATCAGGCATTCTACGAGTGCTGGTTATTGTCAAAACATCCCGCTTTGCTTCCTCGTGTTTCTGTAAACCCAGCAGGAACATCCAGAATCAGATGGTACTCTATGAAAGATGTGCTTTATGAGAATACCATCTCACATGAAAACCATTTTCTTAATCATTACATGCTCTTTGGATTAAAAAAAAAATCAGTGGTTAATTTCTTAAGCAAGTTAACAGCAAGAAACAGATTGTGCTTAAAAAACAATCAATTTAAATCAGAATGGAGAACTGAGAAAAGCAAGTTTTTCCAAAACAGGCTTCGATTTGTAACTTGTCAGTGGAAAGGACTGTGCTGGGGTCTGGTGGGGTTGGATGGATGGAATGTCATCTTTGACTCAAGAATCTGTGGGTGGCTTTCTCCCCACGAAGGTACAAATCAGACTGCAGATTTTTTCAATGTGCTCTCATGTTCTACAGATTTGTCAGGGTTCGGTTTTGATGACGGCGAGGTGGGCTACGCACGCTTTCATTTAGGAGGCTGATGAGGACGTTCCAAGCACTGGAACACCCCCCTCGAGGCAGATGCTGTGGGTCTGGATGCAGCTGTAACCTAATTATCACGCATTCTTGGTGAGGTTCTCTTAATTAGAGGAAGATGCTAGGGGTGTTTACCATATGGGCCCCTCAAAGATCTGCCTTGTGGATCAGTAAGTTATCTTTTGACGACGTATGGCTGTATTTCCTGGATGGGGTGGAGGGAGAGGGTAGGAGCCTTAAAACAGAAAGTCTTTTCCTAAAACGAAATTAATCAAATATCAAACAAACTTGAATGAGGAAAATGGCATGTGGATTCCTGGAGGTTTCAAAATCTGAATGCAAAAATTCTTTGTGGTTAATTTAGATGTTAATTTAGATGACGGCAATTGTTTTCTGTCAAGCGCCTTCATCACTCCCAAATATCCAAGCTCTTCGATTTAAGCTGTATTCTTAGAGGTCTTCTGCCCAATCCCTGTGGATTAGGAGGAAACCATTTTCATTTCTGAAGGAGTCCAAGTTTTGAACCAAAAAGTCGTATGTAATGAATCACAGCTCTATTCGTCCAAAAGAGAATTTCCTTTATTGAATTTTCCAAGTTTTCTATTTTAAGCACATAATGCTTTTGTAGTAGATGGTTTATCATTTAATTCCGTTTATAATTCAAAGAGGTGAGAGCCACACATTATTTATTCAGCATCACGACACTTTGAAGAAAAGAAAGGCACACCCCAATTAATCTTGAAATTAACTTATAAGACTGTGGTCTTTTTTTTTTTTTCTTCACAGCTGGCTGGATAATAATAATAGCCACTCATTACTGAGTGTTTTGCAGTAGGTTAAGAGTGTGGGTTCTGAGCCAGACCGCTTATTATGCTCAAGGCTAGTTCCACCTCTTACCACTAGATGACCTTGTACAGGTTACTTAACCTCTGTGCGCCTCAGTTTTTCATCTGTAAAATGGGGTTAATCAACTCATAAAACTGTTATTAATACAAAGATTAAACGAGTTTTTCAAAGAGTAGGTTGTCATCCTTTTAGTGAATGTTTCCTTTAAAAAGGACCAGCTTAAAAGAGAAAAAAAAGAATGAAAGAAATATAAGAGAATCTAGGGGTTACTAAACTACAGTTGTCTGTTTTTATAAAGTTTTACTGGAACACAGCCATGCCCACTTGTTCGCTCAGTGCGTGTGGCTGCTTTTGGGCTATAATGGCAGAGTTGATAGCTCCTGCAGAGCCTAGCTTAAATCCTAAAATATTTATTATGCCACTGGGGAAAAATTTACCAATCTCTAGAATAGGTGACAAAACATCAAAGTACATCATCATATGCAAATTCATACGAAAATATTGGGGGATCATACCCACTGTTTCCAAAATCTACTTCTGGATATTCTGGTTACACAAATACATTTTCCATTTTGTCTTAAACTGATGTGTGCTGTTTCTGTTGCATGCAATTGGAAGATTCTTGACTCTGCTCACGGCCTCCCTGTGTCTGCACCAGAACAGGTATATTTCTGTCAGAGTGGCAATGACCACAGGCAAGTTCAAGTGCTTCTGCACATCTTAGGAATAACTGAACCTTTCCAGGCAGCACTTCAGAAGACTGTCTTCTCTTCTGATGGCACCTCTTACTCCCTCAACCCTAAAGTGTTGTGAAGTCAAGTACACGGAAGGGTCTGATTTATTATCTGGTCTTAGGGCCACAGTCTCTTCCTTATACAAGCACTGCCTAATGGAGCAAGTGGCTTTCCTCCAACGAGCACCACAAATCGCCTCCATCATTCACCAGGTGTGCATGAAAGTGGCCACAGGCAAGAAGCTCCCTGAAGCAAAGCGACTGGGAACATTAACTGCGGAGTCAGCCGGACCTGGCTTCAAATCCCAGGACTGCCATTCCCCAGGGACATGACCTTGGATGAGATGTTCACCCTCCCTGGGTCTCAGTTTCCTCACCTGAATATAAGCAAGTGACTCCTTTCTAGGGCTCCCATAGGATAATGAGTGTGATATGATTTCCTCCTGGTGCTTAGGTATTATTAGCATAGGCAAATTAGCAAAAAGGAATCAGCCAAAACCTTCCATCAGAAAGCTTTCCCCACTTAGAAATTCCTGTGCAATAGTTTCACCTGGTATTTCCTAAACCATGGCCATTCTTGTAACACCTTTGCAAGTTTTCACACACTGCTTAGGATTTAGCTTAGGATCTTCCTTTAATTGAGCTACCCTTCCTGCACTTTTTTTTTTTTAAACAAACGCATTCAGTTCAGAAAGAAATTTGTCCTCATGACCACAGATGGCAAACCTGTTCCACTCACCATCACTGGGAAGTTAAACACGAAGATGAGCATGTATGTTAGTTTCTTGTGGATGCTGTAACAGATTACCACAGATTCAGTGGCTTGAAACAACACAGGTTTATCCTCTTACAGAGTTCCAGAGATTAGAAATCTAAAATCAAGGTGTTTCAGACTTCCCTGGTGGCACAGTGGGTAGGAATCCTGCCAAAGCAGTGGAGAGGGGTTCGATTCCTGGTCCGGGAAGATTTCACGTGCCATGGAGCAACTAAGCCTGTGTGCCACGCGGCTGAGCCCCTGTGCTGCCACTGCTGAAGCTCGGAGCCCTTGCTCCGCAACAGGGGAAGCCACCGCAATGACAGCCGTGTGCCACGGCCAGAGGGCAGCGCCCGCTCTCTGCGATCAGAGAAAAGCCCGTGCAGCACCGAAGACCCACTGAGGCCGGAAATAAATAACATAAATACAACAATAAAGTCAAGGTGTTCCTTCGGGAGCTTTCTTTTTTTTTTTTTTTCCTTCGGGAGCTTTCAAAGGCGAATCAGTCCATGGGGGCATTTGGGGAGAGTCGATATTGTGATTTATAGTGAGAAATATATATTTGGGTTTTGTCCCTGTTTCTGGCACAGAACTCCTAAAGCCCTTGGAATTTCTAATAGCCAAGATATGGAAGCATCCTAAGTGCCCATCAGCAGTTGAATGGATAAAGATGATATGGTGTGTATATACAACGGAATGTTACCCAGCCGTGAAAAAGAAGGAAATCTTGCCATTTTGACAAGATGGATGGACCTGGAGGATATTTTGCTCAGTGAAATAAGCTGGACTGAGAAAGACAAATACTGTATGTTTTCACTTATATGTGGAATCAAAACACCAAAACAAACAAACGTAAAATGAAAACACTCATAGATACAGAGAACAAACAAGTGGTTGCCTGAGGAGAGAGGGGTGGGCAGAATAGGTGAAGAGGATTGAGAGGCACAAACTACCAGCTGTAAAATACATAAGTCACGGGCACGTAATGGACAGCACAGAGAATACACTCAATCATAATAACATTTTATGCTGTGAAATCTATAAAAATACAGAATCATTATGTTTCATACCTGAAGAAGGAAATGGCAACCCACTCCAGTATTCTTGCCTGGAAAATCCCACAGAAAGAGGAGCCTGGTGGGCTACAGTCCATGGGGTCACAAAGAGTCAGACAGGACTGAGCGACTTTCCCTGGGGTGATGAACATATTCACATGTTGGGAAGGGGGCACACCCCAGTTGCATGCGGGTGCTCCTGTGCTGGGGACCCTTCTGGACCCTCCTTATGTATTTCTCCACATGGTTGTTCATCCGTATCCTTCATAATATCCTTTGTAATAAACTAGTCCCTGTATGTAAGTGTTTCTTTCAGTCCTGCGAGCTCCAGCAAATTAGTTGAACCCAAGGAGGGGGTCATGGGAACCTCTAATTTATAGCTAGTTGGTCAGAAGCACAGGTAACAATCTAGACTTGCAACTGGCATCTGAAGTGGGGGCAGTCTTGTGGGACTGAGTCCTTAGCGAGTGGGATTAACCTGTGTTGCTGTCTTCAGGAGGACAGAGTCAGAATTGAATTAACTGCTTGGTGATGTTGGAAAATACACATTAGAGGGTGCCAGGGATACAGGACAGTCATATGTAATGAAAAATTGTCACACATCCCACGTAACTTTCCCATCTCTTTGCTGGACACTCTTGTTATAAAAAACCTGTTTCTAATTATCCGAGCCTAGCCTGTAACTCATGTCTTTACTTTATTCCTAAGGGGCCTTTAGATCATCACTGAGAGAGGGAGATGGTGAAGGAGACTGGAAATAAGCACATCTGTATGCCGGGCTATATACAGCTAGCTAGCTTCCACTCACCTCCAAAGCTACTGTCCACGCAGCAGCCAGATTGGTCTTTTTAAAACAAAAACCAGAACTGTCCCTCCTCTTTTAAAACCCATCAGCATCCCCTGGCCCTGGGAATAACGCCAGCATCCTTCACTTTTCCACTCTAACCCACTGATCTGCTCTGTGAGCTTGCCAACTCGATACTGCCTCAGGGCCTTTGCACTTGCTGTATTCACTGCCTGGAATCCCCTTTCCCCAGAAGCTTCCATGGCCAGCCCCTCTGTAACATCCAGTTCCCACTTTCAATACCAGAAAGACCTTCTCTGATCATCCTGCCTAAAGTAACCTGGGTGCTGACCCTCCACTCATGCGACATCTCATGACACTGTTACAGTTTTTAACAGCATTTATCATTATCTGGAAAGATCTTATGATTTTTGATGCTTCTCTCTCAACCAGAACACAAGCTCTATGAGAGCTACTGCTATGCAACTTGAACCTGGACCGCGTACATGGCAGATGCTCAGGTAAGTATTTTTAAAAATAAATATTTAAGTGTTTGTAAGTCTTTTGTCTATTAGCACACTTCCTCTTCAAAATATCTCTTCCCGAGTTTACAGTGAGATTCAAAGCGAGGAGGTGACTTGTCCAGGGTCACCCTGCTAATAAGCGACAGAGCTGGGATTCAAACCCAGGACTGAAGTGGAGCAGTACCCTACGGTCCTTGTGCCTCCTGCCGCCTCCCCCCACCACCATGTCCTCTGCCCGCCTTTTGTCTGCGGAAAACTTTAAAGAATAAGTTGAATCAGAGAAGTGGGAAATGTGGGAACAGGAAAACAGTCAAAGGAGACTAATAATAATAATGTAGTCATTAAGCAAGTCAAGGACCTTTAGTTCTTTCTCAAGGACTATAGATAATATTCTGAGCCATATCCTGTGAGCTGGCTTATAGATACTTGAACACCAGGTGGAGAAGGTTAACTGCGTGAGGACCAGACTGTACCCAGGACACGAGCTGCCACAATTCTGAAAACTGGCTGCAAAGAAATGGGAACAAGTGGACCCTGGAACTGAAGATTAACTGGACCTAAAACAATCAAGATGACACTGGTCAGACCACCGATGACCAATTTGAAGATGACTGTCCGAGCTGACTGTGCTGTTTCTGCATGTACCGCCCGACTTCTGTCAAAGCTCTTGCCCACTGGTTGCCAGTGGTGCTGGTGGGGAGTTGGCCTCTGGACAGACGTCCGTCACCCTCCCTCCGAGCTGCTGCTATCTGAAATAAAGCCAAGTTTCCTTTCCATCAACATGGCCTGTTTATCGGCTTTGGAGTGGTGAGCAGCCGGACCCCACACTCTTTCGGTAATGGGATTACCGAAGAAACCAAAATCTTATCCATTTTACTCACAGAGTATGTCTTCACAGGAACTACTAACAAGTACTTTATTAAGAAAAAGAAGCTACAGTCACATTACCACCAGAATTTTTTTTTTTTTGGTAAATGTATGATTTAAAACTGTTGAGGTCTACTTTTAATGAACAAGTGAAGTGAAGTTGCTCAGTCGTGTCCAACCCTTTGCGACCCCATGGACCCTGGCTACCTAGTAGCCCACCAGCCTCCTCAGCCCATGGAATTTTTCAGGCAAGAATACTGGAGTGGGTTGCCATTTCCTTCTCCATTAATGAACAAGGGACCCATTTAATTAAATTACACTTCCAAAGTTAAGAGAAATGACAGGCGGTTGCCATGCAAAAATCAGCCTGATTCTTTTCTCAGGTCTCAGGCTAGCTTTCCTTTTTAATAACCGCTGGGCTTCAGAGTGGATAAAAGGAGAGACCACGGGCCGGGGAAGGATCTCCCTTCATTGCCCCTGAGCATTTGTGCCTCTCATTTCCCAGACGTGATGTGGAAAAGCAAAGTTACCCAGTAAATCCCTCACTTCTTAGCTGTCCCCACCTCCCCACTCCCCAAGCCAGGAATGGCTCTTCAGGAACCAGACGCTTTGGCTGAGATTGGAAGTCACATCACTTGAGCCGGCTTTGAAGGACTCTGAATCCTCCCTTGGCTCCCCAGCCTTCCGCCCCAACCCCTGATTTATGAGCAGCCCATAACTTCTTAGGATGTCATTGTGTGTGTCAAAGAGAGATGAGCCGGGGGAAGGCCCATCTTGGTAACCAATTCAGGGCCTCTCTAGATCCATGAATGTTACCAAATGCAATGCTTCCAAAAGTAATTTTCAGAAAAAAAAGCAACCAAACAATGAAAAACACAACTCTTGTATGTACATTATCTTGTTCTCACGGGGATCAAAGGACGGCAGCTTCCAGGGGCAGTCTCTTTCACCCTCATCACGGGGGTCTTGGGTGAAATGCCAGTCAGTCCTTCAACATTTAGAGGGGGCAGCCCACCGTCTTTCCTCCAAGATGCTCCTACACTGATATCCTACACGTTAAGCCACTTCCGGTCTCCAAGTGGACCCAGCCCCAGGTGTAAGCCTTCCTGGACTTCCCACTCCAAAGGCATCTCTGAGTGCTCCCAGCGGGAGGCATGTCTAAAGAGGCATCCGGAGATTTCCAAACTCTTCTCTCACCCTGAAGCTTCTTAGGTGATGGAATTAGTTAACCCTACTTCAAGCTCCTCACAAGGCATTTTCTTAAGGAAACATGTATAACCAGCAGAAGTAGATGTTTGCACGTTCAGGATGTGATCTCGCTAATTACTTGTTAATTAGCAAGCTCACAGCTAATATTCCGGCGAGAACTCAGCTCCTTAGATGTGTTTCTGAAAGCTAGCGGCATGGTTAACAGTCAAATTCACTAAGAGAATTCCTTAGTCAATCACTTTATTCTTATTTTTTTGGGCCACACTTGGTGTCTCGAGGCAGTGGTCCCCAACCTTCTGGGCACCAGGGATCGTTTTGTGGAAGACAATTTTTTCATGGACTGGGGTGGTGGGGGGATGGTTCAAGCACATTACATTTATTGTGCACTTTATTTCTATGATTATTACATCAGCTCTGCCTCAGATCATCAGGCATTAGACGCTGGAGGTGGGGGACCTCTGTCTTGTAGGATCTCAGTTCTTCAATCAGGCATTGAACTCAGGCCATGGCAGTGAAAGTGCCTAACCACTAGACCTAACCACTAGACCACCAGGGAACTCTTAATTACTTTAAAAGAAGTTTGGGCTAGTTCTTTAGGAGACTGATAGGTGGGTGCGTGAACACTGCTTTGTGTGTTTACAGAATGTCTCTGAGTGAAAAACTGAGCTCTCGATAAATCAGGGGTGTTCAGCCTCGGCACTGTTGACCCTCGGAGCCCGGTCATTCTTTGCTGGGGCTGTACTGTCCATGGTAGGCTGTTCAGTGACATCGCTGGCCTCTACCCATTAGATGCCAGGAGTATATCCCCCTCATCCAGTTGTGACTGCCAAAAATGTCTCCAGTCAAGCGACCGGGAGGCCAGGGTACCCCCAAGTTGGGAACTGCTGCTCTAATTCCTTTAAAATTAGTGAAAGACTTGGTTCTTAGTCCACTCTGTAATTCTAGAGTGGACAAAACTTATCAAGGAAACTAGCTTTCTAAATAAGTGATGAGTTAAAAAAAATTTTCATCTCCCAACCAGCTGAGTGGAAAGTGCCATTCTCCTGTTTCAAAGGGCCGTGTGGCCCAGCTGTTCGGAATCACCACTGCAGCCAGGCCCCTGTCTGCAGACCCGGGCTCTGTCCTTCTTACTAGGAGGTGAGTGACTGCTAGAAGCCGCTGTGCCCATCTCCTGGTCTGCATATGTGAGTAACCAGAGCATCTACTCCTAAACGAGCTGATCTTTGTGAAGCTCTTTAGTGGATACTGAGTTGGGAGCAGGCACAGAGGGTGTGTCATTCTTATTCACAGAGTTAACTTCTCCGGGGCCTCACTGGCCACACCCAGCACTTGCACTGGGCTGTCCTTTTCAGGTGGCACCTGAAGGGGCGATCAGGGGAGACGTAGAGAAAAGCTTGGTTTGGCATTTTTGACCCTGGCCTTTTCCTCCTCATCCCAGCACCCAGACTGCCACAAGCTAGGCTTGTGTCTTGGCGGGCACCCTGTCTGGGCTTGTAGACTTCTGCAAAGGGCAGCCTTGCCCACTTTGGAGACAGTTCACAAATTCAGGCAGCCTGCCACGTGCGTTCGCCTGCCTTTTCTCCTGTGTAGATTACCCTGACGCCCCCAACGTGGGGTCAACGTGCTTCTGCACCGATTCTGGAACACAGACCTCTCCCTCTCCCTTTTAAAGAAAAAAGAAAACCAAACGCACAAACACACAAAATCAATCAAAGCCATCACACCATACAAGCCAACTGGGCCTTTAAAAAAACCACTGCCAAGTAGCTGTTTACAAGCTGAACAAATAATTACTCTGCCACAAGGAAGAAAAGTATTAATTAAAGCTATTCATTAAACCAGCCTAGCTATTCTGTGGGGTTTATCTCTTGGAAGTGTCAGCCAGAGGTTAGGGACGGATTAACACACAATGGAGGGCTTTGCCAGTTAAATCTCCTCCTTGTGGTTAGCTTTTAATAATAAAGTTGTCATTAAAAGAAAGAATTTAATGGTTTTAATTGGGTTTAATTACTTGGAAACTCCTGGAAAACAGATCAGCTTGTTTGAAAGAGGAAGACAAGAAAATGATGGTGGTAAAGAAAAAAAAAAGTTGATTCACATGTTTAAACAGTAAAGCTAAAAAAAAACAAAACTTGGCTTCTTTGGCAGTTTCATAGGAGAACACAGAAAAGAGAAAAGATCTTCTTAGCTCAGCAAATGGGTCTATTTGTACTCACAAGAACTTTACCAAAAAAACCAGCAGGATAAATCCCCGTCATCACTGAATCACAAAAGAATCAAACTGACTACAAATGATAAAATCATAGTCAAATTGAAGAGAACAAACAAAGATGTCTAAACTGGTTCCTCTTTTGAAGTTTTACGCAACTACTCCTTTGAAAAATGTTCTTTCAGCTGGAGGTGTCTGGCAGCTTTAAAGGCATTTTCCTAGGATGTAAACTTAAAGGCAAAAAATTAAATAGATAAATGGAGCTGTGAACATAGATTAGGGGGACCGACTGTCCGGGTGTGCCTAACTGGGGAGGTTCCTGGGACTTGGCACCTTGAGCGTGAAAACTGGGAAAGTTCCAGACGACCCAGATGAGATGACCAGCCTAACTCGAGTCACCATTCGTGACTGAGGGGCATTTGAGACCAGTGCATTTTGGCACGGGAGGCCAGTGCATTTCTGGAAGTTCATACCAAATGCTTAGATCAGGGCCTGACACCCAGCAAAGTGGCTCCTGCTTCTGTCCAGCAATGGACACGTCCTCATCAACGCTCTTGCATCTTCTGCTTTTCATTATTATTTCTGTTATTGTTTTTACTATTATTTGTAGTGGTAGTGACACATTCCAGAGAGAGGATATTCTTACACAACCAGCAACATGCTTCTAAAGATGCAGTTCTTGGGACTTCCCTGGTGGTCCATTGGCTAAGACTCGGAGCTCCCAACGCAGGGGGCTAGGGTTCGATCCCTGGTCAGGGAACTAGATTCCACACCCTACAGCTAAAGATCCTGTGTGCCACAACTAAGACCCAGCACGGCCAAATAAATTATGATAGATAAATAAATAAATAAAGATGCAGATCTTTAAAAGACATTCATTCACTCAGACCACCAAGAAAGTGTGCTTCCGAGAACTGGGCAAAGTGCATTGTAAACATGGAGTGATAAAGACTATGGAAAAAATACAGCAAAGAATTTATGTTGTGTGGGCTGTGCAGGGGGCGCTGCATCTCATGGGATGGTTAGAGGTCTTCGTGTGAATCTGTGCATGGGAACAGATCTTCAGGGGGACAGGGAGGAAGCCAGGTGGGAGGAGGAATGGTTCAGACAGAGGGAAGCAAGTGTTCCAAGGCCCTGAGGTCGGCGTGTGGCTGGCAGGGCGTGGCTGGCAGGGCTGAGTACCAGTGTGGCTGGAGAAGAGAGAGGGAGGGGAGGAGTCCTAGGAGATGAGGGCACGGAGGTAATGGGCCAGACCCTTCAGAGCCACATCTAAGGGCGTGGCCCCTGGTAACTGGGTCAGATTTGTCTTCAAGCGCTTACTGAGCACCTGCTGTGAGCTGGGTAAGACCATGCACGTTCTTGGCTCTCATATGGCTTAAAACATACACACGGAAGCTAAGGGCTGCTGTTCTCATCTTCCCAGCATCCGTGCTGTTACCTTCTGGTAACGGTGTCCTGAGTGTTTGCGCAGGGGGGATTCCATCACTCCCCATCTCTGTAGTTCCAAGGGGGCTGTCTCAACCTACGTCCACCTTTGAGGGACTGGCTCTAGCCAGGCCAAGGAGAGCTTCGTCTGGCACTTGGCTGGAACTCCTGGGAAACAGTTACTCTCTTTTTACAACAGTTATCAGGCTGGCAGTCCTGTGTTGCTTGGGGGCATTTCTGCCATCACACGTGCAAAGAACGAAGTCAACCTGAAGAAAACAGAGCCAACAGATGCAAAGAGGCTGACTTCTGTTGACACCATTTGAGCCTCTGGATGCAAGCATGCCCCAGGACTTTTTGGTTATAAATGCCAATAAATTCACTTTTCTGTTTAAATCAGCTTGTGCTGAGTTATAAAGGAGAGAAAATTAAGCTGACAACTAATTATGGGGCACATAGAACATGCTGTGCTAGAAAGCAGAAATGTGGAAGGAACTAAGACATGGGCCCAGTCCCTGCATTTGAGCTCTGAAGTCTAGTGAAGGAGAGACACAAATTAGTAGGTGATAAAATAATTAGCGACAAACAGAGGGTGCTAAGGGAACACACCGGAAGGACACCTATCTCAGTGTAGTCAAGGAGAGCTTCCTGGAGGCAGAGATGTCTAACATAAGACCTGAATGCTAAGTGAGCATTAGCTGGGCAAATGAGTGGCAAGTGAGAAAATATTCCTGGCAAAGGGGACAGCATGGATAAAGATGGGGGAGTCTATTGGTGCAACTGTAAGGCTGTGGCTGAAAAGAGAAAGATCAGAGTCTGAGAGGTGAGCCTGGACAGAATGGAAGGACGATCAAGGTCATGGAAGGTCTAGAAGCCAGCCTGCAGGGTCTGGACTTTATTCTGTGGATGAGGCACAAAAGCCAAGAAGACTTGTGGAGACTAAGCAGTTCACTTCAAGGAGTGAAACGGGGCAGGTGAAACATGCGCCTGCTGGTCTTTCAATTTCCACCTCTTGGTACAAGAAATATTTACCTTTCCCCTTAACTCTTCTTAGAGAAAGACAGCAGTGCAAGCGAGATAGGAATGACAGCTGACACGTGGCCTTAGTGCTGGGGAGGCCACACGGAGTGGGGGGGATTGTGGCCAACTGGAAGCCACCCACCCCACTGAAAGGGACCAGTCGCTATGCAGCTCCAGCCAAGCGGTGACCTTTGGGAGTGTGGATGCAGCATGGCCAGATCTTCCGATTGTTCAAGAGAACCCAGAGCCTCAATTTCTGTGTCAAATCCCCCAGTTAGAAAACTATTCATTTAAAGTCTAGTTGATTGATAATATTATATTAGTTTCAGGCGTACAGCATAGTACATAGATTCAGTATTTTTACAGATTATTCTCCATTCAAGGTTATTACATGATAACTGCTATAATTCTCTGTGCTATACAATATATCCTTGTTGCTTATCTAAAATCTCCTCATTTGGGACTTCCTTGGTGGTCCAGTGGCTAAGACTCCATGCTCCCGATGCAGGGGACCCAGATTTGATGCTGGGTCAGGGAACAAGATTTCACAGGCTGCAGCCAAGCGTTTGCAGGCCTCAACTAAAGATCCCACATGCCACAGCTAAAAGACCCTGCACGCCGCAATGAAGATTGAAACTCCCAGGTGCCACAACTGAGACCCGGTGCAGCCAAATAAATAAATAAATAAATAAATAAATAAAACTCATCATCTGATGGGACCTTGTAAGTTTTTGCACAGCAAAGGAAATCATAAACAAAACGAAAAGACAACCCATGGACTGGGAGAAAATATTTGCAAGTGATGTGACTGATAAACAGTTCATCCAACTTGATATCAAAAAGACAAACAACCCAATCAACGACTGGGCAAAAGACCTAACCAGACATTTCTCCAAAGCAAATATACTGACGGCCAATAGGCACATAAAAAGATGCTCATCATCATTAATAATTAGATAACTGCAAGTCAAAAGTATAATGAAGTACCACCTCACACCGTGTAGAATGGCCATCATTAAAAAGTCTAAAAATAACAAATGCTGAGAGGGTATGGAGAAAAGGGAGCCCTGCTGGTGGGAGTGTAAATGGGTGCAGCCACTGTGGAAAACAGCAAGGAGGTTCTTCAAAAAACTGAAAATAGAGTTACCATATGATCCAGCAACCCCACTCCTGGGTATATATCCAGAAAAACTATAATTCAAAAAGATACATGCAGTCCCGTGCTCACAGCAGCACTCTTCACAATAGCCAAGATATGGCAACAACCGAATTTCTATCGACAGATGAGTGAATAAAGAAGATATGGTACCCACATGCAGTAGAATAGCCATTAAAAGAACAAAATAATGCCATTGGCAGCAACATGGATGGACTCAGAGAGGATCATATGCAGTGAAGTCAGACAGAGAAAGACAAATGCCACACGGTATCACTTTTACTATGTGAAACCTACAATACGACATCAATGAATTTATATCTATGGAACAGAAACCGACTCACAGATACAGAGAACAGACTTGTAGTTGCCAAGGGCGCGTGGAAGGTTGGGGGAGGGACAGAGTGGGAGTTCTGGATTAGCAGAGGCAAGCTCTTATGTATAAACAACAAGGTCCTACTGCATGGCACAGGGAACTGCATTCAATATCCTGTAATGAACCATAATGGAAAAGAATATATATATATAAAAAACTAAATCACTTTGCTGTGTAAAGGAACTAATACAACATTGCAGATCAACTACACTTCAATAAAATAAAGCTTTAAAAAAATCTCTCCAGAGATGGGTAGATATAGAAATAATCGAGTGGAACTGAATGTCTGATGGATTTCAGATGCTGGCTAGAGAGACTAAATCTGCAGAGTCTTTTTGTGTATCTTTTCCTCTCATTATAGACCATCAGGTTAAAGTCCTATCTGCTGAGCATGGGGATAGCTAACCCGGTTACCAGGGAAACCTACGGCTCCGGCACACAGTACCACATGCAGCTGGCCAGACGGCTGGCTGGAATACTGCAGGCACCTTTGGAGGAATGAAGAGGAATAATGTCACTTACGGAGGTGTACTGTTTAGTAAACCAAGCTCGAGGAATGGAATTGCTTTCACCAGAAGATTTAGTGAATGCGTGCAAGATGTTGGAAGCGCTGAAGTTACCTCTCAGACTCCGCGTGTTTGACAGCGGCGTCATGGTCATTGAACTTCAGTCCCACAAGGAGGAGGAAATGATGGCCTCAGCCTTGGAGACGGTTTCAGAGAAGGGATCGTTAACATCAGAAGAGTTTGCTAAGCTCGTGGGAATGTCTGTCCTCCTGGCTAAAGAGAGGTTGCTTCTTGCCGAGAAGATGGGCCATCTTTGCCGAGATGATTCAGTGGAAGGCTTGCGGTTTTACCCAGATTTATTTATGACACAGAGCTGAGTTCTGTATCTGAAATAACTTGTTATCCATATACTTGCATCATGGAGAGGTTGAATGCCATTGAGCTAAGGGTAAACCCTGATAAACAGAATTTACTGGAACTTTGCAGTATCATACAAGACCCTTTTGATTTCTCCCTAAATATTATGATCCAGGAAGTTTCTCTAGGATACATATAGGAAAATACAGAAAGCTGAATGCCAATATGAATTCAAAATCATGCTACTGTTATATAGAAACCCTCAGAGTTTAACTGGAAATTTGATGGATTTTAACTCGATCTTCAAATCTGACCATTTTTTAAAGAAAAGAATTTAGTTCATAGGGGAAGAAAAAGAAGTTGCGTGTTTGGACAGGTTAGATCATTATTTTGGTGTGACTGAAATTCACTGAATTGTAAAAGAAGTTTTTCTTTGCATTTAGTGTGCACTTTGGGGGGTTTTCATGAAGAAGTTTAGACCTACAGTGTAGTTTAAGAACCTGACAACATCCAACTGCAGGATGTAACGTGAGGCTCTTCCTAAGGGCTTTTTATAGGCAGCCATAGGCATGTCTTTAGCAGATCAAATAAAGCAGCTTAAAAAAAAAAAATCTCTCCAGTTTGAATGGTGGCAGCTGACTTAAAAAATATAACCCCAAAATATGTTTGAGAGTCAGGTGTAGCCCGAAGCTCTCCTCTCGCCCACCGGGGGAAATCAGGCATTGGAAGGACCTGGAGTTGGACAGAAGGTCTGAAAGCTGTGCCTGGAATTTGGGGGTCTTCTGATGGGCTGTGCTCTGCTCACGGCAGAGGGGTTCCAATGGCCTTTGGAGTTTGGGGTCGGATCCTTTCTCTGCCACTTACAAAACTAGCAGTCGAAAATCCAGTCGTGTCCTGGATAGAATGAGGATCACATATACCTTGTAGGTTTATCTTAAGGACCAAGGAGATGACTCATAACTCACTGCCACGCATGCAGGGAGAGATTTACATTTTTTATCCCTGTAATTGAAGGCTTCTGGGTATGGGTTATAATATGCTAGAAACTGAAAGTCACCATAAAAGTATAAGTTTTTTTTTTTTTTTTAACTCCAGACACTTAAATTCAACAATGAATGAAACGGACAAATTCCTCAAAAACCACAAACTACCAAAACTCACTCAGGGTGAAATAGCTGTAACTATTCAAGACACTAAAATCAAAGTTAAAAACCTCCTGAAAAACGAAATCTCCAGGTCCAGATGGTTTCACTGGAGAATTCTACCAAGCATTTCAAGAAGAATAGCACCAATTCACCACAAGCTCTTCCAGAAAATAGAAGAGGTGGCAATATTTCCCAACTTTTTTTTTTTTTTGAGGCCATTATCATCTGGACACCAAAACCAGCTAAGGAGAGTATTTAAAAAAACAAAAACAAAAACCTTCATTTTTCAAGTTTAAAAAAAAAGTTCATTTTTTACCAGCTCAGGCAGTTTTGCATTCCTTCAACGGCACCCACAGTGCTTTTAGGGAAACATCAGATGATTCCCGGACTGGTCTTTTGAGGTCAGTGGGGCAGGAACTGTTATTCCAATTTTACAGATGAGCAAATCTCTATTTAGTTCCAAAATATTTTTATCACCCCCAAAGGAAACCCCACACCCATGAAGAAGCTGCTCTCCATCCGTTCCCCCTCCGGTCCCTGGTAACGACCAATCTGTATTCCGCCTCTATGGACTCACCTACTCCGGATAGTTCATATAAATGGAAACATACAGCGTATGACCTTTTGTGCCTGGCTTCTTTCCCTTTAGCATAATGTTTTTGGGGTCTGTCCACATTGAGCGCGTATTAAGTTCTCCATTCCTTTTTATGGCTGAAAATATTCCATTGTATGACTACCCGAGGATGTGTTTATCCATTCAACTGTTGACGGACATTTCCAAAGAGATTCTTACACTGCATATTTCTCCTCTGAATTAGGCCCCATCGGGGAATTTGCACTAGTTCTTTCCCCTCTCTGCCATCGGAAGGGCCCACAAGTTCCTGAATTCACAGAAGTGTGGGGAGCAGGCGTGGTGGGGGGGACCTCCTCTCTCCCTGTCAAAGCTAACTTCCCATACAACCGCCTTGACAACTTCCTGCCACTTATGGACAGACACCCTCATCACCCAAGGCCCATGGAAAGGGCTGTGAGCTTTGGACAGCTCAGGAGCCCTTTTGTCCAGAAATAAATACCTTAAAAAAGTACCGGGTAGGGGGATGCTGGGGGAGACGGGCCTCTCAACCTGCTAGTTAAGTGTAAAGGAAAATTGTTCCCATTATTCAGGTTCGCAGGGTGCCTGGGATTTTTTTCCCACCACTTATCGTTGTGAGCAGCACCCCTATGTTTATAGCAGACAAAAGAGTTCTCATTCAAAACCGGACCAACAATTTGTAGGCTTTGCACAGGAGATTTAACTCCCTCTTATTATGATTAGCATTATTATTATTATTTTTTTCCAGGTGGCCTGCAGCATTCAGTGAAAGGTGAGGCTGGAGGAAAAAAAAAACACAAAACTGGCCAAAGTCTGGGAAAGCAGTCGCATTTGTTCAATTTGGGGGCGGAAAACGAGGCATACTCAGGAGTCTTAACTAGCTCAGAAACCCTCCGCCAAAGTAGAAATGGTCTGTCTCCCAGCAGAGCGAGCCTGGGGCTTCAAAGAAAGTCTCTGCTAATGAGCACCTTTCTGACAACCCCGAACCATCTCTGAAATATATTTTATGTTGAAAATAATCCTTTAATGCTCTAAAATACATAAGCAGAGGCACTTGGCATGGAGGCCCAGTGGCTCGGGGAAGAACTATTACAGGGGATTAAAGCTACAAAGGGTCCCACCCCCTGCCCACGGCCCCTCCAACTGTCATTCACCTCGAGGACATCTTTGAAAGCGTTTCCCACCTCTTCCTCCTCCACCCCCGCCGGAATGACGAGGGCAGATGTTCACGTCCTGCCCTTCCCGGAGAGAACACAGCGATTAGTTAAGTCACTCTTCCTAGTCCTGCAAAGAAAGGAATCATGGCTCGAGGAGGCCAATCAAACTCATCATTTCTTTATAAGCCACAAAGACAAAATACCTTTTACTTAACTGAAAAGAGGGCTTGCGGGGGGTGGGGGAAGTGGGGGAAGATGGAGGGGGAGGTGGGGGGTGGGTGCGTAGACTCAAATACAAGGTTTAACCCCCAGTGGGGGAAAGAAATCTCCGACTTCCTCAGAAAATCCTTTCCAAATTGTATTCATCTTGACTTAATCCACATCTACTGAGTGAATTAGGCAGTATTTATTTTGAAAATCTATTTTATAGAGTTCCAAGGACTCTGTTTTCCTTGGGCTGGGCTGACTGCATTTCAGAGCTGGAGACCGCGGCAAGGGCCCCAGCCAGGCCTTTAAACATCCAAGGTGCTGGCCTCACATGGTTAACACAATGTAAATAAACACAGCTGAGCCCGGAGAAATTGGAAGGTTTTCTCATTAAAGAAATAAAATAAACAGATGTCCTTAAGCACTTTGGCTTGTGTTTGTCCAAGGATGGAGCGCTCTCGATGTCTGAAGGGCAGAAATGAATTAGACCCACATCTCCAGGTAGAAAGGGAGAAAAGAAAGAAAAGAAAAGAAGCTGTGCTCCTCTGAAATTAACTAATCGCCCTCCAGGGAGGGCACTTTTGATTTGAACCTTAGCAACTTCTACAAATAGTTTTTAACTGCTGGGTCATAAAAGCAGGGTTTTTTTTTTTTTTTTTCTTCTCAGTTTGTAAAGCAGTAATGGACAGGCCAAGCCGTGTCTCGCCAACTGGATCTGATTGAATCCTGATGGCACCGCGCTGGGTATTGGATTCTGGAATCCGAGCCGGAATCACGTAATTACACCGGTTAAGGGATGGGGGAGGAGGGCTGGGTGATGGGAGAGGGTAGGGGAGCCCCGGGCAGAGATGTGTAGAGCCAAGACCTGGCTGGGCTCTCTCTGTCCAGCCTCTTCTAGGTACACAAAGAGACTGGCAGGCTGGCAGGACCCACGAGAAACGCCGTCACCAGGGAATGCATGGCTCTCATCTCGCTTCACGGAAAAGGTGCGGAGGCGTCCAGTCGAAATGTCCAGCCTGGTGTTGAGACCTGAGACTGCATTTCTTACAGCTCCCTCACGAGGCCGGTCCCTGGACCACACTTTGAGGGGCCAGGAGGGCTTATGTTACAACAGGGCTCTGGCCATGCGGAGTTTCAGTTCTATAAGAAACCCATCGTGAAGATGTCTGAACATCCAGGTATCCTTAATGCCTTAGTTTGGGTCTCCCTCTGAGGCAGATGCTGAGCCTAAGATTCAGGTCAAGCAGTTTATCTGGGAGGGGACCCCAGGAAGCCCTAGTGATCACATATGGAGGTGGGGGGCAGAGGAACAGCGAGGGCAGGTCCATGAGCAGGGCACGGCTGTGGGTTCTGCCCTTCTGGGGACATGTGGGAGACTGCACCCCAGAGTGTCACAGGTTCTTACAGAGGGAACCCACCATGCCTATGGGGATGGGGAGGGCTGTGGCGAGAGAAATGAGGCATTAACGGCATCTGCTTCAATGGAAATTCAGTCCCCGCCATTTAACAGTGATAGAATAATAGTGATGTTATTCTATTATCGAATAATCACACCAAGAAATGTGTTATGGGAAGCCCGCTGTCATCTCAAGAGGGCGTTTCTAACCAGTTGGGAAGAGCAGGCAGACCTACCTAAGGAAGGGGCACTGGATAACAGCGTTGCTTCTCTTCTCTTTGTTGGAGGAGAGGAGAGGGTAGCATTTAAACCACGCTGAGTGAACAGAATCCGCAGTCATGATAATGGATTCCTGGAAGAGATGATCCTTAGGAAGTAACAGCCTGCATTTTGTGGGGGTAGGCGGTCCTCAAGGCAGAGTTTTTGAACCGCCTGACAAAGCTTGGAATCTGGTTGGAGGGAACCAGGGACCCTCATGTCTTAGAGTCCAGGGACCAGGAGGGCACAGGGCCCAGTAACCTCTGCCCTCTATATCCCACCTAGGCTGGGCGCAACCTGGCACTGGCAGGGCACGAATGTAGATGCCTCTGGGGGTGCAAACGAGGCACCACGGAGCCACAACCCACAGCCCAGGGAGGGTGGGTGACTCCAGGGAGTGAAGGGGGCAGGGGTGAACCCCAGGGCACACATCCTGCCAAAGGGTCCCCACTCTGAAAACTCAGGCCTGGTGTTGCCAGATCTTCCTCTTTTCCAAGAGAAGGGAGACATCCAGATTTTAAAATACTGGCAATGAATTGAGAACTTAAGAAAATGCCAGAGGGCCAACCTGTCTTCAAGCCAGATCTGGCCCCCTACACTGCCAGTTTGAAACCTCTAATTTCTTCAGATTGAGCAGGGGCTGGCCCTTTTAAAGGGGTGACGTGGAGAGAAGCCCTTGATTGGTGTCTGCTCAGGCATCAAGGGTCACCTGACTCCACGCCAGGTCCTCCACCTGCCAAAGAGTCCCTGGCCCCAAGCCTGCCTGGAGGGGCCACTTAACTTTCCACAGCCTTTGCTGAGCTCCTGCTATGGGCCCAGCTCTGGGTGAGGTCAGGCCAGGTTGGCACCCAGCATCTTGGCCTTGGATTGATGCTGACAGGCCCCTATCTTGTCAAGCATGTGGTTGTTTGTTCCCTGCAGGGCAGACACCCTGGAATCTCATTTCTGCAGTGTGTGCAACCACACACACCGAAAACTCCCTACCCACGAGCTGTTTATTTATTTGTTTATTCAACAAATATTTATCAACTGGATGTGCCAGGCACTGTTGGCGGCCAGGGGATGAAGCTATGAAGACATCAGATCCAGTCTGTGTGCTCCTGGAGCCCAGTCAAGCAGAAGAGTTCATGCCACTGGTTTTTTAATTTTTTTAAAGGAAGTTCTTCTTTTTAAAAACTATTTATTTGGCCGCGTTGGGTCTTAGCTGTGGCACATGGGCTCTTCGTTGCAGTGCGTGGGCTTCTTTCTAGTTGCGGTGTGGGCTTAGTTGCCTCCAAGCTTGTGGGGTCGTAGTTCCCTGACCAGGAATTGAACCTGCATTGGAAGGTGGATTCTTAACCACTGGGCCACCAGGGAAGTCCTTCTGGTGGTTTTTAATTTGCACCCTGAGGACATTCACGTGCATCACTGGGGATGCAGTTTAGATACATGACTAAGAGCAGTGGGCTGCCTTCTGGCTCTCATCTCTTTCAAGGTGGATGACCTCGGCTGAATCATGCCGCCTTGCAGAGCCTCAGTCTTCCCAGAAATGGGTGTTATAGAACAGTCTTGCCTTACAGGTTTGTGGTATAAAGCTCAGAGGCAGCTCATAAAGGATGCTTGTCACAGCATTCTCTGTGCTGGGGGGCAGCTGGTGGACCCTGGGTGTCCTCTCTGCAAGGAGAGGGGATAAGGAAGACGGAACCCTGGAACTCAGAACAGCAGATGGATGTGGCGTTTCGCAACCCCAGCACTACAAATATTTGGGGCTAGATAATCCTCTGTCATGGGGGACTGTCCAGTGCGTTACAGCAGCGGTCCCCAACCCCTGGCATCTAATGCCTGATGATCGGAGATGGAGCTGATGTAATAATGACAGAAATAAAGTACACAATAAATGTAATGTGCCTGAATCACCCCGAAACCATCCTTTTTACCCTGGTCTGAGGAAAAACTGTCTTCCATGAAACCCGTCCCTGGTGCCAAAAAGGTTGGGGACCACTAGCCTTGTAGGATGTTTAGCGGTATACCTGGCCTCTACCCAGTAGGTGCTAGTAACGAACCCCAAGTCACCACAACCAAAAGCGGTTGATGTTGCCAAATGTCACTTTGGGGGCTAAGTCACCTCCAGCTGAAGACCACTGAGTTAGAACAATGGAGCAGGGCATACGGCTACATGGAAGGACCCAGGACCACAGTGCAGAAGGAGAAAGGTAAGAAGCAAGGGATGCTCAAACAACGCCATTAAAGACAGAAGAAATAAAGGCACACAAGAAGGTAATACATATTTTACAGGAAAGTAAACAACATGGTCGGAGAAGGCAATGGCACCCCACTCCAGTATTCTTGCCTGGAAAATCCCAGGGACGGAGGAGCCTGGCGGGCTGCAGTCCATGGGGTCGCGAAGAGTCGGACACGACTGAGCGACTTCACTTTCACTTTTCACTTTCATACATTGGAGAAGGAAATGGCAACCCACTCCAGTGTTCTTGCCTGGAGAATCCCAGGGATGGGGGAGCCTGGTGGGCTGCCGTCTATGGGGTCGCACAGAGTTGGACACGACTGAAATGACTTAGCAGCAGCAGCAGCAGCAAACAGCATGGTACACAATAAACCACAAGGCGGGGAGAAGGGCCTCCAAGGAAACACACATGTGCCCACGTGATATAAGGAAGAGGCCTGTGTGGGCAAAGTGGGAATAACTCAATGTTGGCACTTAGGTTCAACTAAAAAAAAAAACCTAATAAACAAACAAAAACCCACCAAAACCCAAAAAACACATGTTTGCAGCAGCAGAGTACTTGGTATACAGTAAATGTGCCTCCCCCCCGCCCCCAAAGGGGAGATTTTTTTCAAGAGGAATTTGCTAGTTGGCAATAGAGGGAGAAGAGCTCAGGTCCCTTTAGAGGGAGACCACGGACAGGGAGTAAGACGTCTCTGAAGCCCGGGGGTGAGAATAGGACTCGCTTTGCACTCTGCGGTTGGTTCTGCCTTCACAATACATCCAGGCGGCCGCACGTCTCATCTCCAGCATCCCACCCACTCTGGTCCAAACAGCCATCATGCTTCAGCTGGACTGCTCCAGTAGCCCCCTCCCTGGTCTCCCTGCTTCCAGCCAGGCCACCCCCCTTTTTCGGGGGAGCAGCAAGAGGGACTCTTTAGAATTTTCACTCAGACCCTGTCTGTCCTTTCTCTGTTTCAAACCTCACGGCTCCCTCTTCAGGGGGAAAGCCAGTTGAGTTACTATTTTCCCCCTGAATTGTTGTGCTCCAAACATGCTAGCTTTTTTTCTGTCCCTCAAGTCCACCAGGCAGACTTCCGTCTCAGGGCTTTCGTACTTGCTGTTTCCTCTTGCTCTTATACAACAGGTATCTGTTCCTCCACTTCCTTTTAAGACTTTATTCAAAATTCAGCCTCTCTATGAAGGCTCCTTCCTGGGCCACTTTTAAAAAGTTTTAATTTAAACCCCTTCCCCCTGCAATATTTCATATACTTCAGAGGACATCATCAATAAGCTGAAAAGACAACCCACAGAAAGGGAGAAAACACTTGCAAATCACATATCTGATAATGATGTGTCATCCAGAATGGATAAAGAACTCTTACAACTCAATGGTAAAAGACAAACGAACTACTTGCAAGTGGGCAAAAGATCCATTGACAGGTGAATAGATAAAGAAGATATTTGTGGGTGTCAAAATACTAGTCAACCATAAAAAAATGAAATAAAGACATTTGCAGCAACATGAGTGGACCTAGAAATTACCATACTAAGTGAAGTAAGTCAGAGAAAGACAAATGTTGTATGGTATCACTTATATGTGGAACCTAAAACATACAAATTAATCTTATTTACAAAATAGAAACAGATGCACAGACACAGAAAACAGACGTATGGTTACCAAAGGGGAGGGATGAATTAGGAGTTTGGGATTAGCAGGTGCAAACTACTACATATATAAACAGATAAATAGCAAAGTCCTACTGTATAGCACAAGGCTTCCCAGGAGGGTCAGGGGAAAAGACCTGCCAAGGCAGGAGACCTTCTGCCTGCCAAGGTGGGAAACCTCCTGGACAGAGGAGCCCGATGGATGACGGTCCATGGGGTCACAAAAGAGTCAGACACGACTTAGCGACTAAACAACAACAAATATCTGCTTTAAAGAAATACCTATTAAATCCTTTGCTGTTTTTTTTTTTATTGAAATAGAGTTGATTTACAATATTGTATTAGTTTCTGGTATATAGCAAAGTGATTCAGTTATACGTATAAATTCTTTTTATATTCTTTTCCATTAGTTTATTTCAAGATATTGAATATACCTTGAAAAACAGTTCAATCCCTCAGGAAGGGATTAGGAAGGAAATAGCAATCCATTTCAGCATTCTTGTTGAGAAATCCAAGGACAGAGAAGCCTGGAGGCCAAAGTCCATGAAGTTGCAAAAAAGTCAGACATGACTTAGCAACTAAACAACAACTCTATAGCACAGGGAATTATTAATATATTCAATATCTTGAAATAAATGGATGGAAAAGAATATAAAAAGAATATATATGTATAACTGAATCACTTTGCTATATATTAGAAACTAATACAATATTGTAAATCAACTATATTTCAATAAAGAACAGCAAAGGTTTTAATAGGTATTAAAGCAGATATTTGTTGTTGTTTAGTCGCTAAGTCGTGTCTGACTCTTTTGTGACCCCATGGACTGTCGTCCACCAGGCTCCTCTGTCCATGGGATTTCCCAGGCAAGAATACTGGAGTGGGTTGCCATTTCCTTCTCCAGGGGATCTTCTTGACCCAAGGGTCGAACCTGCATTTCCTCCTTGGCAGGCAAATTCTTTACTACTGAAGAATTCTTAGGGCCACCTGGGCTTCCCTAAAGAAGGTATTACAAGTAACCAAATAAGCACATGAAAACATTAGTCATTAGTCAACACAGTTTGTCATCAGACGAATGCAAACCGAAATCACGAGATGCCAATTCACATCCACTGAGAGGACCAAAAACACAGATGGTAACAAGTGTTAGTGAGGATGTGGAGAAACTGGAACCCCTATCCTTTGCTTATGGGAAGGCAGCATGGTGCAACTACTCTGGAAAAGTCTGTCAATTTCTCAAAAGTTTAAACATATAGTTGCCATACGACCCAGCAATTCCAATCCTAGGTATATACCCAAGTGAATTGAACACAAATGTCTACTCAAAAACTAGTATTCAAATGTTCACAGCAGCATTATTCATCACAGCCAAAAATCCAACTGCCCATCAAGTGATGAATGGATGGACAAAATGAAGTTTATCCATACACTGTAAAATTATGTGACAATAAAAGTGAAGTATTGATATATGGTACAACACGGATAATTTAAAAAACATTATGCTAAGTGAAAGAAGCTAGTTACAAAAGACCACATATTGTGTGATTCCATTTATAAGAAATGTCCAGAAGAGGCAAATCTATAGAGACAGAAAGTAGATTAGTGGTTACCAGGGGCTGGGGGGGTGGGGTGGGCTGGAGGAAATTGGGAGTGATTACTAAAGGGTTTGGGCTGTCTTTTGGGGGTGATGAAAATGTTCTAAAATTAGATGTTGGTGACGGTTGCACAACTCTGTGAATACACCAAAAACTAATAAAATTGTACATAGTGAAATGGTAGATTTATGGTATGTGGATTATATCTCAATAAGCTGTTATTAAAACACACACACCCAAAACTGGGCCTTGAGCTGAGCTTCCAATCAGTACTGAGCAGCCTGGAAGGCAGGGCACAAAACGGGGAGTCGGGGCCGACCCGCTGTGAACCCAGAAAGACTGCTCGCCAGTCCTCCCTATGAGCCCTTCCTGGCCACAGGCAAAGGCTCCCGACCACCTTGCATTTGTCTAGTCCCGGCTGGAAAAATAACAGAGTTCAGGGTTGGAGGGGAGGTGGGGCCGGAGGAGAGGTCAGGAAAGAGGCGGTGATCACTGGCAGCTCTGGCTCTCCGGGGAACCTCTGATGGATCCACAAGATGCGAGGAGGTGCAGCCACCAAAGGGATGCTCTGGCTGTGAGCACTGGGTGGGAAGAGATGGAAAGGAAGTGGAGAGATGACAGCCTCGAGCAGCACATGCCCTGACTGGGAACAGGAAGAGAGCCCAGTTTCTGTTTTAAATTCAGTCACTCTGTTTTGAATCATTCCTTAATCATTTTAGCTCTGTAGCTCTTTATTTCCCTAGGTAAACAGTGAGTTGCCCCTTCGGCTGGGACCACAACTGATATGACTTCTGCTTCCTGGACGGTGCTCAACATAACAGCCACGATTCTGGCCCTTGGTGTGGATGTACAGAGGGTCACGACCTTCAGAGCCCACTCAGGACACATGTCTCACTCCCATGTGGTTGGGATGGACCTGACTTGCTCCTCTGCCCCCTCAATGCCAGGCTCCCGACCTAGGCTGGCTACAGAGGACCTCAGACTTTGATACATGGGTGGGCATTTGACCTAGTTTGGGCCAATGAGATTCAAGCCTGGGAGCTGCGCTGGAATTTGGAAAGGAGATCTTTTTCAGCTGGGATTTCTAAGAAGGAGTTGCCAAACGGAAAAAGCCAGCCGAGGGATGCAGAAAGACCCAAATCCTAAGAACACCAAGCTTCTGGGTCCAGCCCAACCTGAATCCCATTACCTCTGGGCTTTGCAATTATTGTGATCTAATAAATTCCCTTTGTAGTTTAAACACACCAGACTGTTGAAGCTGAGCGTCCTGCTTGATATAAGCTATTAATAATGGGCTCCAAGTAGCTGCAGCTATAAGAGGAGCACAAAGAGAAAGAACTGGGGGCCAAAAGTCAAGGCCTTGTATTTCAGTTCCATTATGAATACCCTGACACAGAACCTCTCTGTATCTCAGTTACTCTGTCTGCAGAATGGGGCTCACACTCCTCCCACTCCTCTGTATCCCCTCCACTGTCGTCCCAGTTTATAGCCCAGACCTCCCTTCAGAGCTTCAGACACCCAAATACAATTGCCCTCCAGGTCTCTTGATCAGAGCAAATTTTACTTTTCCTCAACAGTTTTCTTTCATGGCTCTTCCTCTTATTGCATGGTGACTTTGTACCAGAAAACAGTAGCTGTCCTCTAATATACCTTCTTCCTTCCCCCCTTCTCAGAATCCTAGAATCCCTGAGTTTTAATGCAGCATGTGACTAGATTACATTTCCCAGACTCCTTTGCAACTACAGGTAGCCATGCAATGAAGTCGCAGCCAATGGTATGTGAGCAGAAACGATCTGTGCAGCTTCTGGATCTGGCCCTTTAAAGAGAGGGGGAAAAAATAAAACTGAAAAAGAGAGGAGTGGACTCTCTCTTCCTGCTTCCCTTCTCACTGGATGGATGCAGACGTAGGGGTGAGCCACGTTTCACCTTGGCAATGAGGGCAGTGCTCCAGGGATGCATGGAGAACAAATGGAAGGGGCCGCTGTCTCTGGTGTTGGGCAGCAGCCTTATCAGCTTGAACTGCTCATGCCTGGACTGCAAGGTGAGAGGAGTAAACGTCTATCTTGTTTGAGCCATGGTTACTTTGGGTCTTTCTTAGAGTGGCTGGATTTAGCAAAACCAACCAACCAACCATACTCACCTAGGAGAGCTGGAGGTAGTTGTTCAAAGTCTTGAAGGACCGACCATGGCGTTCTACTGAGACCCCCGTGATCAGGGTGAAAGAGACTGCCACCGGAAGCAGCCAATCTTTGGGCCCCATGAGAACAAGACAGTGTACAGATAAGAGTTGTGTTTTTTGTTGTTTGATCTTTTCCTGAAAAATTACTTTTGGACGCATTGCATTTGGTAACATTCATGAATCTAGAGAGGCCCTGAAGCTGGTTACCAGATTGGGCCTTCCCACTCATCTCTTTTTGACACATACGATGACATCCTAAAGTTATGGGCTACTCATAAATCAGGGGTTGGGGCGGAAGGCTGGGGAGCCAAGAAAGGATTCAGAGTCCATCAAGGCAGGCTCAAGTGATGTGACTTCTAATCTCAGCCAAAGTGTCTGGTTCCCGGAGAGCCATTTCTGGCTTGGGGGTTGGGGAGGGGTGACAGCCTGACTCAGCCGCTCAGTCGTGTCCGCCTCTTTGTGACCCCGTGGACTGCAGCACACCAGGCTTCCCTGTCCATCACTGTCTCCCGGAGTTTGCTCAAACTCATGTCCGTTGAGAGGTTATGCCATCCAACAATCTTATCCTTTGTCACCCCCCTCTCCTCCTGCCCTCAGTATTCCTAGCATCAGAGTCTTTTCCAATGACTAGGCTCTTCACATCAGGTGGCCAAAGTATTGGAGCTTCAGCTTCAGCATCAGTACTTCCAATGAATATTCAGGGTTGATTTTCTTTAGGAATGACAGGTTTGATCTCCTTGTAGTCCAAGGGACTCTCAAGAGTCTTCTCCAGCACAACAGTTCAAAAGCATCAATTCTTTGGTGCTCAGCCTTCTTTATGGTCCAATTCTCACCTCTGTACATGACTACTGGAAAAACCATAGCTTTGACCAGATGGACTTTTGTTGGCAAAGTAATGTCTCTGCTTTTTAATATGCTGTCTGGGTTTGTCACAGCGTCTTCTAATTTCATGGAAGATTCTAGAAGAGGGATGATGATGGCACAGGAGACCTGGGGTCTCCAAGAGCATCTCACCTTAGTTTTCCCTGGACCTTGTGCAAGTACCCAGGGAGGCAAGTGAGCCTGAGGCGTGCCTCTTGTTATCCCCTGGGTGACCTCACTCTCTCTGGACCTCAGTTTCTCGTACTGTCCCATAGAGACTCACTGGACGTGATGATTTCCCAGGTCCTTCCAGCTCTAACTTCTGTGGTTCTGTAATTTTAGGACAGATGTTGAAACTCAGGTGCCAGTGGGGTCAGGAAGGCCCCCTAAATGGGTTAAACAGGCTAGGTGGGGCCGTGGATGGGCTGGAGAGCACCCACCCCCACTAACTGGGCAGCGGCTACTCGGCTCCTGCTGATTGCTGCCATCTGGGAACGCAGGATTGCCAGATTTTCTAATTTTTCAAGAAGACTTGGACATCGCGATTATTTTGGTCTGTGCAATCTCCTGGTTTTTTAAATGTTGGCGACAAATTCACATTTTTTCTAACACTCTAGGGGCAAGACACAAATGTCTGCAGGCAGAATTTGGCGGGTGGCCCCCAGTTAGGAATTTTTTGTTTGGATACTATTTTCTTTCCTTCCTCCCTTCATTCACCAAATATTTATTTGATGCCTGCTAAGTAGGGGGCACTGTTCTATGCTCTGGGGACAAAGCAATGAACAAAATAGAAAAAAAAAAAAAAGTGCCTGTCGTCATGCTGCTTTCATTCTAGAGGACCACCTCGATTCATTTCCCAACAAATATTCATTGAGCAATCTGGTCTGTGCACTGTGCTTAGGTGGGTTGATAAAAAAATGTTCATGGTCACTGCCCTCAGGGCCCATACAACTTAGAAGGGAGGCAGAGAATAAGTACATAATTACTTTTATTTATTCAGTTTTAATTCTTTGGCCACGTCACAAGGCTCATGGGATTTTTAGTCCCCTGACCAGGAATCGAACCTGGGCCCTCAGCAATGGGCGCATGGAGTGCTAACCACTGGCGTGCATGTCAGTTGGTCAGCTGTGCTGTGTCTGACTCAACCCCAGGGACTATTCCTCGCCAGGCTCCTCTGTCTATGGGATTACCCAGGCAAGAATAATGGAGCGGATTGCCATTTCCTTCTCCAGAGGATCTTCTTGACCTGAGGATAGAACCCTCATCTTCTGCATTGGCAGGTGGATTCTTTACCACTGGGAAAGCCCCCTAACCACTGGACCACCAGGGAATTCCATAATTGTAAGTGAAAAACGAGAATTATGGGAAGATATGCAATTTAGATGGGATTCGTTCGGAAAGTCCTCTTGGAGGAAGTTACACTGAAAATGGGAACTGAAAGATAAGTGTGAGTTAACCTAGTACACCAACTTTCTAGAACATTCTAGATCATAGCAGAAACCTCCAGTGTGCCCCTCTTCCATGTTCTCTCAGGAAGCAGAGGCTCTCTCCTGTTAGGACCTGTGATCTCCTGCCCTAGAGTTTTCATGGGGCAGGCCAAGACAGGGAGCTTAACACCCCTAGAAGAATCCCTCAACCCATGATGGAAGGGAATTTGTAGATAAATATCTCATCATCCTTGCTCCTTGGGCTATCACCTCTGAGGCTGTTCCCAGGTCTCCCAGAGGTCCCCAATAGTTCTGAGCCCCAGGTACCTGCAGCCATAGCTACTGTTTATTAATAGCTAATATCTTATGGAAAAACCCAAATGAACATTTTGGCCAACCCAATATCCACAAACCCTGTAGAGGCCGCCTTCCCCTCCCCACCTCACTTCCCCGGTCTGTGCCCAGAGCTCCCTGGGATCACCCCCCAGCTAAACTACCAGCACTCACTCCCTCCTGGCCTCGGGCTCTGATTCCGGGAGAAACCTAGGATAGATGGGGGAGAATGTGGTAGGTGACGAGGACAGCAAGCAACTCTGGACAAGTCGCAGGAAACGAGGCGGGAGAGAGGGGAAGGAGCCAGCTCAGGAAGGGCCTTGGAGGCTGGGGTTAGGGTTTCTCTGCAGGGAGGCCACTGACAATTTTTCAGCAGAGGAGAGACCAGGCTTGCCTTTTAGGATGACCTCTCTGTAGGCGGTTGGAAAGGGCGAGAGTGGAGACCAGAGAGCTGTAGGGGAAGGTGGTGGTGATCGGGTGATCGGGTGATCGGGTGATCGGGTTGCAGAGAGCTGGCTAGTGATGAGGACGGACAGGGACTGGGTGCCATGGGGCCCAGAAGAGAGCTCTGAGCTTTGTCCCCGCCTTGAGCGAGCCTGGAATTTGTTTTAATTTTTACTGAGTATATTTTTTTTACTGGAGTTGATTTACAATGCTGTGTTAGTTTCTGTTGTATAGCAAAGGGAATCAGCCATGAAAATGAAAGCCGTTCAGTTGTGTCTGATTCTTTGCAACCCCATGGACTGAAACCCACCAGACTACTCTGTCCACAGGATTTTCTAGGCAAGAATGGAGTGGGTTGAATCAACTATACACATACATATATCCCTTCTTTTTTGGATATCCTTCCCATTTAGGTCACCACCGAGCATTGAGGAGAGTTCCTTGTGCTACATAGTTCTCATGAGTTATCTATTTCACACACCGTATTGTTGTTTAGTCGCTAAGTCATGTCAGACTCTTTGGTGACCCCCATGGACTGACTGTAGCCCGCCAGTCTCCTCCGTCCATGGGATTTCCCAGGCAAGAATACTGGAGTGGGTTGCCATTTCCTCCTCCAGGGGATCTTCCTGACCCAGGGATCGAACTCACGTCTCCTGCACTGGCAGGCGGATTCTTCACCACTGAACCACCAGGGAGCCCATTTTATACACAGTGTACATACGTCAATCCCAGTCTCCCAGTTCATCCCACCCTCCTTAGAAGAGAATGGTACAGATGAACCTATTTGCAAAGCAGAAATAGAGACATAGACGCAGAAAACAAACGCATGTCATCTCTTAAACTTTCCCTCTCCAGCTTTCCAGACCCTCAAATGTTCAGCAGCAGTAAGACCATAACTTGGATTAAAAAGTGGTGGTGAGACACAGACACAAAAATCATACCCAAGATTACAAAGCCCTACATGGAAACCAAATTGTTGCATGAAGCAGTGGAACTTCTTGAAGGGCAAGAAGAGTGAAGGAATGGTTCTTACAGGGAGATGGTTTTACTTGGGTGGTTAAGAACCACAGAACACCCAGCCCGGGTGGGCATCTCACTACTGCAGCCCCTTTGGGAAAGCCTATTTTCTTTCTTTCTTTCTTTTTTTGCAATAGCTGCCAAGTCTGCTCTGGCGCTTTCAGCAGCTCTGGACTCTGCCATCCTTTCCCTAAGCTGTGCACGCTCCAAAAACGCATGCCGAATTTCCCGCAGGCACTGCTAGACATATTAACGGCATTCCTCCTCGGCGAGAGGTTTCTGCACCACCAACACCATTTTTACTTTCTTTACAACGTAACGGCAGACGATAAATCTATCTTGCTAATTACACATCCAGCTTGTTACAACCCTCATAAAAAACACGAGCAGCTGGAAAAGCCATGAGGTGATGTCAAATCATATTCCTGGGCTCTAAACAGAAACAGAAATATTTTCCAGGCGCTGGTGAGTCTCTTGGTTCCCACTCATGCGTGGAAGCAGCTGCCGACAGGTCGCTTAACTCGGAGGAGCTGATCCTGTGTCTGTCCCCCAGAGCCGCGCCCCCCACCTCTACCTGTCTCCTCGAAGAGATGGCAGACATCTGGAGCATCCACAGCGGGGTTGATACCAAGCCCGGAGGATGGATGCAAAGAATCAGCAGGGTTTGGGTTTTAGCGGTTGGGTTCATTTTTGCATTGCATGCATGCTCAGTCGCTTGGTCTGACTCTTTGAGACCCCATGGACTGTAGCCCGACAGGCTCCTCCGTCCATGGTATTCTCCAGGCAAGACTACTGGAGTGGGTAGCCATGCCCTTCTCCAGGGGATCTTCCTGACCCAGGGGTTGAACCCGCATCTCCTGCCTTGTAAGTGGATTCTCTACCACTGAGCCACCGGGGAAACCCTCAGTTTTGCATTTTTAAGGAGTTTTCGGTGGTTCTTGCATGGACCAGCAGTCCACCAACAGCATGTGCCTGAAATTCTAACTGAATGGTTCCTAGACATAATTTGTCGGTGATACATTTGCAAAGCTGTTGGAGCTGACAAAATGTCTCCCCCTTCTCTCAGAAAAATGGGAGGAAAATTAAATTCATCTGCCAGAGATACGAAGATAAACAATAGGGAGGAAGAAAAGTACTTTACCTCACTTTCCAGCTAGGATTCCTGGGTTTGGCTGAAGCATCTCCTAGCCCTCTTAGGAGGAGGGAGACAGGCGAAGACTACAAGCTTACATCCGATCAAGTGGATGTTGACTGTTTCATGTGTTGGAAGAAAAGGCAAGGCAGACAATGGGGGAAGCTGATTGAATTTTCACATGTCAAGGGAAAATTCTATAGGACTTCTCAAACTTGGGCTGATGCAAAGGGGCAGCATTTGTTGGAGAAGCTGCCTCATCAGCTGCCCCCACAATTCCCAGGACAAACCAGCTGGACGGACTGTTATGCTGAAAAAAAAAAAAAAAAGAGAGACAGAGAGACAACATGATTCTTACCTTCCCGTATCTGGAGGCGAAAGTCCCGGTGAGTAAGGAGTGGAAAATAATTATCGTCTCATCCAGGTCCCACACGAACACACGCTGGGATGAAAGAGAGGGAGAGAAAGGAGATAAATACATTTGCTTGCATACGACTTAATGTCTGCAGAAAGTAACTCCTTGGGAGGAGAAAGATGTCTTGAAAAACATTATCTCTAATTTCTAAAACATGTGACTCATGGATGTGTCCTTGAGTCCCCATTCAACCTCAACTGTGTAAAATATATTCTGATGGCCAATCCTGGGGGTCCTTGTCAACCCACAGATGCCAGAACTGAGATGCCTGTTCTTGCCTTTCACATAAAAGCTCAAAAAAGGAGGAATTCAGTCCAAAACCTACAATAAAAATCGTATAACTCATTTGACAAAATGAAATACTACCATTTTATGTTGACTGCTCACCATAAGCCCAGCTACTTCTGAGCATTTGTTTTTAGCAGTTCTGGTGATTACCTTTATAACTCTAAATTATATACTTTCACTTATTGATTTGCCAACTTTACTTGTTTTTTTGTGTTTCTATTTCTACTTTTTAAATTTTTGGTTGCACCTCGAAGCATGTAGGAACTTAGTTCCCTGACCAGGGATTGAACTCGTGCCCCCTGCATTGGAGTCTTAACCACTGGACCCCCAGGGAAATCCGTGATTTGCCCACTTTAGACTGGGCATTGTGAAAGATGAAGGTTTAGCTCATGGTAATCTACCCCATTTCTCCAGAATTTTATACTTTTCACATATGTGAACCGCTCTATTTCCTATTCCCATAAGCTCTGGATATTTTCTCTTGGCTAAAACAGCAAGCTCAATATGGAAAATATGGATATTGGTGTCCCTACCCTTCCCACTAGCTCCTCCCCTCTCCAGTATTTGAACTTCAGCCTTACTTTTGCCTTGTCAATGTGGATAAACTGGTTTGTGCACTGGGCTTTATAACTGTACCTTAAGTCTTCTGTGCTCTGTCTTCACGTTGATGTTAAAAGTTGGGAGCCAGTAAAGGGCATTTATTTACATCTTGTGATTACTGTTCACTGAAGAGTCAAGTAATGAGCTAGGATTTTACTTCCTTTTCTATGTAGCCAGTGTCATAACTCTGGAGCCCATTTATTTTTATTTTATTAAAAAAAAAACAAAACTTAGTTATTTAGCTCCACCAAGTCTTAGTTGCGGCATGTGGGATCTAGTTCCCTGACTAGGTCTAGTTCACTGGCCCCATGTACTGGGGGCGTGGAGTCTTAGCCACTGGACCACCAGGAAGTCCCCTCCAGAATGACTTTAAGGAAACTGTTTCTGCCACTAAGGTCATATGTATTCTCCTTTTTTGTACTCCATCGTGATTAAAATCATGTCATAGCTCAGTTTTTTCACATAGGAATCATGCCTGTCTGGAATAACTTTTTATTTTTGCTGGAGTTTATTAACTGCTTCAGTTCTTTTGTTTCCAATGTGGTGTCTTTATTAGAATCTCAAATTCAGCCACACCCTCTGTATCAAAGATGTTCTTCCTCTGTGACAGAATGTTCCAATGTGGACTGGATCGTCTTTAGGGTTGCTGCATAGCTAGGATTCTGAGACTCCCCTTTACTGCATTTCTGGGTCAGATTCACAGTTTTCTGGATCCCAAATCTCTTTATTGGTTTTCTTCCTTGTTTTGCTTGAGTATATCCTTAGGTTGCTTTTTCTAAGAGGGTGCATAGAAAGGAATCTTCCTGCATTTTTACAAATCTAATCATACCTTTAATTCACTGTAAAGTTCCTCTAAGTGCAGAATTCCAACTGGAAAATAATGCCCACTAGAACTTTGAAAGAATCCCTCTATTTTGTAGTATCCAGGATGATTAATGAGAAGTCTGATATTTCACTGATCTTCAGTTGTTTGTAGGTTTTACTTTTTTCCTCTTTGGATTTTTAAGGTTGTTTTCTTTATATTTGGCATCCTCAAATCCCATGAGGATATATCTAGGTGTAGTCTTTTTTCATTCATACTGTTCAGCATTCAAATAATTTCAATCCTGTTCCTTTAAATAATGTTCTTTCATCTCTCCCACTGTTCTCTCTTTCTGGAATTTCCAACAGTCAAATTAGACTTTTTGAATTGATATTACTTATCCTTTAAAAATATTTTTTCTATAATTTTTTTAAATAAAAAAACAGAGATGTCTTTAACTTTCTCTTCTAACCTTTCTATGTCTATCATTTAAAAATCTACAGTAGCTTTTTCTTTGAGTGTTTCTTTTCCATTAGCCTGCACTTCTTATTTTGTGGATACTAGATAAGAAAACCAAACAGAATTTTTCTATGATCTCTTTTGTTTCTTAAATTACCTCTCCTGTCATTTATCCTATTCATTTATCTTGGCCATAATTTTTCATGTTGTAGGTTTCCCTAATTTTTCTGGTGATCATTATTTTTAAGAACAAAAGGGCTGACCGATCATTTATGTAGCTGGTGTTGGGGGCAGCAAAGGCACCTACTTAGTCTACCAACTTGAGTGGGTCACCTTGGAAAACTCTTTGGGGGGTCAGGGGTTGTATTTACACATCTGTAATGCCTTTAAAAGTGAGGAGAAAGGTAATATCTCAAAGGAAAAAGATCAATGAATACAGAGGATTTCAAAACAATTAGTAGACTTGAATATTACTTTGTGAAATTTTTGCTCTGCTTACAATTATGTGTATATATATGCTGGGTCATGATAATAAGTATTGTTCTTATTATATGTCAAGGTAAAAAGTGTTTGAAAATCACTATGGGGGGTTAAATATGCTAAGCCCTAATTTATCCAACTGGGTTGGATCAGTTAAACTTAGATACTTTGGTAAGAGGATTTTTAAAAAAATCAACGAGTATTTTTCAAATTTAATGCAGACTCCCTTAATTTATTGACTATATTCCCTCTGAAGAGGGTCTGTCCCTCTTCCTCTCTGGGGCTCCATTCTATTTCACTGCCCTAGATTTTTGTGGGTATATTGTTCGCGGTGGCCATTCTGCTGATGACCCTAACTTTTTAGCCCACCAGGGTTTCGGCCAGGGCTGGGCCCCTAACCCCGCTGGTCAGAAGCCTTTCCTAGGGAACTCAAAACTGGGGCCTGGAAAGAAATTCATCGTCTTTGGGTGGCTGTTGCTGGCAACATGATCTGGAGGCCAGGCCAGGCCACTCTGCGGAGGGAGAGGAACAGAGGTTGGAGAGAGGGAAACACGATCCAAGACTTTCGTAGGACTTGGTTTTAGTGAGAAGTAAGGGCTTCTCAGCTGGCTTTAGTGAGGGCTTCCCAGCTGGCTCAGTGGTAAAGAATCTGCCTGCCAATGCAGGAGACGTGGGTTCGATCCCTGGGTCGGGAAGATCCTCTGGAGGAGGAAATGGCAACCTGCTCCGGTATTCTTGCCTGGGAAACTCCATGGGCAGAGGAGCCTGGCGGGCTGCAGTCCACGGGGTCGCAAAGGGTGGGACAGGCCTGAGTGACTGAGCGTGAGCGCAGAGTGAGGGGCCCGGAGGAGAGCCGCGCCCAGTAACCTGTACATTGCAGAGACATTCCTGCCTGGGGATTCCAGCACCTACGCTGTGGAACGTGGCGCGAGAAGGCGTAAATGCGTTTCCTGGCCTCTCCACCTTCTGGCTACAGTATCTTGCCGACACTGGCTGTCCCCTTGGCTCACGAGTTCTAAGAGAATCCCCATATCCTTAAAATAAATTCTGCTTTTTCACTTAAGCCAGCTAAAGTTGGTTTCTGGCACCTGCAGTCAAGGGATTTTAACTAATACAGACTCCGAATTTTCCTTCTTTCCACTTCTCTACCTAATTTCTCTCTCGTGGGCTACAGTCATTAGCAACAGTGCCAAAGACTTAAGAGGTGTGACTCGTGCAAACCCTCCATGCTGATATTAAGCATGGCAGTGAAACACAGCTCACACCTTTTCAACTGTTCCTGCCCAGCGGTACTTACTCTGGAATCAAGCAGCAGATGTTCCTAGAAAAATATCACCCCCCCAAAAAAAAAAAAAAAAAAATCACCCCATAATCTCCCACTTCCATGCCACCCCACCCCCTTCTCAGTTTAATGGAAAAATGTCTCTCTGCCCCCACTGTCCCCTACCAAGAGCAGAAACCACATTAGTGACGTAATACATTTTTAAAAAATATTAAAGTGTGAGTTGCTCTCCGGGATTTTCTATAGCTCTGCAACCTCCAGCTGGTAGAAACTCCTCAGGCATCTGGGAGGGCAGAAAGCAAGGGTAACCTGGAGCCAGTACATTTTCCTCTAACTTTTCACAAAGGCCTAATCCCCCTGAAGGGTTTGGGTAAAGTCTCCTTGGTTTTGGAAGGTGGTGGCTTTAAGAATTAGAGGAAAAGCAAGGACAGAATCCTCTGGACTGAGAATGGTGCCATGAGCAGTGGGAACACATGCTCTGTGGCAGGTTCCCAGGGCAGTCAAGCTCTCAGAGGAGATGGCTGGGTATACCTCCAGAGGCTGACCAAGCTCAGGGGAGGAGTCGTTGCTGTTTAGTTGCTCGGTCGTGTCCGACTCTTTTGCAACCCCGTGGACTGCAGCCTGCCAGGCTCCTCTGTCCGCAAGATTTCCCAGGCAAGAATACCGGAGTGAGTTGCCATTCCCTTCTCCAGGGGATCTTCCTGACTCAGAGATCAAACCCACGCCTCCTGCATTGGCAGGCAGGCTCTTTACCACTGAGCCACCGAGGAAGCCCTAGGGGAGGGGAGGGATGTTCAAAATACTTAACACCTTCCAGGGCGATCGGAACAGACACCAGCCATAAACAACTGCTACTGCTGGCTAACTAGCACAGCCCTACTAGTAAACACTGGTTAACTAGTACAGTCCGACCAGAGAATACTGGCTAAATATCAAATGTCTTGATACTGGCCATTTGTTGTTGTTAGGGTCTCCAGCGGGTCTTTGTTGCTGCGTAGGCTTTTTCTCTAGTTGCCGCAAATGGGAGCCGCTCTCTAGTTGGGAGCACAGAATCTAGGGCACACAGGCTTCAGGAGTTGTGGCTCCTGGGCTCCAGAGCACAGGCTCAGTAGTCGTGGTACAAGGGCTGAGTTGCTTGACGGCATGCGGGCTCTTCCCAGACCAGGGATTGAACCCCTGTCTCCTGTATTGGCAGATGGATTCTTTACCGCGGAGCCATCAGGGAAGCCCCCACCCACTTCTTAGAAGAGCATCCCGTTTTCTTTTCCCATTGCGTGCTGTCTTGGTGGGACTATCCATCTGGGCACACGTGAGGACCTAGACCAGGCCAAGGGGATGCCGCCTCTTTGGAATCAAACATCGAGTGACATAGTGTTAGGATTTTAAATGTTTCGCTCTGCAGTGGGGGCTGGAACCCTGAAGCTCCCTGGATTTCCCAGCATAACCTTTGATAATATTCTTCATAATTTTGGCTGTATGACTTCGTCTTCATGCCGTTTCCTCCCAGTAAATTCCTTTTTGCTTAAGTAACCAGAATTGGTTTCTGTTGCTTGCAACCAAAGGACTGTAGCTACTGTACTTCAAAGTCCTTATTGTCCTCAAGGATCTCTATGCCCAACATATGGCAGGAGACCCCAGAGAATGGCTGAACTTCCAGGGACCACTGCAGGTACTGAAAATGAGAAAGGCAGCAGCCACCAAGCCACACTGGACAACAGAGGCTATTATTTTGTCTTTCTTTAAAAATTAAAAATGATTATTATTTCTTAACCAGGGGGATACTTATTTATTTATTGGCCACATTGTGCAGTATGTGGGAGCTTAGTTCCCCCACCAGGGATCAAACCTGCATCCTCTGCATTGGAAGCATAGAATCTTAACCAATGGACTGCCAGGGAAGTCCCTATTATTCTGTTTTCTGAGACCACATGAACCCTGAGATTCTCACATAATCCCGGCAGGGGGAAGGGCCCCAGTAATGAAATGGAATTCCCTAGCACCTGGGTGGATGGGGACTCAGAGTCAAAATGACACTGGTTTTAAGGAAATGATGAAAATGGTATTTCTTAGCATATCTGAATTTGCCGGCTGAGATTTGTAGCTGCCAGATTTGTAAAGGATTGTGAACAGGGATGTGATGATGCTGCATTTGGGTACCTTGACAGTGACCCAGGCTTTGCCAACACGACTCATGTATACCCTGGGCACACTCAAGCCGACAAATGACTGCCTTCTGCAAACAAGTACAAACTTGTGCATGTGCCCATTTTTTCCCTTAGATAGATAACAGTTAGACAGATAACATGAACTTTCCCGGTGGCTCAGATGGTAAAGAGTCTACCCGCAATGTGGGAAACCCGGGTTCAATCCCTGGGCCAGGAAAGATCCCTGGGAGAAGGAAATGGCAGCCCACTCCAGTATCTTGCCTGGAAAAATCCTATGGATGGAGGAGCCTGGTGGGCTACCGTCCATGGGGTCACAGAGAGTCGGACACGACTGAGCGACTCACACACTCTGTTTTGGGGGCATTTGTTTCCTTTACTTGTCTCCTCCATCTCTCAGGCACACTGTCTGTTTTGCTTGCTTGGGAAATGTTAGCAGCTGACCAGTAACCCCACCCTTGCTTTATTATAATCAGGACTGGAGCTGCCCTTCGACAGTAGTTCTCAGCCTGGGCTGCTCCGGAATCACCGAGGGAACTTAAACATACTGACACCCGGGTCCTTCCCCAAGGACTCTGACTTCATTGATCTGGATCATCATTGATCTGCAGCTTAAGAATGAAGGTTTCTCAAAGCTTCCCAGAAGATTCTTTTTTTTTTTTTAATTTATTTATTTGGCAGCACTGGGTCTTAGTTGCATCACGTGAACTCTTAGTTGCGACATGTGGGATCGGGTTCCCTGACCAGGGATTGAACCTGGGCTCCCTGCATTGGAAGGGCAGAGTCTTAACCACTGGACCATCAGGAAAGTCCCCAGAAGATTCTTATGTGCAGCCCAGACTGAGAGCCACTGTCTGAGAAACTCAGAATCACAGAAACAATGCAAATTCATTTCAGCCAGCCTCCTATCTCTAGACAGATAAATATCTAAGCCGTAGGAGGGTCACTATAGCTTCCCAGGTGGCTCAGTGGTAAAAGAGTCCATTTGTCAATGCAGGAGACGTGGGTTCAGTCCCTAGCTCGGAAAGATCCCCTGGAGGAGGAAATCACAACCCACTCCAGTGTTCTTGCCTGGAAAATCCCATGGACAGAGGAGCCTGTCAGGCTATAGTCCATGGGGCAGCAAACAGTCGGACACGACTATATGACACATACCCAGTAGGGTCACTAGGGAACTTCTAGAACTCCCTGCAATGTCCAGTTAATTAGTCTGGGAGGAGGTCTGGGCATCTGAATTTTCAAAAGCAGCCCAGGTGAGTCTAACCAGTAGCTGAGGTTAAGAATCACTCCAATCCAATGGGGAAGGTCCACTGTGCAATGTCATCTTTACTGGAGGTTCTTAAAGTGTTGTCTCCCACCACATCAACATCATCTAGGAATCTGTTGGAAATGCAACTTCTCAGGCCCTGCCCCAGATCTGCTGACTTGGAAGCCCTGGCGGTGGGCACAGTCTGGGTTTTCCCAGGCCCCCAGGTGATGCTGTTGCGGCTCATCGGTTGTTACCACCTCTAGGGTCCCCTTTCCTAGCCTGGCCAGTCAACAGTGCTTCCGTGTGGCCAGCTGAATTCTTCCCTCCTTCTCATCAAGGGAGCTTTTCTCTGTTACTGCACTCTGTGAACACAAAGGGCCATCCTTCCCCCAAGGGACTTGGAGGACTCTGGCTCCCACCTCCTGTTCCAGCCACACGTGGACATGACATTCACTCAATCGGGCGGAAGCATCTGGAATTACCTCGATCTCATTGTCCCCTGCTGGGGAGGGGTCGCTGCTCCGCTTAGACCGGCCTCGGAGCTTCCCGTCGGAGGCCCGGGGCGGCCTGTCTGTGTCTCCCTCCTTTGCTGGTGTGGAAGGCCCATTGTGTGTGTTATATTCACCTGGCATAGAAAAGGGAAGGGCAGACAGATCAGAGAGCTGGCCGAGCGTCTCCTCCTGTGAACGATTATACCAGAACCATCTAACTCCAGAGTGGGAGGTCCCAAAGGCAGCGGTGCAGGCAAAGATCACGTAGGATCAAAATTAACTCTCAAAAGTTCCTTAAACTGCCCATTCATAATCATTCATTCATCTGGCAAAGATTTACTGACGAGGTATAGTTCCAGGCACTGGTTCCCACAGCGCCCAGACTCTGGAGGGAGGAGAGAGACATTAGAGAGATAAGCAAACATGTAACATGCCAGGTGGGGACATGTGTGATGACAACTGACAAGTCGGATAGGAGCAGGGAGAGTGCTGGGGGGTCACTAATTTATAGGGGACACGTCGTGGATAAGGGGACAGCTGAGCAGGGATCGGAGACAGGCGAGGGTGGGGCAGCTACAATTTCAGTGAACAGAGTTTTGTGCTTACAACTGTCTATATACCCTAAGGTCTGAGAATCCCTAAACTAACAGAAGGAGGAAAATAACATATACATGTGTATTTGGCTGGGCTCAGACGGTAAAGAATCTGCCTGCAGTGCAGGAGACCCGGGTTCAATCCCTGGGTTGGGAAGATCCCCTGGAAAAGGGAATGGCAATCCACTCCAGTATTCTTGCGTGAAGAATTCCATGGACACAGGAGCCACGGGGTCACAGAGAGTCGGACATAACTGGGCAACCAACTTTCACTTTTCACTACGTAGCCATCAAACTCCCTCCCTTGGGGTGAGTGGGGTGTGTGGGGAGAATTCTCTACATTCTTGTCCCTAGGCAGCTTGCTGCATCTTCTGTATGTATCTTAAAAGCAAGTCCTTTAAGCTTTACTTGTTAAGAAATCAGTCAATTTGAGATTTCAAGGCAAGAGCATCCAGCACAGGGCTGGAAATTAGGAGATATCAGCAAAGGGCTTAAATTGAGTTTTGGCTTGACTAGACCTACTACATATATGCAAGGACCAGTGAGAAGGTGTGGGGCTGAGGGTGGGCACCTTCGGATTCTCTTTGAAGTGGCATTTCTGGACTCAGTGTGCTGAGAGGCTGCCAGGCTCTTGCCCTCAGGCAATTGTCTAATGATCCACAATGAACAAGTGGTCAGCACCCCACAGGACTTAAGTCCCAGAATCAGCATCCAAGTTGTGTTGGTTTTTAAGCACAGAAGTTTTAAATGCATTTTATTAGACTTTATTATCTTTATTTAACTAACTAGGGAACTGAGGCTTACGGAGATGATGTAAGCGTGTAACCCTGCATAGCGATAAAGCCAGAACTAAAATTTGGGTCTGCCTGTGTCACTAGAGTGACAGAACTGTAAACCAGTGTGGAACCTTCGAGGACCTCCCATCCCACTTTCTCATCTTACATCTGCTTGTTTTAGCTCCCAAATGTACTCTGTGGACTCCATCTTTCTTTCCATAATTGCCAGTTCTTGGATCATTGGAGTGGCAGGGAGAAATGCTTTTGTCTAAAGATGCTTGGCAAGCCACTAATTTTTTCCTACCCTGGAAGGACTATTTCCCTCCAAAACCCAAGGGATTGAATTTTATTTATTTAATATTTATAAACCTTCTTAGCAGACTAAGGACATAATAAAAAAAGATGTGTGATTTTGAGTTGTAGCACTGCTGGGCTGTCTCCAGCTCCCCCAAATTTTTGGGATACAGCATTAGAGACCCCCAAAACACCACACTAGCAAAGACTTTCTTCTGGAGGATGAGGAAAAGGCAGTAAATAAATTCACAGATGCTTAAGAGTCATAAATAAAGTTTATCCTGATTCATTTGGTAGTTCTAAGACTGTGGAGGCTTAGAAAACACCAGTTGGCCCCATTAAAGTCCAGGCAAATATTATTAAAAAGAGGAGGAAACACCAGCTACCTAAGAAATGTCCCAATAAGGTGTTAGGTGAAGTCAATTTATTAGGGGTGCCAAAAAAAGCAGCTTTCCCCAACCTTATACATTCTTGAGAATGAAGGGTCAAAGTTCAAGGACAAAGTCAGAGGTACACATGCTACAGAAAATTATAGTAATCCTTCTTGGAGTCATTTCACTCCTTTTCTTTCTCCCCTTTTGATATATTTTTTTTTTTACTTATTTTAACAACTGTTGAGGTATAACTGACATACAAAAAACCCATACATACTTAGAGCACAGTTGATAAGTTTTGACATATGGTCACATCTGTGAAACCACCACCACAATGAAGATAATGAACAAATCCAGCACCAAGGGTTGCTCTGTAATTCTTTTGTAGTCTCTTCCTCCTGCTACCCACTCCCCAGCCAACCATAGGTCTGCTTTCTTTCACCATAAATTAGTTTGTATTTTTTTATAGTTTTAAACAAATGGCATCACTCAGTATGTGATGTCCACACATATACAAACACACACTTTTCTGGCTTCTTTCAACCAGCAGAAATGTTCTGAGATTCAGTCCACGTTGCTATGTTTATCGGTAGTTTATTTCTCTGTGTTGCTGAGTACCACTCTGTTGGGTGGAGGTATCCCCATCCATTCACCTGGAGATGGACATTTGGATTGATTCTAGTTTTTGGCTGGACTAAAGCTTTTATGAACATTCACTCATCAGTACTCATCAGTCTTTGCATAGACATGAGCTTTCTCGTTAAAAGAGACTGTGGTTACTGGTTCATAAGCAACTGCAAAAATGTTTTCCAAAGTGGTTGTAGCATTTCACACTCCCACCAGCAAGGTTAAGGGGATTCTAGCTGCTCTGCATCCTTGCCAATCATTGGTATGGTCAGTCTTGTAATTACAGCCATTCTAAGGGGTGTGTGTCTGACTGAGGATTTAATCTGCATTTCTCTGACTAATGATCAGCACCCTAGTCCTGTGCTTTTTACAAAATATTTCTTTATTTTCTTTTTGGCTGTGATGGGTCTCAGCTGCAGCCCTAGGGCTCTTTGTGGCGGGGTGAGTGCTTCTCTCTAGATGTGGTACATGGGCTCAGTTGCCCTGAGGCATCCCTGTGGCAGTATCTTCGACACTGGGATTGAACCTGTGCCTCCTGCTTTGGAAAGCAGATTCTTAACCACTGGACCCAGGAAAGTTCCAGTCAGGTGCTTTTCTTTTCTTTTTTTTCCAGCCGTGCTGGTATATTCTTTGGTGAAGTGTCTGTTGAAGTACTTTGCCCATTTCTTTATTGGGTTGTTTTCTTATTATTGGTTTTGAGAGTTTTAAAAAAACATATTCTGGATGGTTTATTTTATATGTCAACTTGACTGAGCCAAGACTACCCAGACAGCTAATAAGACATTATTTCTGGGTGTGGCTGTGAAGGTATCTCCAAAGAGATTAGTGAGTAGAGAAGATATGCCCTAACCAACATGGGTGGGCATCAGCCAATCCATTGAGGATTCGGGTAGAACAAGAAGGCAGAGAAAGGGAGGACTCTCTTCCTGACACATAAAATTAACCATCACACATGGGTTATTTAGAAGTGTGTTACTTTGCTTTTGGATATTTGCGAATTTTCCAAAAATCTTCCTTTTATTTCTAATTTAAGTCCCCTATTTTCAGAGTATGTACTTTTTATTCCTTGAAACCTTTTAAATGTAATGGGACTTCACAATTTATGGTCCAGAAGTTCTATTTTGGTAAATGTTTCATGTGCATTTGAAAAAAATGTGAGTTTTGCTGTTCCGTGGCAGGGCCTACAGATTGTTACATCTTTTCCCTCTAGTTTCCTCCCCAGAGAAAATGAGTTAACGGTTGTTTTTGCATCCTTCCAGAAACTTCTTATGAGAATATGGGCAGTAAACTATACTCATGTTTAAAACCCTCCAGGACCATGTTAGGCACGTAGTTCTTGTTTCCTCACCTATCACAATAGCTCAGAGAGAGCCGTATTAGTGGATTCTTTTCAACAGATGTATAGTGCGCCAAGGGTGGATACAATACCATTTATTTAACCTGACTCTTATTCATGGATATTTAGGTTACTTCCAGGCTTTTGCTGTGCCACAAAAAAAATTCTTTTAACTTAAGTCTTTGTACCTATGTGAAACTTTATTTTTAGTGTAAGTTTGTGGAAGTAGAATAATTGAATTAAAGCAACCACTACTGATTTGTCTTTTCTCTTAAGTAACAAGAGAGGTTCAGATTTTGCCTTTGCCATCAGCAAAAGTGAAAGTGAAAGTGAAAGTGAAAGTCCCTCAGTTGTGACTCTTGGCGATCCCATGGAATTCTCCAGGCCAGAATACTGGAGTGGGTAGCCAATTCCCTTCTCCAGGGGATCTTCCCAACCCAGGTCTCCCTCATTATGGGTGGATTCTTTACCAGCTGAGCCACAAGGGAAGCCCAAGAATACTAGAGTGGGTAGACTATTCCTTCTTCAGGGGATCTCCCCACCATCAGTGAATTACCCTGCAAACGTCTGTGAATTGTTGGGCCTTCACATAACTGTGAATGAGTGTCGATGTCAACGATGCGGTGATGGGGCTGCGATGGGGTGATGGGGATGTGGTCTGTGAAGGAGCAGAGCCTGAGGACAGTGTATCCGGACAACGCGAAGGGTGAGCATGAGCTGTCAGTAATATATAAACCTCCTGAGCCTCTGGAATTTAGAACCAACCACTCAAGGAGATCCTGGATAATTTCAGAAGTGGAGTTTTTATGGGGAATTTTAAGAGAGTGCATGAGCGTGTGCGTGTGTGTGTGTGTGTGTGTGCACAAGTAAGCTTACATGCCGTTCCTTTATAACAGACATGGGGGAGATGAGGCAAGAGACCTCGGTTACAGCTGACTATTATTTATGTCATTAGATTTTATGTGAGCTTGTTAGACACACAGTAAAAACCATCTCAACCACTTATTGTTGAACCTTAGGGCCAGGGGATAAATGAAGAACAGGGGGAAATAATAAGGGAAAATTTCAAAGAGACACAAAGAGCCTTTATATTCGCTCTGGATGGGGAACAAAAATGACCATCTCACATAACCCAAATTCTTGAGAAGTCAGTCTCTAGAATCCAGTTCACCAGCAAATTATAGATAGTAGCATCAAGTGGAAGATTTCCTGCTTATATTTCATTTCTGAAACCAGTTTGAAGAGGCCACATGCTGGAAAGCAGGATGGGCAAAGATAATTCAGCAAGTTTGTTACATTTCATACTCTTCCAAGGAAGCAAAATTTGGAAACTGGAACATGGGCACTATGCATTTATTCTATACTCTTTGATGAGGTCACAATGATCAAAGTCAATGCCCAAACCTTAAACTGCCTTCCAAGTTACTAAAAAATGCTTGGCCATGTTGTCTTCCATTTGTTACCAAGCCAAAGCTATTTAACTCACCCCAACTGATGGAAATGGTAAACCACTTCAGTATTCTTGCCTTGAGAACCCCATTAACAGTATGAAAAGGCAAAATGACAGGATATTGAAAGAGGAATTACCCAGGTCGGTAGGTACCCAATATGCTACTGGAGATCAGTGGAGAAACAACTCCAGAAAGAATACAGGAATGGAGCCAAAGCAAAAATGATACCCAGTTGTGGATGTGATTGGTGATAGAAGCAAGGTCTGATGCTGTAAAGAGCAATATTGCATAGGAACCTGGAATGTTAGGTCCATGAAACAAGGCAAATTGGAAGTGGCCAAATAGGAGATGGCAAGAGTGAATGTCGACATTCTAGGAATCAGTGAACTAAAATGGACTGGAATGGGTGAATTTAACTCAGATGACCATTATATCTACTACTGTGGGCAGGAATCCCTTAGAAGAAATGGAGTAGCCATGATGGTCAACAAAAGAGTCCGAAATGCAGTACTTGGATGCAATCTCAAAAACGATAGCATGATCTCTGTTCATTTCCATGGCAAACCATTCAGTATCACAGTAATACAAACCTATGCCCCAACTAATAATGCTGAAGAAGCTGAAGTTGAACGATTCTATGAAGACCTACAAGACCTTTTAGAACTAACACCCAAAAAGGATGTCCTTTTCATTATGGGGGACTGGAATGCAAAAGTAGGAAGTCAAGAAACACCTGGAATAACAGGCAAATTTGGCCTTGGAGTATGGAATGAAGCAGGGCAAAGGCTAATAGAGTTTTGCCAAGAGAACGCACTGGTCATAGCAAACACCCTCTTCCAACAACACAAGAGAAGACTCTATCACATGGACATCACCAGATGGTCTACACTGAAATCAGATTGATTATATTCTTTGCAACCAAAGATGGAGAAGCTCTATACAGTCAGCAAAAACAAGACCGGGAGCTGACTGTGGCTCGGATCATGAACTCCTTATTGCCAAAATCAGACTTAAATTGAAGAAAGTAGGGATAACCAATAGGCCATTTAGGTATGACCTAAATCAAATCCCTTGATTATACAGTGGAAGTGAGAAACAGATTTAAGGGATTAGATCTGATAGACAGAATGCCTGATGAACTATGGACGGAGGTTCACGACATTGTACAGGAGACAGGGATCAGGACCATCCCCATGGAAAAGAAATGCAAAAAAGCAAAATGGCTGTCTGAGGAGGCCTTACAAATAGCTGTGAAAAGAAGAGAAGTGAAAAGCAAAGGAGAAAAGGAAAGATATACCCATTTGAATGCAGAGTTCCAAAGAATAGCAAGGAGAGATAAAAAAGCCTTCCTCAGTGATCAATGCAAAGAAATAGAGGAAAATAACAGAATGGGAAAGACTAGAGATCTCTTCAAGAAAATTAGAGATACCAAGGGAACATTTCATGCAAAGATGGGTTTGATAAAGGACAGAAATGGTATGGACCTAACAGAAGCAGAAGATATTAAGAAGAGGTGGCAAGAATACACAGAAGAACTATACAAAAAAGATCTTCATGACCCAGGTAATCACGATGGTGTGATCATTCACCTAGAGCCAGACATCCTGGAATGTGAAGTCAAGTGGGCCTTAGAAAGCATCACTATGAACAAAGCTAGTGGAGGTGATGGAATTCCAGTTGAGGTATTTCAAATCCTGAAAGATGATGCTGTGAAAGTGCTGCACTCAATATGCCAGCAAATTTGGAAAACTCAGCAGTGGCCACAGGACTGGAAAAGGTCAGTTTTCACTCCAATCCCAAAGAAAGGCAATCCCAAAGAATGCTCAAACTACCGCACAATTGCACTCATCTCACACACTAGTAAAGTAATGCTCAAAATTCTCCAAGTCAGGCTTCAGCAATATGTGAACCGTGAACTTCCAGATGTTCAAGCTGGATTTAGAAAAGGTAGAGGAACCAGAAATCAAATTGCCAATATTCATTGGATCATCAAAAAAGCAAGAGAGTTCCAGAAAAACATCTGCTTTATTGACTATGCCAAAGCCTTTGACTGTGTGGATCACAATAAACTGTGGAAAATTCTGAAAGAGATGGGAATACCAGACTTGCCTCTTGAGAAACCTATATGAAGGTCAGGAAGCAACAGTTAGAACTGGACATGGAACAACAGACTGGTTCCAAATAGGAAAAGGAGTACGTCAAGGCTGTATATTGTCACCCTGCTTATTTAACTTATATGCAGAGTACATCATGTGAAATGCTGGGCTGGAAGAAGCACAAGGTAGAATCAAGATTGCCAGGAGAAATATCAATAACCTCAGATATGCAGATGACACCACCCTTATGGCAGAAAGTGAAGAGGAACTGAAAAGCCTCTTGATGAAATTGAAAGAGGAGAGTGAAAAAGTTGGCTTAAAGCTCAACATTCAGAAAACTAAGATCATGGCATCTGGTCCCATCACTTCATGGGAAATAGATGGGGAAACAGTGGAAACAGTGGCAGACTTTATTTTTGGGGGCTCCAAAATCACTGCAGATGGTGATTGCAGCCATGGAATTAAAAGATGCTTACTCCTTGGAAGGAAAGTTATGACCAACCTAGACAGCATATTTAAAAGCAGAGACATTACTTTGCCAACAAAGGTCCGTCTAGTCAAGGCTATGGTTTTTTCAGTGGTCATGTATGGATGTGAGAGTTGGACCATGAAGAAAGCTGAGTGCAGAAGAATTGATGCTTTTGAACTGTGGTATTGGAGAAGACTCTTTGAGAGTCCCTGGGACGGCAAGGAGATCCAACCAGTCCATCCTAAAGGAGATCAGTCCTGGGTGTTCATTGGAAGGACTGATGCTGAAGCTGAAACTCCAATACTTCGGCCACCTCATGTGAAGAGTTGACTCATTGGAAAAGACCCTGATGCTGGGAGGGATTGGGGGCAGGAGGAGAAGGGGACGACAGAGGATGAGATGGTTGGATGGCATCACCGACTCAATGGACATGAGTTTGAGTAAACTCCGAGAGTTGGTGATGGACAGGGAGGCCAGGCGTGCTGTGATTCATGGGGTCGCAAAGAGTCGGACATGACTGAGTGACTGAACTGATGGAAAATGCAAGCAACAGCTGCACCAAGAACTTCAGGAACAAAAGTGGTGAGTCTTCATTACTGTTATTTTCCTAGCCATCCACCAATGAACATTAATTGAACGAATGTCCATACACATCATGCTAGCTTGCCTTCTACAAAGCCCCAGAAACAGGAAGCTTCAGAAAAGAAGAAAATGCAATGATATCTCCTATCATTGGACATTCTAATTTATGGCTGTCATGTTATTTAATGGTGATGAGTCTAAATTGTCTCATAAAGAGCAGACACATGCATAGCAGATTTATGAAATCAATAAATGAATGCACAAGCTGCTGAGTTAGTTTGTACAGGGATGCTAGTGAGTTAGTTTGCACAGGTATGCAAACATCACCAAAGGGCCTGGATGTGGAATCGTGTGTGCTCTGTTTAAATGGAGCAAACATTACTCAGCTCCAGCCAAGCACTGTCACTTAACAATGTGAACCTCGGGTGACTGGATCATCTTTTAAGAGAAGGCAGGCATTAGAATTTTTAGGTAAAAATGTATGACTTTCTAAAACATGGGTGCAATTAAACACACACGCACCACCCCTCATACACATACACACACAAAGAAAAGCCAACAAAACATATCTGAGGGTTGACGCTAACTCACGGGTGACCAGTTCATTACAACCGGGACCTCCATCCAGTTCATCTCCCATACAAGAGCTCAGACCACAGCCACAGATGACCACAGGGCAGTGATGGTACTTACCGCCAAGTGATTCGGAACTCTGGTTGGGGATGTTGTGAGATGCCTCCTGGAGGACGTAGGTGGACGTGGAGAGAGGAGAGGAGCAGATGCTGCTGGCTGGGACGTAAGGAGGGTTGTAGGATGAGCTGTAATACTGGGAGTACTGGCTCTGCGGGAAGCCAGGGTAGGAAGGATAGTCCTGGAAAGGGAAACCCATGAGGCTGTGAGCGGGGAAGACTGTCAGGCTGACGTGGGTCAAGGGCCTCCTGGGCTGGGTCTGCTGCATTGATCCCTGTTCCCCCACCGTTACAATAAAAGTTCTATGAGGGCTGGAGCTTTCCCTAAAAGCCAATTTCCCCCCAAGACAAGGATTCACGGGCAAGTAGAGGATTTGGGGGGTGAAGGCAAGACCAGTTGGGAAATGGGGAAGTGAGGTAGCAAAGGGAAGAAGGGCAAGAAGTCAGTACAGGGGCTTCTCCAGTGGGGACTGGAGCTGAATTCTACCCAGGAGATGCCACGATGGCAAAAAACACATCTCAGAAAGATCTCTCCCAAGGGGCAAGGGAGCTGGGGTATTTATACACCACCTCCAGCCAGTCTTTGCTTGAGAGCTGCTCTCAGAGGGTTTCAATTCCCTGGCACTTCCTACTGCCCTATACATTGGTTCCAGAAAACACCCATGTGCCCAGGGATGCAGAGATTGGCAGCAGGAAGCCAACAGGTGCCCCCTAACGGACATGGGTATGGTTCTGACGGCATCCATCTTGGCCATTGTTGTATCCCCAGAGCCTGGAAGAGTGCTGGGCACATGTGGGCACTCAATAAATGCTGGAAAAATTAATGAACAACTGAATGAGTTGTACAGGAGACTAGGTGACATTTTAGGTTCATGGTAGGGGTGGGGAGGGGGTAGAGGCTCAAATATCGTACACCTACACAGCATTAGGGATCCAGAACCTTCTAGGGGGGAGTCTTAGAGATGAAGTCAAAGAATACCAATCTTGGTCTGTTTCAACCAACCAGACAGTCCAACTCTCCCACCACAGTCACAGTGTCATATATTTAGCCCCACCGGAAAATAGAGCTTCTTAATCTTGCAAAGAACTCATGTAAGGTTCTTAACAGGAAAGGTACACAACAGTACATAAAGTTCCCGTCCACCTTGAGCAGGTTAATTCTTAACTCACTCTCTAAGTGAAACCAAGAGACTCACATTATTAGCCAACATCCACCCATCTTTATAGTGCTGACTAAGTTCCATTTCACAAGTTATTTATAATGCCCTCACTCTGCGCTGGGCACTTTACAGTGAGATGCATAGGTAAAGATGATGTCCTTTCACCCTTGAAGAGCTAGGGGTCTGGTGAAAGGGACATATTTTTGCTTTCATACATTCCAGATCCAACAGTCACTGGGTGTCTTAGACGGGGATCAAGATGGAACATAGAATAGAGCCCATTCATCTTGGAAATCTGCCACTAATTCCGATTTCTCTGCCTCTACACTGTATCTTTTCAATGGCTGTTGGTATAGCCTGGTCCCTGTGGTCTCCAAACCCAGGGAATAAGAAACCAGGTGGCGCCCATAGCTGCAGGCGGCCTCTCTGGGTGCCCTGATTTTCGGGGGACTATTTATGGAAAATACCAGAAAGCCCCTGGTAGGGAGCTAGTCTACCTGGTGCATAGTTCCGAATCCGGCCGCGTTGGTCAGTCCGTTTGCTCCTTGATAGATCCCAGCAGTGCCTGTGGGAAGGAGCGACAGATGAGGTTCTTACAGTCAGGGAGGGGCGTGGAGGAGAACGATGCAGTGGAAAGCTGGAGTCTTTGAGGTTCGACAGTTTGGGATGGAACTTAGGACTCTGACGATCTCTCTGAACCTCGGTTCTCTCAGTGAATGAATATAATGTAAATAACACCTTCAAAGGATTCTGGTGAGAGGTAAATGAGGATGCACACAACACAGCTTCCAGTACTCGATAACTATGTTTTAAAAATAGTTTGGTTTTTAAAAAATTGTGGTAAATGTACATTAACAACACTGGCCATTTTAACCATTTTGTTTTTACTTTTTAAAACTGAAGTATAGCTAATTTAAAATGTTGTGTTAGTTTTGGACATATAGCAAAGTGATTCGGTTATACATATATATAAAACAGTGCACAAGGGTTCCAATTTCTCCTCATCCTCACCAATACTTATTTTTTGATTTTTAAAAAAATTGTAGCCATTTTAAAGGGTGTAAGGTAGCAATGATTACGGTCTGAATTAAATGAGTGAATAAAACGACTTCTCCTTTTTGAACTTCAGTTGTCCCACCTGTCAAATGGGAATAAAAATGATGCTACTACTAGAAAATGCTACTTAGTCAATGAATGAGTAATTGAATGAATGAGTGCCAGGTAAGCCGGTGGTCAGGGGAGACCTCCGAGCTGACATTTGAGCTGAGCCATGAATGTAAGAGGAAACCAGCGATGGAAATACCCTCAGGAGGAGACATCACGAACACCGGGGGCAAGACTCTCAGGTAGGGATTAGCTTGACAGGTGACGGAGAAACAAAGAGGTCAATGGAACACGAGCCCAGAGAAAGAAGGGCGGGGGTTACCGCCAGAACAGCAGTGAACTCGTGTGTGTTGGGGCTCCTCAGGCGGGAAGGAGCAGAGGAAAATCAAGTCTCGTGCTCAAGGCAGCCTGGACAGTGAGTGACAGGCTCGGGTGCTGGAATCCAGGCAGTCTGGCTCAAGTCCGCATTTTCAACATGGCTCTACTTCGCTGGTGGCTTAGACCGTAAAGAATCTGCCTGCAATGCAAGAGACCTGGGTTCTATCCCTGGGTCGGGAAGATCCCCTGGAGAAGGAATGGCAACCCACTCCAGCACTCTTGCCTGGAGAATTCCATGGACAGAGGAGCCAGGTGGGCTACAGTCCATGGGGTCACAAAGAGTCAGACACGACTAAGCGACTGAGCACACAGACTGTAGTGCCAAAGCTGCTTCTTTCTAGAACTGTTTTTGGGGCCTACTTTATAAAATCCCTCCATTGTAAACGTTGGTTCAATGATTTTTAAAGTAAATTGCTTAACTGTACAGCTGTCACCACGATGCACTTTTAGAGCACTTCCATTACCCTCAAAGAACCCGTGTGCCTGTTGGCAGTCAAATCCTTCTCCCATCCTCAGCCTCAGGCAGCTTTTTTTGATTACAGCCATTCTAGTAGATGTGTCCCTGGAGGAGGAAATGGCAACCCACTCCAGTATTCTTGCCTGGAAAATTCCATGGACAGAGGAGTCTGGTGGGCTTCAGTCCATGGGGTTGCAAAGAGTCAGAAACGATTGAGCAACTGAGCAGTAGATGTGTAGTGGTCTCTCGTTTTGGTTTTAAGTAGCATTTCTCTAATGACTAATCAAGTTGGGCACCTTTTTATGTGCTTATGAGTCAGTCTTCTTTGATGAAGATTCATTCAAATTTTTTTCCCACTAAAAAAAAGTTAGGGTGTCCTCTTAACACTGATTTGTAAGAGTCCTTTATATACTCTGGACACAGGTTCTTTATCAGACATATGATTTGCAAATATTATCCCCCAGTCCTGTCTCTTAATTTTCCTAATGGTGTCATTTGAAATTTAAAGTTACTAACATTTTCTTATAAATCTTGCTTTTGCTGCCTAACTCAAGGTCATAAAGACTCTTTCTAATATTTTCTTTTAGAAATTTTAGAGTTTAAGGCCTTACATTTAGGTCTATGATCCAATGTAAGTGAGTTTTTGTGTAGTGTGTGAGATAAGGGCCTAAATTAATCTCTTTGCACATGGCTACCCAGTTGTTCCAACACAAGAATAAAAAGTCTATCCTTTCCCTCATTAAATTACTTGGCACCTTTGTCATAAATTGATTGACAATGTGAGAGTTTATTTATGGACTTTCTATTCTCTTCCACTGACCTATCCATTCTGCACGAATTCCATCCGGTCTTGATTACTGTAGCTTTATATTAAGTTTTGAAACCAGCTAGTGTAAGTTCTCCAACTTGGTTTTTCTTTTCCAAGATTGTCTCGTCCTCTCAGTATAACCTTGGCATTTACATATCAATTTTGGAATAAGCTTGACAATTTCTATTGGCGAGAACAAAGTGGCAACTCAAGAGTATCAACTCAGAAATCTATATCCAGAGAAAATATCCTTCAGAAATGGGGGAAATCAACACATTCTCAAAATGAAGGAGAACCAAAAGAACTTGTCACAATAGATCTCCCCTGAAATAAGGGATACAGAAAGTTTCTTAAAAGAGACAGGAAATTTTAAAAACTGAAAAAAAAAAAAAAAGGAATCCTGAAACTTCAGGAAGGAAGAAAGAAAAAGAGTAAAAACATGGGTAAATAAAATCTCCTTTCCAAGAGGTTATATAACACTAACTCAATATACAATTAGATTTATAACAGTTTGCTATTAAACTTGTTTTATAACTATATAAAACACTGAAATGGTTCCAAAGTCAAATCGACAAAATAAACTAACCATATCCTTATCCAGGGCTTCCCAGGTGGCTCAGTGGTAAAGACTCCTCCTGCCAATGCAGGAGATTTGGGTTTGACCCCTGGTCTGGAAAGATCCCCTGGAATAGTAGGAAATGACAACCCACTCCAGTATTCTTACCTGGGAAATCCCATGGACGGAGGGCCTAGTGGGGTACAGTCCATGGGGTCACAAAAGAGTTGGACAGGACTTAGCAACTGAACAACAACACTCCTATCCAGAGGAGAGGGGGATGTGTCCCAAGCACTGGCAAGGCAGGGGAGAAGTAAACTGCCAGAGAGTACTTTCACTGGGAGCTTGGGGGGCACAGGGAAGGGTTCTGAAATGCCAACTGGGAGGTGTGGAGTCAGGGAAGGCTTCCTGGAGGAAATGACAACTAAACTAGTCTCTGAAGGATGAGTAGGAGCGAGCTGCATGAAGAGAGCAAGAACCAGGAACACCAGCACACGTGGGCATCTGCTCCAGCTCTTCATTCCACGGAGGCTTATCTGAGACCCAGAAACCAGAGAATGTGTCCACACTAATACGGCATGATGTGCTGGAATCCCATTCTCTCCTCCACGGCCTGTCCAGACACATCTGGCAGAAAGTCTAGACCAGTCTATTTCACTCAAGGTCATTTTTGGGGTCCTGGTTACCATGGCAACCCCCGTCCTCCCCCCGCCAAATCACAGGAACATGCCTGCCTTGGGAAGTCAATTCTGGATGCGGTGCTTTCTCTCCTGATTTCTCTTTTCTTTGGTGGCAACCTTCTGAATGATGAATTGGGCGGGTTTAGAAATAAATCGGCCCACAGTCTCATCTCTTGGTATTCTTTCTCCCAAATGGCTTCTTGTTTGTTTACATTTTATGACCCAGGGGCACGAGAAGAATGGGCAGCTGAACAAACCGCAGCGTGCCGAGGGCAGTCCCCGAGTCCCCGCAGTGAGAGAGCCCTCCCATGCCAGAGAGGACGCAGGAGGAAGGGGGCACACAGTCCCAGATGCCTCATGCCACATATGTGGTCTGCAAATGGACCCGCCTGGAGCTGGAATGTTAAACACTGACCTCTCGCCTCCATTTGGCTGGTGGAAGGCCTGGGGAGGGCAAGGACGAGAAGAGGAAAAACATCTTCTCTTAAGGGGATGATGGTGGCAGAGCCTGCTTTGGGGTCCCCTCCACTATCCCTCCATCCCTCCTCTCTCAAATTAAGAGAATCTCTGCTTTCAATCTCAGCCATGTGCACATGGCTGATTAGAATAAGCACTGCATGACCCAGCTTCCCCTGTGACTGGTGTGGTCACGGGATGAGCTCCAGAGAAGGGAAGAGGGGTAAGTTACTGTGTGCAACTTCCTAGTTGTGCCCTCGAAGGGCAGAGGCGGGTGCTTCCTTGCTTGGAATGGAGCTATGTTGGATCACAAAACTGAGGAACCAGACATAGGAGCCTGGACCAGACCAGAACCGCCACGTCAGTTTGGACTTTGAGGTGAGAAAGAAATGCCCTTCTTTCTTGCTGAAGCCATTGCTATCCTGTGTGTCATATCGGAGAACTACTTTATTTTTTTGGCTGGTTGGTTTTCTTGGATTTTAAGTAAAAGTTGATTCTCACTGCCTGGCTCAGTAAAACAGTTTTTAAGTGAATGGTCATTCATTTATTCAATAATCATTTCCCAGTGATGTACCAAATGCTACTGTGTCTGCAACTTTTCTAGTATCATACAGTAGGTAAGGGTTGACGCTGATGTTCAGAGAGGACAGACAGGAGACTATTGAGTGAATAGATACACAAGGAGTTGAGATAATTCCAGACAGATCAAAACACAGTGATATGTGAGCGCTGGTTTTGAAACGCTCTAACCCTGTGGGGAAGAAGATGCGGCAGTTCATGATGAGATCTGACAAATCCAGAACTGGTCCACACCCTGCTCTAGGAGACGAGTCTCTGATCACGTGCTTGGATGTTGGGGGCATGATGGAACTGCTGTGAAAGTTTCTCACTCCAGTTCCGTATGTGTTTGTTATCACTGGCCAGCAAGTTGGTGGGCTGATCCTACTTGGCAGGCCAACTAAGAACGAGGTTGAAGTAGGTAAAACGGCTTAGTAAGAAATAGGAAGAAAGAAGGCTTTTCTCAAGTGGGGGATGCAATTCTCCTGGCTAGAGAAGTGGGACAGAGCAAGAGGGAAGGGAAAAGAGTGAGGGGAGGTGAGTGAGGACGAGCAGGAGTCACGGGGCAGAGGGATTCTGCTCTCTGCACCTGCACACAGCTGCTGAGAAAGCAGCAAGACCCTCAAGTCATGGGGAACACATGTACACCTATGCCTGATTCATGTCAATGTATGGCAAAAACCACTACAATACTGTAAAGTAATTAGCCTCCAATTAAAATAAATAAATTAATTAAAAAAATAAAAGACCCTCAAGTCAGAAGAGGTCGTGTGTGCTGCAGCTAAGACAGGAAGCCCTCAAAACCTTACAGGGAAGAGAGGTAAGGAGCTGGTGCAGGCAGTGATAAATGGTGACTGACACGCAGTTTCAGGGTCAGGGAATGATGAGGGTGGTGGGGATTGTGTCAAATTAGAAGGTATAGTTTCTATTTAAGGGGGCAGCAGTTTGGAGCAGACACTATTTGGCTCCCCAGGAGGTACTCCCAATTCCTTTCCCCCCAGCAGCTTTAGGATGGCCATGTAATCTAGCTCTGGTCAAAGGGGCTTCTGGGAAAGACTTTTGTTCCTCTGCTGGATCCTCCCTTGGATTACATAGGATGTAATGTCTGGAGTTACAGCAGCCATCTTGGGACATGAGGTCACAAGCATAAAAACAAAAAGTCCACTGGCTGAGACAGAAGGAGTAAAAAGATGAAGAGAACTTGGTCGTTGAAGATAAAAAACAAACAACCTTGGGGGTCCAGACTTCTGGCTAAATACCCAATAAATACCATTATGGTTTAAGTTGATGTTAATTAAGCTTTTTGTTCCTTGCAGACCAAAGCATTCTTTTTTTTTTTTAGTATATGTGCTGCCTAAGCGAGCACAACCAAAGCATTCTTAACTGATACAATACTACTCAGCTCCAGCTCACCCGTGTCACCTAGAAATGTGAGTCTAATGTAGCCAGGGCATCTGATTTTTCCAAACAAGTCAGAAACCTGGATTTGTATAAAATGTTCCAATTTTAAAGTGTAGGCAAGAAATACAAAGTAGTCAGACAAAACAAACACAAAACAAAAAAAATTAAAAACATGGTCACAGTGTGGATATGGCCTATGGGTTTCCAGTTTGTGACCTCTGGTCTAGGAAGACAGAACAATAAAAGATTCCTGTGTCCACAACATAGCATAGACATAACAATGAAGAGCCCCAGACCCAAAAAGGCTACATGGACCAAGAAATGAATGATTTGGCACCAGCCTGGGTCCCAGTAAGTGAAGACAGGATGAGCCCCCAACCCCACAACACCCTGGGTAAGATGCCAGAAGTACAGTCAACATTCTGGAGAGTCTGGGAAAGCCCCGGACAAAACTTTCCCATCAGTTCAGGGAAATGGTGTCTCCAAACAGAAAGACATTGAATGCTGAAAATAAAATCAGTTCTATTTTTTACCCCCTTGAGCGCACAGAGTGAGGTTTATACCTAGATAAGGGACTGAGGAATTCTTCACGTCCCTGGAACTGTACTTCTACCAGTGTCAGGGAACCTGTGTGGCGAGCATCTCACCCGCCCCCCCCCCCCCCCCGCCTTTGTCATCATGCAAAATGTTAAGTGTTAATTCAAGTTCTTTGCACATTTTCCATTCTAGGGTGTCTGTGTGCATCCTTTGTTTCTGTGTTCTTACAAAGAGTGCACTAGCGTTTTGTGGGCAAATATATAACTCCCCGCTGGCTCAGATGTAAAGAATCTGCTTGCAGTGCAGGAGACTCAGGTTCAATCCATGGGTCAGGAAGATCCCCTGGAGAAAGGAATGGCTACCCACTCCAGTATTCTTGCCTGGAGAATCCCATGGACAGAGAAGCCTGGCAGGCTACAGTCCATGGGGTCTCAAAGAGTCAGACACGACTGAGTGACTAACATCATCATTCATTTATATGTAATTCTGGTAAATTCTGTGCATTACATTTCTTACGGTTTCTTAGCTTTTTTCATCCAGCATTAGGTTCTTTTTTTTTCTCAAGTACCTTTATTGGTATCTTTTAACATAGCTCATTAAAAATCTATGTTCCATATTTCTTGCATGAATCCCCTGAAAGTTCCAGACCTGGCAAAAATATTTTTAAGTACTCAGCTGATTTCTACAATAACATACCTAATATTTATACATTTGTCATTTGTTTTGCACACGTCTATGGTTTTACTACTTTCAAGACAAAAGTCACATATACAAATGCAGACTAATGAAAACATAAAAGTCAGCCATTGTCTAGAACGAGGTACACGTGTCTGTATCAGAAAGGAAAACTGAGGTTGAAACTAACCTGTGTTGCTTATAAGATGTGAGACAAAAAGCACAAGTTTGACAGTGTATGAAGTCTTTTCGGAGTGGGATGCATCTATGTCCATGCTTGCCTTTTATGGTATTAACCTCTTAGTTGCCGGCACTGAGTGTCAGCATTAGGTTCTTAAGACCCCTCGGTGCTACTGTGGGTGCATCCTGCCTGCCGCCCCAGCAGCTGCCCAGCCCTCCCTGCGTGCTTTCTTCCTATCTCTCTTGTTCCCTCCTCCGTTCCGGAGAGGACGTGGGATGCCTCCATCACCAACAAGGCTGCCGTGAACATCGTTGGACCTCTCCCTCGTGGTCTCTGTGTGAATTTCCCTGGGATGTACCCCCGCGAGCTGGGCTGGTAGGGCCCAAGGCTGAACAGACTGAGTTTCCCTAAGGACTGAGTGAGCGCTCTCGGCATAGCCACTGCAGTGCCGGCGGGCACTGTCCTCGAATCCCCACCAGCGGCTGGCATAACCCCGCTTGCTAATCCCTGCTATCCAATTAGGACCAACGTGACATCTCATTTATTGGCTTGAATTCACATTTCTCTGATGACTGGGTGACTCTGCACATCCCTTCTTGGGCTTGTTGCCTTCTGGATTTCCTTTTTTTTTTTTAAATATTTTTTTGATGTGGACCGTTTTGAAATTTTTATTGAATTTGTTGCAATATTGTTTCCATTTCATGTTTTGGTTTTTTGGCTGGGAGGCAGGTAGGAACTTTGTTCCCCAACCAGGGATCAAACCCACACCCCCTGCTTTGGAAGATGAAGTCTTAAGCTAGGCCGGCAGGGAAGTCCCTAGATTCCCTCTTTTTAAGGAGATGGTGACAGTTGTCAGTGAAAACCTCTCCTCCCTCTCAGACTCGGCTTTAACTTAATCTAAGCCCTTACAAGCTTCAGTTACCAGCATTAGCTGTTGTACTACTACTGATAATAGTCTCCATTTAATGAGCACTTATTACCTTCCCCAGGGCTGGTCATTTTACATGCATTATCTTGTTGTGTCTCCACTACGCACCCGAGGAAGGAGGTTCTATTAGTAGGTGACAGAGCAGGGTTCAAGCCCAGGTCAGCCTGACTCCAAAGCTCCGGCCCCCAGACTGTGCGCAGCTCAGCCTTCCAAGCAGCGGCGGGAAGGTCCCAGCCTGCCTCAGGTTTTTTAGGCCCTCCTGAATTCACTGTCACCCACGTGTCTGACCTGCCATCCCAGGCAAAGGAAAACTCAGGGAGAGTCCCCGTGAACAAGCACCCTCTCGTCAACGTTACTTGCTCTGGACTCTATCTTACAATTTCCTTCCCTGTAACAAAGGAACTTACTCCATGGGTCCACAATGACACTCAGAAACTAGATACCCACATGCTGCAACTAAGAGGTCCCATGCCACAACTAAAGATCGCGCTTGCTGCAACTAACTATTTTAAAAGATTCTTTAAAAAACCCCCACCCCTCCACCCCCAACACGTACTCCTTCATTATTTAGGTCTGACTGCTGCCAGGACTAAGAGAAAATTGATGAAAACCTACCAGGACTGCAAGTGAAAAAACTCCGGACATGTAGTTGGGAGGGGTGATATACAAAGTCATCAGCAGATAGTGTACCACAGAGAAAAACCAGAGGCAGAGAGAGGTGAGCCTGTTATAAAAACCCACCCGCTCAAGCATCCCATCCACGGCGCAGGTTCCAGAAAGGGATGGATCACAGCTCTTTTGTAGGGTGATGTTCTGCTTCTTTTCTTTACCCAGGATCCAGTGACTGCAAAGACCCAGTAAGCCCTGGTCCAGCCCTTTTCCTACTGTGTCACTCATCCAGACATTCACTCATTTATTCAATAAATATTTGCTCAGTGCCTCCTATGTGCCAAGATTTCTATTCTGAGAGAGCGCTGGGTCCTGTCTTCTTGGATCTAAGCGCCTGGAAGGGGTGGATGACAACAGTGAATTCAGATGTAACTGATTATTTGCCCTCGTGGCTGGGCACAAGTCTCAGTTTTCCTAAGCCTCAGTTTTACCACCTGAACAGTGGAAGCGAGCACAGCTTACTTATATGATTTATTACGAAGATTCTGTGAGATAAGGCTTATGAGAGGCAGAATCCAGCACAGAATAAGTGTTCAGTAACTAACTAGTGGCTAAGGTTATGACCCTCTCTGGGTTTGTAATTACCGCTGGAGGTGTCAACAAGGAGAGTATTTCATTGATCTACCACTTTAAACATTTTCATGGAAGTAAAAACATCCAGGAAGGTTGGAAAAAGTAAAAAAAAAAAACAAAACAATTTGGATAGGGCCAAACAGCAGATCCCAAATGAAAACAGAGGATTCTGGGGTGGGCCCGGACTGAGCTTTCGGCTCTGAGACCCACTTGTGGTCCATGGACAGGAAGGGAGGCGCCCAGGTCTGTCTCGTGGATACCGCGTTGTCAAGCCCATTTTGCCATCTTAAAACAAATCCAAACGCGCCCCCGGAGCTTGTCCTCTCGCATCTTTGCTCCACGTGGAGTCCAGCCCACATCTGCGTTTAATCAAATCAGTTGCTAAATGTCACAATGGCCTCATTCACAGGTAGCATAAAGCATATTTAACTGGTAATAAAACAATCCGCATTCCTGAGAATGCCTTTTCAGATTGGCTGCCCTGTCACTGAGTCTCTGCCACACGAGTTGGAATAAAGCTGGGGCAGAGGCGGGGGAGGTGGGGGCGCCAAGAGGGGCGAGGATACTGCCGGGGAGCCGGCGATCACAGGCAGGGCCACACGTGCTGCTGCAGGAAGACGTCCAAGGCGCTCGGTGAGAAAGGCAAGAGGCAGGATGGTGAGGCTGCCTTGAGCAACCACGCCAGATGAAACACGGAAATCTGTTCGTTTCGGTTTCGGAGAAGACTGATAAACTGGGAGGGCCTCTTAGAGGAGATGGTAGTTGAGCAGAAGCTCAGTGGATAAGATGGAACCAGCCCAACCAGTGAAGGGCTGGCGAAAGGACATTCCAGGTTGGGGTACCAGCACAACGTAAAGGCCCTGAGATGGGAAGAACAAAAGGGAAGCCAGTGTGAGTTGAAATGGAAGCAGGGCTTAGGGGGCCGTATGCATGATGTGGTCTGAAAGGCTCTTCAGGCTCTGACCCAGGCCAGGCTTGGCCGGGGGCAGCTATAGCAAGGCACTGGCATTTATTTCTGATTGCAATGGGAAACCCCAGAGGGGCTTTCAAGCAGGGGAATGGCATGATCTGATACAACTCGGGAAAGGACTGACTGTGTGACTTCTCTGCTCAGTGTGGTAGAAAGACATCAGGGGGTCACAATGGATGCCAAGGCCAAATACGCTATTTCTTACTGCCAAGCAGCTCCTTGAGAGAGACTCTTGAGAATGGTAACCTATAAAGACCAGAGACTTAAAAAAAAAAAACAAACACAAAAACTTATGTATATATGTATTTGGCTGTGGCGGGTCTTACTCACGGCACATGGGACCTTTAGTTGTGGCAGGTGGGACCCAGTTCCCAGACCTGAGACTGAACCTGGGCCCCCTGCACTGGGAGCGTGGGAGTCTTAGCCACTGGATCACCAGGTAGTCCCAAGACCAGAGAAACGTACACTGATGTCAAGTGCCCAGGGCCCTGAGGGAAATTTGACAAGAATGGAGGGTGTGAGCCAGCCTGGGTCGATTATTGCATCACATTCCCCTGAGCACAAGGACTGCTTTAGGGGTGTGCCTCTGAACCACGCAGGTCCAAACCACAGGGAATCTCAAGATATTAGATCGTAAAACAGCTGAGCTGCTACACACACTTGGGGACCGTGAGGGCACTTGGCATTTACATGACTGCCCTCCTCCAAAAAGAGATAACATACCCATTTTTCACTGATTAGATATGCAAAAAAGTCTGCTGAAAGATCAGATGAAATGATTGAACCATCATCTTTGATGCTCTCCCCCACTCATAGATTTAAATGCCATCACCGATTTCTATGAATAGGGCCTCTTAAATACCCTGCAAGTCTATCCAGTTTTCTTCATCTCCACCACCACCACCTCCATGCCTCTATCATCTCTTTGCCCGAGAATGCATAGTCTCTTCATTGATTTTCTAGGACCCACGCAGATCCTGGTTCAATTCCTTATCCTCAAGGCCCACGCTGCTCCAGATCGGTACAGCCTCCCTGGCTTCCCATTGTATTTACAACCCTTCACTATGTCCACAGGCCTGCTCTGACCTGTGTCTTCTCTAACCTCACTGAGCTCCACCTTTCTGCCCTGCTGCGGGATGAATTATGCCCCCTGAAAAGATCTATTCAAGTCCTAGCTCCAGGACTTAAGAACATGACCTTATCTGGAAATAGGGTCTTTGCAGATATAATCAAGTTAAGATGAGGTCATTCTGGATCAGGTGGGCCCTGATCCAATGATGGGCTTCCTAGGTGGTGCAGGGGTAAAGAATCTGCCTGCCAAGGCAGGAGACGTGGGTTCGATCCCTGGATCAGGAAGATCTCCTGGAGAAGCAAATGGCAACCCATTCCAGTATTCTTGCCCAGGAAATTCCAGGGACAGAACAGCCTGGTGGGCTACAGTCCATGGAGCTGCAAAGCGTCCAACAGGACTGGGAGACTGAGTACACAACATGATGCAATGACTGTGTCCTCATGAGAAGAGAGGAGGGGGACACAGGCAGGCAGAGGGAAGAAGGCCCTGCGAGGACAGAGGCAGAGCCCGGAGTGATGTGTTTCCACAGCCCGGGAAGGCCAAGGATGGCTGGTGACCGCCAGAAGCTGGGGGAGGGGCCAGACTCTCTCTCAGAACCTGCAGAAGGAGCCAACCCTGCTCACACCTTGATATTGGACTTCTGGCCTCCAGAATTGTAGGGCTGGGTTACCGCAGTCCTAGCAAACCAGGACACCTCTGCTTTGCCTCTTTCCAGTTTCCTGGCCATTTAGAACATCATTTTAAGATGTCTATGTTGGCCCCTCCCTCTGCTTATAGCCCAAATGTTAGTGTGCACAGGAATCATCCAGAGATCCTGTGAAAAAGCAGATTCTGCAGGTTCTGGGTGAGCCCTGAGGTTTCTAACCCTCTCCCAGGTGATGCTGAGGCTGCCAGGCCTGGCGGTCCTGCCTGGAGGTCCTGACCCCTCTCCAGGGGGCTGCCTCCGTAGTCAGGTCCCAGCTTCGATGGGACATTCTGACCACGCTGGCTAAAGCAGTCCCCATTGCCCCAGCCACTCCGGCCACTCCTCGAATACTACCCTGGTTTTGACTGTTTTCTTTTGGTAGCACTTACAGCCTCAGAAATCATCTTTACATCTTTAGATACACATGCATTGTTTATCTCATTCTCACTTGGATGTAGGCTCCCTGAGTGCAGGTACTTTGCCTTTTATTCACTGTTCTATGCTTGGTTTCTAGAAGAGTAGGTGGTACATGATGGGCTCTCTGGAAATAATTTTTGGAAAAAAAAAAGAAGATAGGCTTTGTTTTTGGCACCATTTTCAGCTCCTAGCACCATATGCGGCACATTACAAACATTCGACAGCTATTTATTGAATGAATTAAAAAAGTGAATGAATTGACTGGGATAACTGATTATTGAGCACATATTAATACTATGTACCAGGAGCTACACTAAGTCCCTTATTTTAATTTATCCCACTGCTGACAAGGAGAACAGAACAAAGGGGGCTTGATGTGATCTCTTTTCAATCATTTCACCAATGTTTACTGAGCACATACTGTGCGCCAGTCTGTCCTAAGCACAAAGGACACAGCAGTGAATAAGATAATGGGAAGAAACCACTGCCTCCGTGGAGCTGACCTCCTAGTGGGGAGGGGCCGAAAGTGAATACATATGTCAAGTAACGTGTTAGATGGTGACAGGTGCTGGAGCCAGCCAAAGCGAGGACGGGAGCTAGGGAACACTGGGAGACAGGGTGGGTGGTCAGGGAAGGCTCTGCAGAAGGTGAGACAGCCATACCTAGAGAGGTTACGTCACTTGCAATTTACAACTCAGAGATTATAAGCGGCAGGGCTCGGGATTGGAATCCAGGACTGCCCGACTCTGGGGCCTGCTGTTCTCTATCTCAACAACCTCCAACCTGCTGGAATTCCCACCCCCGACCCTGGAAGGTTCATTAGTAGTTTCAGGGTATGACTGATTGAACCTGGTGAAAATTTCTTCCTTCCAGGGTGCCCCTAGCTGCTGGATCTATTCCACAGGGTTCTGACTCCCCTGACAGTACATAGCTGCCTGCAGGGCTGTTTTGATCATGTTCTGCGATGCCAGCCACAGGCCCCGAGGCCAGGCTGCCGTGGGGAAGCCCTGCAGAATGTGTTTTTATAATCTCCTGGCAGCCAGCACTCAGCAACCAGGGGAAATTCTACTGGAGGGACCAGGGGCTCGCCCTGGGGCAAGCAGAGGCCAACATTCGGTTTGCGACAGGGTGGCCGTCCAAAAAGCCACAGTACAGCCTCCGGTCTAAAGTTTCTTGGCAGTAAAGACAACCTTCTCCAAATTGATACTTTTTCAAATAGAGAGGTCAAGTGCTCACCAAAATGACCGCCCACGCTCATCCTCCAATGCCTCATAAGCTCACAAATCCTACATCTGTCCGACTTGAGCGGGGCAGAGAGCCTCGTAAAACAGTGCATCCCTCTCAGGTACCCTTTACGGGAGTATGAGACTGGCTCTCTCTGAATGCATCACTCCTCTGCTTACAAAGCCGCCTCTTTCAAGTGTTTACCATTAGGACTAAGGTTGCTTCCACAGACCTGTAAATTCCAAGTGGGTCCATCTAATGCACCCCAGGAGGATGTGGGAATACCTTACGTAAATGCCACGGTTTCCCTTAAGATGTCTCCCACTTCTAGATCAAAGCCGACTGTCCTGGGTCCTAAGAGCCATAATTCACTCCCTGCCCTAAAACCTCACGTGGCTTTTAAGGATCTGATGGTCCGAGCAGCTGCAGACCTTGGCTTTCATCTCTGTTGGATTTATTTCCCCTTCTCTGGGCAGCTCTTCCAGTCTCTGTACCTTCAGTGACTTCCAAAGTCCCAGAACTTGGGTGTCGTCCTTCCCCACGCCTGCCATCACTCGTGGGTGTTTTTAAGTCTGTCTTAAAACTCAGAGGGGCGTTCACACACACAAAGCACATCCTACGTACTAGGTCAGTGTGTGGGCGAGATGAGGTCTACCGACGCGTCGCTCTGCGTATTTTCTGTTTGTTTTGCATTTTCCCTTCTCTCTGCAGAAGGAAAGCATTTAAACCAAGGGGTTATAGGGCATGGACTCTGCTGATCAAGGTTAACATCACGGGTAATAAGACTAATATCATGTAGCCCTCAAAAGAGGCAAAGAGGGCACAGCATCACGTGTGTGGTCTCCTCGTCCCAAATGCACAACCTCAATCTAACCTTGAGAAAACATGGGACAAACCCAACTGAGGGACTTCCGACAAAAAAGGTTGATGAGTATTCATCAAAGTGTCAAGGCCTTGAAAGGCTGAAGGTTTGTCAGAGATCGGGGACCAGGAGAGACCAAATCACTAAATGTGACGTGGGATACTGGAACAGAAAATGGAAATTTGCAGGAAAACTGGTGAATTTAATGTTAGGTCTGTAGTGCAGTTAGAAGCACCGTGCCCCCGTTAACTTCCTGGTTTCAATCACGGTACTGCGGTTCTAGAAAACTCACATCGAGGGCAGCTGGGCGAAGGGTGAAGCAGAGGGACTCTCTGCCCCATCTGTGCAACTCTCCTAGAAGTCTTAACTCACTTTGAAATAAAAAGTTAAAAAAAGAAAAAGGACAAATTCTGATAGAGTTTGAATCGGATCCTTACTGGCTAGGTGACCCGGTGCAAATTAGGTAACCCCTTGGTGCCTCAATTTATCCATCTGTAAAATGGGTATTGAGGTAATAGCCACCTGACAAGGTCACTGTAAAAATTAAATGAATAAACACATGTACTGTGTTGAGAATGGGATCTGGTTCTGAAATGCTGTAACCAATGTCATCTGCTGTTAGTATCACTAATCTCACCACCCTCGTTTCTGCTATTTCTCTTTTGTTGGGAGAGAATGGGGTGAAACAAGTATAGTAATTCAGTGTCCTCTCTGTCAGCTTATCAACCTGGACATTTCATAGTATCTTCCAGGTAACTGTGGCATAAGGGTTTTAAAACTCACACAGGACTTTCCCGGAGGTCCAGTAGTTACGACTCCATGCTTCCAATGCAGGGGAAGAGGGTGCAACCCCTGGTTGGGGAACTAAAATCCCACGTGCTGCATGGTACGGCCAAAAAATTAAAAAATAAAACTGACAGAAGTTATTAATTTCATATAAAAACCCAGATTTTGCACTTTTTTTGAGCAACAAAGGGAGAGGAAGCTCTGGAAAATTTGGCTTACTTTCTGCCATGCCATCACACATTACACACGAGGAGCGTCTGCCCCTTTTAGATGCGCAAGTGCTCTCCCTGGGACCACACTCCCCTCCCCTCCCTATTGCCTTCCCACCACTAAGGATAAATCCTACCATCCTTGGCTTGATATCTTTTCTACAGTTAAAATTTTTTTGTGTGTATCTGTGGTTGGCTGAATAAATGACCCCAAAGATACCTCTGTCCTAACCCCCAGAACCTGTGACTATGTTACTTTACATGGCAAAATGAAGTTTTCCTATGTGACATAGGATCTTAAGAAGGATGGATTATTCTTAATTAGCCAGCGAGCCCAATGTAATCACAACGGTCTAATAAGAGGGAGGCAAGAAGGTCTGCTGAAAGAGGAGATAAAAACAATGGAAACAGACGCTGGAATGATAAAATTTGAAGATGGAGGAAGGGGCTACAAGAAAAGGAATGCAGGCAGCCTCTAGAAACTGGAAAAGGTGACAGAATGGATTCTCCCCTGGAGCCTCCAGAAGGAATGCAGCCCTGCTGATACCTTGATTTTAGAATTCTGACCTTGAAGACAAAAAGATAACAAATTAAAAAAAAGATATTTTTGGCCATGTCACACAGTATGCAGGCTCTTACTTCCCTGACCAAGGATCAAACCCACGCCTCCTGCATTGGAAGCACAGAGTCTTAACCACCGGACCGCCAGGGAAGTCCTAAGAGAACGATTGTGTTATTTTAAGACACTAAATTTGTGGCAATTTTTTGTATCACCAATAGGACACTAATAGTGCTCCTGTCTCCAACAAAAATAAGAGAGAAAAATGGAGGAGAGGCCAGTTTCTCTTAGGCTCAGTCCACTTTACTCACTCGTGTGACCTGCCCTGTTCCTGTGGCCATTCGTGTTTGCTGCCCCTGGACCCAGGAGCCTTATTCATTCATTCATTCATGCAAGCATGCATGCAAGTCCTGTAATTATTCACTGAGGACACAACAGAGAATAAGCCACAGACTCTGCCCTTAAGAATCTTACAGTGTAGGTGAATATTTGAGGGGATTAAACACAACATTAAAGCTTCAAACAGAGAAAAATCGCATGAGAAATGTGCAAAAAAGAAAAAAAAAAAAAAGGACTTTCCTGTTGTTCCAGTGGGCTAGGACTCCTTGCAGTCAAGGCAGGGGGCCTGGGTTTGATCCCTGGTCAAGGAACTAGATCCCACATGCCGCAACTAAGAGTTTGCATACTGAAAAAAAGACTGAAGATCTCAGGTGCTGCAACTAAGACTGCTCACAGTGCCCCCCCCCCCAAAAAGAAGTATGAAAACACACAAAATTTTAGAAAGTCGGGTACGTTGCCTCAATGTCATCTAAGTTCTGTCCTCACAACAACTGGAGGAAATAGATATCATACCCATGGTGACCATCTCAAAAGGAAGGAAAGCGGAGCTCAGGGAAGTTAAGTAACAGATTGAAGTTGCACAGCTGGTAAGTGGCAAGCGAGCTCCAGCAGGAGCCTGTCTTTGTTCTGTATTTCCAAGAGGTGCTCACATCTGTCAGAGCTTCCCGCGAGGAGCGCACCAAGCTGCTGAACTCTTGAACTCAAACCTTACCCGCCCGCGCTTAAGCAGCGGCACACTTTACGGTGATTAACCTGGCCCAGAGCTGGCCCTGGACTGGGCTGTTTGTGGTTGCAGCCACTTGGTGACACATTCAGAGCAGATGAAACAACTTGTCCAGAAATAGCAGATCAGCACTAACTCCACACTTGGCTGGGAGGATTTGGCTCCTAGCCACTCGCAACACCAGCCTGCCGTCAGAGCTCCTACTCTGGATATTTACACCAAGAGGGGGCTGAGGGCTTCCCTGGTGGCTCAGAGGCAAAGAATCCGCCTGCCAATGCAGGAGACGTAGGAGATGTGGGTTCCATCCCTGGTCCAGGAGGATCCCACATGCTGGGGAACAACTAATCCCGTGCACCACAATTATTGAGCCTGTGTACTCAGGCCCAGGAACTGCAACTACTGAAGTCCGTGAGCCTTAGAGCCTGGGCTTTGCAACATGAAAAGCCACTGCAATGAGAAGCCCATGCACTACAACTAGAGAGTAGCCTCTGCTCCCTTATCTAGAGAAAAGGCCATGCAGCAATGAAGACCTGGCACAGCCAAAATAAATAAATTCTTAAAATAGAAAAAAAAACAAGAGGGCTGTGAATGCCAGTAGGCAGCTGGAGTCAACTGCTCTGCACAGAGATAACTTGGTCACTGTCATCCTTGGGCACACCCACATATTTCTCCCCCTAATCAGCCACGGGTGTCAGAGCCCAATTGCTGTTCAGTTGCTAAGTCATGTCCCACGCCTGCACTGGTGGCTCAGAGGCAAAGCCTGTCCTGCACTAACTCCCAGAGTTTGCTCAAGTTCATGTTCATTGAGTCAGTGATGCTATCTAACAATCTCATCCTCTGTCACCCCCTTCTCCTTTTGTCTTCAATCTTTCCCATCATCAAGGTCTTCTCCAATGAGTCGGCTCTTAGCATCAGTCCTTCCAATGAATATTCAGGACTGATTTCTTTTAGGATTGACTGGTTTGATCTCCTTGCAGTCCAACGGACTCTCAAGAGTCTTCTCCAACACCGCAGTTTGAAAGCATCAATTCTTTGGTGTTCAGCCTTTTTTATGGTCCAACTCTCACATCTGTACATGACTTCTGGAAAAACCACAGCTTTGACTACCCAGACCTTTGTCAACAAAGTGATGTCTTTGCTTTTTAATATGCTGTCTAGGTTTGTCATAGCTTTTCTTCCAAGAAAGAAGCATCCTCTAATTTCATGGCTGTAGTCACCATGCACAGTGATTTCGGAGGCCAAGAAAAGAAAAATCTGTCACTGTTTCTACTATCACAGAGTCTGATAAAGGCCCCCAGATGTTTGTCCCTTCCTTCTCTCTCAAAGAGACAAAGTGTGCACATCTGAGCTGGGGCCATGGCCACCCTGACATCTCCCAACATCCCTTGCAGCTAGGTTCGGCCAAGTGCCTAAGCGTTGACCAGTGTCACTTGAGTATATGTGTGATGTGCAACCCCGAGGTTGTGCTCTTAAAAGGAAGGTGTGGCCCCATTGTTCCTCTCATCCCCCTTCCATCTGGCTGGGCTAAGCTTGGTGTGAGCCATCCTGGGTCACAAGGTGGAGGGCAGCAACTGGGGACAGAGGAGCCGCAAGAGGGAAGGGGTCTGAGTGTCTAACTCTGCAGAGTGGCTTATATCCAGACTGTTATGAGAGAGAAATACACTGCTATCCTGTTGAACTGCTTTTTTAAAAACAGCTTTTAAAAAATACTTAATTCATTTATTTGGCTGCACCGGGTTTTAGCTGTGGCATGTGGGGTCTTTAGTTGCAGCATGTGAACTCTTAGTTGCATCATATGGGTTCTAGTTCCCTGACCAGGGTTCAAACCCAGGCCTCATGCATTAGAAGTACACAGTCTTACCCACTGGACCACCAGGGAAGTCCCCTGTGGAACCATTTTTAATTCTGGTCTTTGTTATAGCTATGAGGGCTTCCCTCACAGCTCAGTTGGTAAAGAATCCACCTGCAATGCAGGAGACTCTGGTTTGATTCCTGGGTCCGGAAGCTCCTCTGGAGAAGGGATAGGCTACCCACTCCAGTATTCTTGGGCTTCCCTTGTGGCTCAGCTGGTAAAGAATGTGTCTGCAATGCAGGAGACCTGGGTTCGATCCCTGGGTTGGGAAGACCCCTGGAGAAGGGAAAGGCTACCCACTCCAGTATTCTAGCCTGGATGAATCCATGGACTGTATAGTCCCTGGGGTCGCAAAGAGTCGGACACGACCGAGCGAATTTCACTTGTTACAGCAGCTAAGCTGTATACACTCCAACGCTACTTCCAAACCCTCACACACCACTGATGTCAAACGAAACTCCAAGACAGGGGTCCTGGCAGTTTTCTGATAGAAATTCTCTGGGTGCAATAGCAATTCCATTACTTAAGTAGATGTCCAGGAGAAAAAGTTGAGGAAAAGGACATGGGCAGCCCCAGACAAAAGTTCCTTCTGATGACAAAGCCAGGGGAACATTGCATTCTAGCTACTCTGGAAACTCGTGAGAAAATTTTAAGACAGAATGTGGTAGGTTGCCTTTGAACATGGCTCACAAAAATTCCCTGAATACTGTATGTAGGTGCTGATTCCTCTATCTGGTGGTGGGGCCTCTTTCCCTTCCCCTTGAATCTGGGCTGGCCTTGTGATTGCTTTGACCAATAATAACACGCGGCAGAGTGATGTTCTGGAACTTCCAGAGCTGGCAGTTCTGGCCTTCGTCTTCTTGAAACCCAGCCGCCATGCTGTCAGGAAGCTGACCAGACAGCTGGAGGAAAAGAGGCCCATGTGCAGGAGAATCAAAGCGCCCAGCCTAGAGCAGCGCCGGCTGCCAGAAGAGTGACTACGGCCCTCCTGGACATCTCAGCTGAAAGTGAGAGCATGGTGACCCCAGGCATCACCAGAAAGAGCAGAAGAATCACCTAGCTGAGCCCAATCAACCCCAGAAATCGTGAGGAGTAACACACTGTTCAGGGGGCTTCCTCAGAGGCTCAGCGGTAAAGAATCTGCCCGCAATGCAGGAGCCTCAGGAGACGCAGGCTTGGTCCTGGGTCAGGACGATCCCCTGGAGTAGGGGGATACTGGCAACCCACTCCAGTACGTTTGCCTGGGGAATTCCATGGACAGAGGAACCTGGTGGGCTACAGCCCATAGAGTCACGAAGAATTGGCCACGACTGAAGTGACTTTGCACACGTAACACACAGCTGCTGTTTCAAGCCCCTACGTTTGGGGGTGGTTTGTTACACAGCAGTAGCCGGTCCATACACAGGAACCATCTGACTTTTCTTTACATCTGCTCAGGTCCAGTTACAGCGCCTCAAAGTCCCGTGTACTCTTCTTTCATAGCGTCAGTCACGTCACCATCATTTAATTAGTGTGACTACTTGTTAAGTATATTTAGGTGGTGGGAAGTGTGTACTCAGGAGGTTCTCAGACTTGGATTCAGAATTATGTTCTGTTGCTCTCTGACTGTGTGACCTTGGGGAGCTCACTTTGCCTCCCTGGGACTCAATTTGCTCATTTACAATGTGGAAGAAATATTAGTACTTACTTAATGAGACTTTTGTGAGATGACCTCTGTTCTTTTCTTTTTGGCTGCACCGGGTGGCATGTGGAATCTTAGTTCCCCAACCAGGGATCAAACCCGGGCCCCTTGCAATGGAAGTGCAGAGTCTTAACCACTGGACTGCCCAGGAAGTTCCCCAACTCTGCTCTTCATTCACAGTATTTATCACCATATAAACAACGGACTTACTTGTTCTATCTCCTATGTCAGTTTTTATCTGTCTTTCCCACCACAAAAATAAATTTTTAGCTGTTTTGTTCCCCAAAGCATCTCAAGTGCCTGGAACCATGCCCAGCACACAGTAGGTGTCAACAAACATTTGATGAATGAATGAATAAATCTAAGAAGTGTTCATGGGCATCCATGACTTTTGGGGACGTGTGGACACAAGCATGTGGAAAGCAGTCCCATCAGAAGGAGGCCCCGCACGTTCACAGTGTCCTGATAACGATGTACGTCTGTGATGACTCTGATGTGAAGGGTACCGTCTAGGGTCATGTACCTGATGGGAAAGGGAATCCTGGCTAACAGTGCCCAGCTCTATTCAACATCAACCAAGCTCACGAACACCTTCTCAAAGCCTTCCCTCCAAGAATACGGATTTATTAATAGGTTTGTGGCTAAAGGGATTTTCTGTCTCTGGAAAATTTCATTGGGATCTAAAATCTCACAGCGTTGTTGAACTATCCCTCCTGACCATTGTGAAAACAAGATGATTATGCCAAAGCTGCCCAAACATCGTTTGGGAATGGATCAACCTCTGTTGACCCTCTCACGTGGGGTGATGATGCCGATACAATAACCTTAATTCGGAGCTTATAATGTGCCAGGAACGTCTCTGACAGCACTGTATGTATTAACTCATTTAACTCTCATAAGAATTCTATGAAGTGATATCATCATCAGCCCATTATACAGGTGAGAATACTGTGTACCAGAGAGGTTAAGAAACTTTTGCAAGGCCACCCGGCTAGAAAGTGGATGGGGAAATGCTACGGTGGGCCAGGTCGCAAAGGAACGGAGAAACTGCCTTACGAGGGCAGTTACTATGGGAAGGGTGCTGGCAGGCCACATGGAAAACGTGGTCCACGCTCATGACCACGGGCATCTGGAAGAAGCAAGCCTGGCTCCAAGGCTACTTCCTGTCCCCGGCCGTAGCAGGGAGGCACCTGGCACATTCTTCCAGAGACTTCTACCTGACCTTCCCAGGCTGAATGTTTGCCTCCCTCTTTTAAAACATTCTCTTTCCATGGGTCCCCTGCCTACGCCTCCTGTCGTACTTAAATATACATCTGCACCGTGGTGAACTTTCATTCCCCTGGCGAAAGTTTGCCAGTAAAAACAAAAGTGGCCTCAACATGTAGAAGTTCACAGAAAAGCCCATTTATGGAAAAATATAGTGCTTATGCTGTTGGGTACTGAGCGCCTTAAGAGGGAGCAGGATGAACATTCTTTTATCAAAGCTCTGTAGAGCTGGAAGGGGTCTGAGGAATTAACCCTCCCCTCCTTCCTTTCCTTTTTTGAGCATTTACAGTCACCTAATGGTTGCGTATCCAATGTCCATTTCCTCCCCATTCTTGTTAAGAGAAGCCACCCAGAGTAGCAATGTACCCAGGTAAAAATAATCCCTTCTCTAGCCTCACCTGCAGCCAAGGGTGGCCATATGATACAAATCCAGCCAATACAAGACTTGAAAACTTTAGCTTTCCTGATCATGGCTTTGCTCCTTCTTGATTCTTCTTTATTCTGCTTGCCTGGAATGTGGAGGTGAGGGCTGGAGGTGAAGCAGCCATTTGGTGAGTATTAGGTGACAAGAATGAGGATGAAAGCTAGAGATTAAGGACAATAACGGAGATAGACCGTGGAAAGCTGGGACATTGGGTTTTCTGTGGCTTCTGGCTGGATGAACTCTAACTGAAAATGTGTGCCAGATGCCACACATTTCCTGTGAGATGTCCTGTAAGATTTAGGGACCATTCCTGCCATCTAGAAGCTCAAATACAGCCCAGCTCCTGTACTTTACAGATGGGAAATTAGAAGATCAGAGATTGACCAGGGTCATAGATGAATTATTAACAGAAATGGGATTAGAACCTGGACTTATGTCCTAAGACTAGTTTTGCTGCTTTTACTGGTCTAGGGGTCTCAGAGTGTAACAGAAATCTCTAATGGGTGTACAGAAGATAATTTTAGATGAATCTCTTTTTAATTCTTTTAATCTATCTCATAGGCAGCCTAGCTCAGAGATTAAGAGCTCGGACTCTGGAACTAGACTGCCTGGGTTCAAATCCTGGCTTCACTATTCATTAGCTGAGTGACTCTGAACATGTTATTGGCCCCCTCTGTGCCTTGGTTTCCTCCTCCTCTTCTATAAAACAGACATGATAATAATTTCTATATTATATAGTAGTTGTGAGTAGTTAATGAGGTGCCACTTGGAACATAATTTTAAATAAATATTCATTATTAGTAGGTCAAAAAGAAAAGTCTCTGATACTCACTAATCTCTAAGAGCTAAGAGATTCAGAGCCTTGGCCAGAATTTAATAATACTATTTTATTTTCAGTGAACTTATTTTTACCACTTCTCTCTATTTATAGCAAATAATGCTGTCTTTCCACTTAAGGTAACGCTACAAATTTCCCTTCTAAAATGAATTTATTTTAAGCCCAAAGAAATCTATAAATTAAAAAAAAATCAAATAACAATACAAGTGGTACTTGTGTGTGTGTGTGTGTGTGTGTGTGTGTGCGCTCAGCTGCTCAGTCATGTCACAGATGGGATTTTAATGTGACAAAAGTCATGAATAAGAATTGGAGTGCCTGACATTTGGGAAACACTTACTGGACCAAGCGAGAAAACTGTGCAGCATCTACCCTGTAACACCCCTTACCACGATCAAGGCAGACATCACTAACTCATCCCCACATGCTTTTCCACTGAGGCCCATAGGCCTCAGATGTTCATCGAATGAAATTCACCAAAGGCTTCCTTGATTTCTCCCATTCTGACAAAATCCAGAACCTGACATTGCAAGCTGCCGCTAAGAACACACCAGAGTGAGCTGCAGGCAGCAGCAGAAAGGTTATGAGTCTTGGTGCGTTTAAGGTCGGCTTTTTATCATTTGTACAGAAAGAGTCAGATGTGCCACGCGCTGACTATCTCTGGAGGAAAACCCGAGAACTGGGGCCAGGAGCTGCTTCTGGGGAGGAGTCGCGGGGGGCTGTCAGAGAGGTGGGGCTGCTCCCTCTGCACTAGGTGTGTGAGGCAACTACGTGCACAACGTAATTAAGACATCATGAAAGAAAGGGGCACGGGGGCGGGGGGGAGCATTTTCTGGTGGGTTAGAGCTGACAAAGTTTCTGGATGTCTTGAAGAGCAGAGTCCTTTAAACCCTGGAGAAGCAAAAGCAGGTGTGTCTGTAGTTTAACTTCCATGGTAGAGGTGACAGCTGAGCTCGTGGCTCAGCTCGAGATGCCCACCGGCTGGTTATCTAACTTTGCTGCAGGGGGTGGTTTTGCCTCCACCTAGGCCTAGGTTGCTTACCTGCAAGAGCCCCAGGGTGCTTCTGACTTCTCTGCATCTCTGAGGACATAGTTCGGCACTCCAAGGGTTAACCAAACATGTGCTATTCAGTGATAATCTTCTGGATTTCCTTCCCTCTCTCTGCCCCCATCCACACCCCCATTTCTAGTGACACAGGACCCCTGGAGCCCTCGAGCCGTTCAGGCAGTGGCTGTCACTCAGGCAGTCGGAGCTGGGCGTCTTACACTGGCCAGTGACCACTGGACATGTCCCAGGATTGACTTGAACTGGCTTCGATGGGTCTACAGGATCCAAGCATCGATGCCACACCAGTCAGGACAGCATTTCTGCTTCTTCTGACACTGCCAGCCGCTCTGACGTTGAAGGGGTTCCTACAGAAGGCACATCTGAAGGGGCAGGTGCGTGGTTCAGGTTTTTTCTTTGCTGGCACCTTGCATAGCCCAGGAGGGAGGGATCCTGCGGGCAAGGAGTGTCACCAAGGAGGTGAGGCTGCTCGGCTTCACAGTGAGGACAGCTGGGGCTGTGAGTGTGGAATTTCTGTCTGTACTGTCACAGCTGGGACTTCAAACCTGCTACATGGTGCATTCTGTGAATAAACGTGGGCTTCCCCAAAGGCTCAGCAGGTAAAGAATCCGCCTGCCAAGGCAGGAGACACAGGGGACCAAGAGATGCAAGGTCCCCTGGAGGAGGAAATGGCAACCCACTCCAGTATTCTTGCCCGGGAAATCCCACGGACAGAGGGGCCTGGTGGGCTAGGAGTCGCAAAGAGCTGGACACGACTGAGTGACTAAGCACAGCACACTCCTGAATAAATATTTGTTTGTTCCTGATGAGTGAATGAGTGAACGAGGTGAGCAGAATAATGCCTCCCTGGCCCATTATCCATCCTAATCCCGGGAGTCTGTGACTATATGAGGTTACACGGCAAAAGGGGATTAAAGCTGCAGGTGGAATTAAGGTTGCTAATCAGCTGACTGTAAAATGGGAAGAGGAGCCGGGATTACCCAGGGGGATGCAGTGTTACCACATAGTCTTTGAAAGCAGAAGAGGGAGGCAGGAGAGAGATGTAACCACAGAAGATCAGAGCGATGCTACATGAGCAGGACCCGACTCTGCTGACTCTGAAGATGGGGGAGGGGCCACAAGCCGAGGAATGTGGGCAGCCTTGAGAAGGTGCAAAAGGCAAAGAAACAGATTCTCCCCTGGAGCCTCCAGAAGGAAAGCAGTCCTGCTGACACCTTGATTTTAGCTCAGTGAGACCTTCTGACCTCAGACTTTTGAACTCCAGAACTATAAGATAACAAATGTGTGCTGTTTTAAGCCACCAGTTTTGCAGTCATTTGTTATAGCAACAATAGAAAACAATATAATACTCATAAATAAGAATACTCACAGAACTTCCCTGGTGGTGCTGTGGACAAGAATCCGCCTGACAGTGCAGGGCACATGGGTTTGATGCCTGGGCCAGGAAGATTCCACATGCCGTGGAGCAACTAAGCCCGTGTACCTTAACTACTGAGCTGGCGCTCTGGAGCCCTTGGGCCACAGCTACTGAAGCCCGGGCACCTAGAGCCTGTGCTCCGCCACGAGAGGAGCCAACGTTACCGAAGAGCCCGTGCGCTGGAACTAGAGAGGAGCCCGTGATCTCTGCAACTAGAGAAAGACCACGTGCAGCAGTGAAGACCCAGCGCAGCCAAAAATTTAAAAAGTGAAAATAAAATAGTAATACTACTCGTGAATGTGCGGTGTTTCTTCTGCACCATGCTCTATTCTCAGGGTTTTACACTGACTCATTTAATCCTTACAACAATCTTAGCAACACAATGGGGATGCCTGAAGATTTGTGATCTGAATCTTACAAATGTGGAAACGGAGGGCCAGATAAATGAAGCTGCTTGCCTGTCACACGGCTGTTAGGTGGTCGAGCTGGAATAGGAAGTCAGGGTCCAGATACAGAGGCCACGTCTGCACCCCCACTTGGTTATGAAGCTTATGTGAGGGCGTGCGTGCGACATTGTAAGACCAGCCAGAAGGGAATAATGCAAGACAAGGACTTTTCGTCCAGGCTGCCTGGAGGACCTTCCTGGCTGGTGCCGAGCCTGCGGGAAAGGAAAAACACCCAGTCCTCTATGCCTTTACCAAAACATCCTCTCACATTCTGAACCGAGTGGAAAAAGTTATTAAACATTCTACGTTCAAAACGCGTAACTATATATAAAGTTGCTGAATCTGTATGCACACCCTCATAGACCAGCCTGGCAGGACCCTGTGACTGTGGGTGCCCAAATTACGGGACAATTGGAAACAACTGTTCCCCTTGCACAGTAAGTGAGTGCGTGCTCAGTCATGTCCAACTCTTTGCGACCCCATGAACTGTAGCCCACCAAGCTCCTCTGTCCATGGGATTTCCCTGGCAAGAATACCGGAGTGGGTTGCCATTTCCTCCTCCATGGGGTCTCCTGTGTCTCCTGCATGGGAAGGCAGATTCTTTACCACTGAGCCACCTATGAAGCCCCTTGCACAATAAGGCAAAGCTGAGAAACAGAGAAACGTCAGTAGTCTGTCTTCATTGAAAAATACGAGGGACTTGCCTGGAGGTCCATTGGTTAAGACCCCTCGCTGCCAATGCAGGGGGCGCGAGTTTGATCCCTGGTCATGGGACCAAGATCCCATATACCATTCAGGGTGGCCAGAAAAGATTTTTTTTAAAAAAGAGGCATAACAATTTTTTGACATTTTCTTCATCAGAATTTTTTGGCATTGACTCTGACTCTTTTAAATACTGTATTAAAATATCGATCATGATTACTGAGTTTTGGACATCCTCTTAAATTCTGCACCTGGGAGAATGCCTTTTTTTACTTTACTTTCATCTCAGCCCTAAGGACTGATGCTGAAGCTGAAATTCCAATACTTTGGCCACCTGATGCGAAGAACTGACTCATTTGGAAAGACCCTGGTGCTGGGAAAGATTGAAGGTGGGAGGAGAAGGGGATGACAGGGGCTGAGATGGCTGGATGGCATCACTGACTCAATGGACATGAGTCTGAGCAAGCTCTGGGAGTTGTTGACGGACAGGGAAGCCTGGCGTGCTGCAGTAATGGGGTCGCAAAGAGTCGGACACGACTGAGCGACTGAACTGAACTGAACTGAAGCCTGGTTATGGCACATCCTGGCATTGTGACTTCCTTCCTTGGAGCCTCAGTTTTCTCATCTGTCAAATGGTAACGAACTTGCCACAAGTGCTCAAGTGAGGACCAAAGGAGTGAACACAGCCGAAGCCCTCAGCCTGGCCCCCTCCCCAGGCCCCCAGAAGCCCTTCCAACCCCACCGCCCTGCTGCCCCGGGTAAGCTATTTTCACCAGGATTCAGCACCTGTCACTAAACAGGCAGTTTGACTCCGGGTGCCCATGGTGAGCTTGGCGGTCCCTAAATATTTGTCAAATAAAGGCTGGATATTAGGACACACTATGAGAGTTACTGCCCCAGGGTTTCGAGAACCATCAGAGAGCAGAGAACAGAGGCACACGCTGGAGAGACATCTATTATGAATTTTTTTCCCCCTGGGAAGGCGGTGGCGGGTGGTGGTGGACAGAAGGGGCTGGTTTTAAAATAATAAAGTCAATTTGGTACGGTCTGCTTTGGTGTTTTGAGATCTTTGAAAGAGATATTGTGTGGCTGCGGGAGGGGGGTGGCCGGGAAGCGGGTGATATTTATACTGTAAAGAGGGGGCCCTGACCTTTGCTGGCGGCGGCCGGTCCTTGTCGAACGTGCCGGTGCCTGGACCGCCTCTGCCGCCACAGACTTCGACTGAGACTAATGCAAGCCAGCTGAGCAGCAGGGGCCTTGACCGACCCCTCTCGCTTGGGTGGTTTCAATTTTTTTGCACGGCCCAGACATCTCAGGGGCAGAGAAAGCTCTCAGCCCCACCACCCGCGCCCCCCCCCCCCCCCAGCTGCCTCTTGCTGCTCAGGCAGGGACCCTGGGTGGGCAATGCTGTGGGTTGAACTGTGTCCCCTGAAAAGATCTGTTCAACTCCTAACCCCCGGTCCCTGTGACTGTGATCTTAAGTGGAGATAGGGTCTCTGCAGATGTAATGGAGGTTAAGATGAGGTCATCTTGGATTAGGGTGGCACTCAGCCAATGACTCGGCGTCCTTGCAAGAAGAGGGGCATTTGGACACAGACACCCAGGGAGAACATGCTGGGAATAGTAAGGCAGAGAGTAGATGCGGAGGGAGCCAGCAGCCATTGGAAGCGAGGAGACAGGCATGGAACACACGGTCCCTTGGTACCTCCAGAGGGAACTGACCTAGTAAATAACACTTTGATTTCAAACTCTAGCCTCCAGAATTGTGCCGCAAGAAATTTTTATTCTTAAAGGCATCCCAGTTTCTGGTACCTTGTTATGGCAGCCTTCAGGAACTAGTCCAGCTGATCTTGTTGACTTGCTGGCATTCATCACTTTTCTTTCCAGCTTTCGCAGGGACAGGGTTGTGGGCACAAGGACAGCCTGGGCTCTGAACTGCAAAATTCAGGGACGCCTCTGGGCCCTGTCACTGAGAAGCCGGTCCCCTAGATCGAGCATGTCCCCAGTCTGAGCCTCCATTTCCACGTCGGTGCAAGAAAGATCTCAAACTAGATCCATGTATCCAGACTTTACCTCCCGACCTCTTTATGCTTTTCACCACATCTCCAAGCCACTTCTACGTATTTTACTTACTATTTCTATTAAGTCAACTTCAGATTGACTTGCGTTTAGAAAACTTTGCTTTGTCCTAAGTCATAATGTCTACAAAATCACCCATTGTTTTTCTTAAATAAATTTGTCTGAGAAAAAGACTTTACATCACTACCGTATGAGAAAATCAATACCACTCGCCATCTGTAATGAAAATGTAAAAATAGAAAATACACAGAAAATAAATGGTTTTAGTTCTAGCTAAATACAGTTGCATGCCAAAGGCCTTAAAGCTAGGCTCGTCTCTATTCCTGTGTCCTTGAGCAACCATAAATACTCCTTGGACTTTAGTCCTCAACCAACATCACAGATAACTCCCCCCCAAAAATCACAATATCTGTCGAGCACAATGACTTATGTTTCTCAAGCACATATTGTGCTCTAGGCGGTATACTGTGCAGTTCATAAATACTAACTCCTTTCATCTTTACAACAATCCTATAACAGTCCTTGTAGCTATGGGCTTCCTAGGGAGCTCAGTGGTAAAGAATCCATCTGCCAATGCAGGAGATTCAAGTTCGATCCCTGGGAAGTGACAACCCACTCCAGTATTCTTACATGGAAAATCCCATGGACAGAGAAGCGTGGCGGGGCTACATTCCGTGGGGTCACAGAGTCGGACACGACTTAGCTATTGAACAACAGCAACAAATGAGTCGGGCCACTGTTGTACTTTGGGCTGAAGAAGCTGAGGCACAGAAAGGTTAAGCAATCCAACTAAGGTCACACAGCTTCAGAGGGGCGGGAGTTGAATCTAGATCTTGAAAATATCACAGGGTGAAACACATGGTAAGAGTGGTTGTTTAAGTTTTTGCAGAAACTTTCTCATGCAAGCAAATACCTGTACATTTAGCATGTACTGGGCTGTGACACAGAATGTCTTTTTAGTGTGGACTGTGATCAGAGAAGGTTGAAAGCCATTGATATCTCGTGCAACTCTCTCATTTTACAGGTGGGAAAGATGAGTTCCAGAGAGAAGGCTATGTTACCCCTGACACTGTCCCACGCTGGGCAAACATTGGCAGATAAGTCCACCTGTCCCTTTTAACAACCTGCCCCAACCTTCCAGGCCAGGGCAACCGCCCGCCGTCCCAAGGTGCAGTATCGGATGCCCACGTGGTGAACAACCCCACGGCAGGTGACACGCCACGAGAGAGGTTAAAGCCCCAGCGGGAGCAGATGCTAAGAATCTGGGCCTCCGAGGTCACAGGTCCCACTCCCTCCCCCATGGCAGAGTCCTCCTGTGCATCCTTTTGGCCACATCCCTACTTTGGTCCCAGGGGTCTCTAAGGAGGTCATTCAGAGAAGCCTGGAGAATGTAAAGGTCAGGCAGCTGACCGAGGCCCAAATGTAGCAGCAGCTGTGATGGTTCCAGGCTGTGGCTTGGGGGTTTGCCCAATCTTTTGAGTAGCCAGTTCTTGGAGACCACGATCTAGGGCTGGAGCAGCAGAGGTGCAAGGTCTGGTGAGACCTGGAGAGGTTTCCGAACACGTCAGAAGGGGCCCTGGTTGCCCCAAAGAGGGACAAACACACACAGAGATGAGGATACCAGGACGAAGTAGCAGGGGCAGCAGATGGCCCAACAATCAAGGTTTTAGCCCAACAACAAACACTCCAGGGAGCAACCCATATTCTGGGGGCAGAAGAGGTATAGAGACTAGGGGCTACACAGGAGGCAAATACAATGAGATTCTGGGAAGCATATAACTGCCCCTCCAAACAGGAATGGATAATACCACAATTTATCTGTTGTGCCAGTCACTCAGTCATGTCCGACTCTTTGCGACCCCATGGACTGCAGCCCACCAGGCTCCTCTGTCCATGGCATTTTCCAGGCAAGAATACTGGAGTGGGTAGCCATTCCCTTCTCCAGGGGATCCTTCTGACCCAGCGATCGAACCCGCAACTCCAGCATTGCAGGCAGATTCTTTACCGTCTGAGCCACCAGGGAAGCCCTAAGAATAACAATAGCCAACACTAACAAAGTGCCTTGACTGTTCCAAGTACTGCCCTAGGCCCCGTGCATGTATTATTTAGCATCCAGATCCACAACAGATCTGCTACTCCTAGAGACCCCATTTCACAGATGGGAAAATCAGGTCTCAGAGAGGTTATCTCTGTGAAGTCACAGAGTCAGTAAGTGGTGATGCCAGGATTCAGATCCAGGTGGTTGGTTTTTCCGATGGAGCAGATGGAGGCCATAAACCAGAATAATCTGGGTATATCTGGACTAACTTTAAGAGATCTACAAAACACACCATTTAGAGACAAATATAAAAGGCAGTTTATAAAACAAGATGAACAGCAAGGTATTTATTTTTTTAAGGAATTTTCCAGTTGTGGGAGGAGAAATACACACACACTTACACACAGACACACACACATAGACACACACACTCGCTGAGATGTTCCAGAAAGATACAACACTAATATGACTATGTGATTTAAAACAAATACACGAAAAAACTAAAAATCACCATAAAAAGGCAAGTGGATTAGGGCCTGAAGGATGACGCTGCCTGCCTGGGGCACGCGGACACTGCTGAATGTGAAGTGATGCTGAGAGAGAGAGCTTAGAGAAAATAGAGAGCAGCGTGAGACATCAGAAAATCTCTCTAGGAGTTCCCTTGGATCAGGGCAAGAGGTCTCCAGGGTGGGATTTGAGCTCTGGTCCCCCTTTCCTAACAACTTTTAGGAGCAGAAAAGTCTGATTTGTTCTAAGGTACAAATTCTGTGTCCCTAGCCTGGTTCTGTCCTGACCTCGGCTTCTCTCTAAGTGAGGATGGATCTGCAGTGTCTGTCTATCTGTCTGTGTCTCTAGCCTAATCAATGGTTCTCTGCCTGAGGCTGTCTTTCCCCTCACCTGTCCACCCTTCATGATCCATTTCAATCCTCAGCAGAAGGCAGCCTGCCTCAGGCTGGGAGCAGACGGCACCCTCCTTTTATCTGTGAGGAGTTGCCTCGCAGGGACTTGTATGTTGTATAAGCCCGTCCGTTTCTGTGTGTCTGCAGGTTTTTTTTGTTTGTTTTGTTATTTGGTTCCTTTTTGTTTTCCTTTCCTCACTCCCCATCACCTCCTACTCTCTCACCATACTTATCAGATTTATTCTTCCAGGTTTTCAAAACATTTTGCAGACACAGACCTTGCTGTGGGCTCAGTTCCTGTTTCATTGACACATTAGAACTAAAAATGAAAACAAATACACAAGAAGGACAGTGTCAAAGCCCTTCTTTGGGTCTTTGCTCCTTCAAGAATGAAAGGATAAGCTGGAATGAGTCTAGAATATTCTGAACTGAGCCTCTGGGAACTGGTAGGTGTTGTTACAAGCCAAGATCTGTGAATATGGGCTTCAACTGTGCCTGCCTTAAAGCCCTGGACAGAAGGGAGGACCAGGGTTGGGCTGGTGGTCAGAGAGACCTTCCTCCTGGTTGCATCTTCCATAACCTCCCTATGGTCCACTCACCCTACGGCGGCCACCTGGTTTTTCGAAGATGCAAACCAGACCAACCCTCCCTGTTTGAAAACCTCTGATGGCTGCTCGATCCTCTCAAGGTGAAATCTAAACACCTCCACATGGCCACAAGGCTCTTCAAGGTCTGGTTTCACCCACCTTCCAACCTTATCATCCCCCATCTACCCTCCTTCAGTCACTGGGCCTCCTGTCTGTCCGGAACACTCATGACCCACGGACACTTTTCTTAATTTCCACATTTAGGCTCTCTACTGATGTTTATATCAACCCCAAATTGGCCGAGCCCCTTATTCAACTTGAACTCCGAGAAGGCTGATGGGATTGACAGAGAGAGAGAGAGAGAGAGAGAGAGAGGACACACACAGAACCCAGGACCCAGGCCATGTGGCTCTTCCACCTCCTTGTACCCTATCCTAAAGGTGCCAACTCCATCTCTCTCCCCAGGTTCCTCAGTTTAAGTCGATTTAATAAACCATGTTATCTGAACATCTTAATTTATTCTGTGAGCCTTATCCCTGTGACCTCTGGGAGAACAACCTTCCTGGAGGTTGTCACTGCTTCAGGGCAATTTTCCAAGAATGTCACCACTGTCAGTAGAAGTATGGCTGTCCTTTGCTTCATTAGATTTTACCAAGACTGGCCTACCATCATGGAAGTTCATGCCGCTGACAGCCACGTGCTGGTGATGTGTGGTTGGCTGCATAGCTCAGCTCGTCAGCCATGATCTCATGAGTCTTCCCAAGGGTGTGTGTGACTGTTTCATTAGGTCATCTAGTGGGGTCATGCCTGGGCAGTTTATTTGTTCAAAAACACAGTTTATAAATTATTTTACAGCAAGGGCATTCTGCTTGACTTTAAAAGATACACACAAGTAGGTTAAATTATGTACGAATTAAATTTCCAAGACAGTGAAGGGGTTTTCTAGGACATTTGTTATAAAAAAAAAAGTGGGGGGCACTGGGTTTGATGGGGTTTGTTTAGTCGCTAAATCATGTCCGATTCTTTGCGACTCCATGCACTGTAGCCCGCCAGGCTCCTCTGTCCATGGGATTTCCCAGGCAAGAATACTGGAGTGGGTTGCCATTTCCTCCTCCAGGGGATCTACCTACCCAACCCAGGGATCGAACCCTCGTCTCCTGCATTGGAAGGATTCTTTACCACCTGGGAAGCCCGATGGGGTTAGGAACTGGGTATAAACAGCCCTGGTGTCCAGGCTCCCCAAGTGCCTTCTGAGGCAAACTGAGCTTAAAGATGCAGCTCCTTTTCTGGACCCTAGAGAGACACAGATCAGGAAGCTTCCCCTTTCTCATGGTCCAAATGCATCTTGTCTGCATCCCACAATCAGCAATTCCACATTCAAAATGCACCCAGAATCTGACCGCTTCTCCCACCTCCACCTCCCCTGCGAGTCCAGCCTCCACCGTCGCTCGCATGACCTACTACAGTCACTTCTGCACTGACGTCCTGTCTCAGTCTCGCCCCTGCAGTCTGCTCTTTACATGGTGGCCAGAGGGAGCTTGTTAAAACTAAGCCATATCATATCACTCCCCTGCTCAAAGCCCTCCATTCCTCCAAATCTCCCATCCTAAAGCAGAAGCCGGAGTTCTCTCAATGGCATGAAGCCCTCATCTCTACCGCCCCCTTCAACCCGCTCACTCTATTCCAGCTGCATGGGTCATCCTGACTTTCCTCAAGCACATGAGACCTGGACCGCTTACCTAGCATGTGGATCCCTCCTCTGAAGGCGTTTGCTCAACTCTTCCTCCATGAAGTCTTCCCACTCTAAAAAAAAATATGCAACCTCCAGTGCCTCCTTCTATAGTTTTTACCTTAATTCTTGTTCTTGCCATCTCACATCCTATATCAGTTCAGTTCAGGTCAGTCCAGTTGCTCAGTCGTGTCCAACTCTTTGCGACCCCATGGACTGCAGCACGCCAGGCCTTCCTGTCCATCACCAACTCCTGGAGTTTACTCAAACTCATGCCCAGTGAGTCAGTGATGCCATCCAACCATCTCATCCTTTGTTGTCCCCTTCTCCTCCTGCCTTCAATCTTTCCCAGCATCACAGTCAGCTCTTTGCATCAGGTGGCCAAAGTACTGGAGTTTCACCTTCAGCATCAGTCCTTCCAGTGAATATTCAGGACTGATCTCCTTTAGGATGGACTGGTTGGATCTCCTTGCCGTCCAAGGGACTCTCAAGAGTCTTCTCCAACACCACAGTTCAAAAGCATCAATTCTTCGGCGCTCAGCTTTCTTTATAGTCCAACTCTCACATCCATACATGACCACTGGAAAAACCAGAGCCTTTACTAGATAGACATTTGTTGGCAAAAAACAAACTTCTACAGTTTTTACCTTAATTCTTATTCTTGCCATCTCACATCCTATATGCTTTACTTGTTTTTCATATTTATTACCTGTCTCCTGCCACAGAACCTCAGCTTGTAGAGAGCAGGCTTTTCGTGTTTCCTTATATACATGTTTGTTGAACGAATGGGGGAACACATTCCACCAGTGCCTTGGAGTCAGGCCCAGAGACAAAGTAACAGGGAGTTGTTTGCTGGTGCTGGGTGTCAGCTCCTTGAGGGCAAGGCCTCTAAAACAAGCACAGAGTCTCTTGTCCAGATGTCAGTCCTTTCCATGGTCACCATGGAGAACAGTGTTAGCAAAATGGTGGCCTGGGGGTGCAGAATCCAGTCTGTAGATGTGTTTTGTGTTGACCTGCACAGTAGTTCTTTTAATTTGCTGCCACCAATTTTTAAAGTTTTATTTTTTTTTTAATTGGGAAATATCTGAGAAAATTCCAGATCTCTGTTTTTTGTTTTGAAAATTTGAGATAAGTGACCCATGCATACAACAAAAGGAGCTGCCCCCTTACGCAGGGTTGGGGCTCCTCCATTCATCACCCACATCACCCAGCCATGGTGACCTGGTGGGCGGGTCTTGGACCAGATGAAGAGATCAGGCTTGGATCAGACAGCTGCAGAGTCCATCTTGGCCATGCTTCCTGGTGCTTTACTGATGCAATGTTACATGTGTTTTGCCGTCATTTGATTATTGTCTCTCTCCCTACTCTGGGCTGTGAGCTCCACGCAGGTAGGGACCTTTTCTGCCTTGCTCATCTTTGTGTTCTTAGCACCTGCCACAGTACCTGGCACAGAGAAGATGCTCTATTAATATTTGCTGCAATAATGGTCATAAGAAGGCGGCAGACTTGCCGCCCCCTTCTCAGTTCCACACTCAGGGGACTTACATTTATTAAGCCCTCAGTAATGGGCCTTTGCCTTGAAAATATCTCTCATAGTAGGAGGCAAGAACAGGAGATGAAGTGTCTGCAAAGAAGAAATTAAAAAAAACATTTCTCTGCTTTTTAAAAAAGTTATGTATTTGTGGCTGCGCTGGGTCTCTGTTGCTACGTGCGGGTTTTCTCCAGCTGCAGCACGCAGGCTTCTCATCGTGGCGGCTTCTCTTGCTACAGAGTGTGGGCTCCAGGGTGAGAGGGCTTCAGCAGTGACGGCTCATAGGCTCAGTTTCTCTGCGGCACGTGGGATCTTTCTGGGCCAGGGATTGAACCCGTGTCCCATGTATTGGCAGGCGGATTCTTAACCACTGGACCACCAGAGAAGCCCTGTTCCTCTGCTTTTAAATGTCTCAGAAAAATCTACAGCTTAGTTAGATGGGGCTGTCACAACAAAATACCACAGGGTGGTTTAAACAGCAGAAATTTATTCTTCACAGTTCTGGAAGCTGGAGTCTGAGATCAGGGTGCTGCCTGATCTGGTTCCGGATGACAGCTCTCTTCCTGGCTTCAGATGGCCACGGTCTCGCTGTGTCCTCACGCGGCCTTTCCTCAGGGTGTAAGATGAACGAGAAAGAGATCTCTCTCTTCCTCTTCTTGTAAGGAGGCCAATCCCATCAAGAAGGCCCCACCCTCAAGGCCTAAGCTAACCCTAATCACCTCCGAAAGGCCCCATCTCCAAATACCATCACGCTGGGGGTTAAGACTTCAACACATGGATTTCAGGGGGACAAAAGCATTCAGTCACTAATGCCAACTAGTCATCTTCATTCAATTCTAGAAGTAACCAGGTTTACAGCTGGCTTCTAATCATCCCTTAAGAGTTGCACTGCCTAATATGGCAGCCACTAGCCACATTTATGTTTGATATAATTAATTAAAATAAAACAAAACAGAAACTTCAGCTCCTCATTTGCCTCAGCCACACTGCAGAGGAGACCAGGTGTGTTCAGGGTGGTATGGCCGTGGACATCAGCCACATTCCAATGCTCAACAGCCACATGTGGTTCAGTTCAGTTCAGTCGCTCAGTCACGTCTGACTCTTTGTGACCCCATGGACTTAGTAGCCACCACTTTGGACAGCAGAGATAAAGAACATTTCCATTATCATCACCAAAAGGTCTACAGGCCCGTGTTGGCCTTAGTGAACTGTCGTTTATCAAAATCCCTACTGGTCCCCAAACTAACTCTCAATCTCTCCAGCTGTTTTCATCTGTCACCCCCAGCAGCTTCTGGAGATGGGGGTGACCAAATCAAACTTGCTACACAACCAGAGGAAAAGACCATCCATTTAATCTCGATGTGTCCTAAATCCAGAAGACTTCAGCTCAAGCAGGAGGCAGCAAGCCTGCCAACACGCATGAAGGTCTCGAGAAAGCAGCCACCAGGGTGGAGGCACTGCATGGCACAAGAGTGCTGACAGGTATCGGAAAACTTCACCCACTTCACCGTGTGCAGAGAGTTGCTGATTCACCCCAGGAAACCTGACCTCCAGCCAGGAAGCTGAGGAATGCCAAGCCTGGCTCCTGTCTTGACCGACACAGTGAGACCAGGCAGACTCAGACTGCTCAAAACTAGCTGAGCCAGGATGGCTTGAAAGTTGCTGCTGCCAAGCAGAAATAGGGAAATACTTGACTTTACCAGGAGGTCACTGGGCTCCAACTCAGCTATAACCATACCCACCACTCCAGTCTTTCGGGACGTGCCTCAGTGGTGAAATAAATCAGAGATGGGGACCAAAGGAGGTGATATTTCTGGCTCCTCAGGTCATCACTTGGCTTGGAATTTTCTCCTTCCATTTCTGGTCTTGTAATCTGCGGTTCAATTATGAAAATACAGAACCAGATTGCAAGACAGAGGCATAAACAGCAGCTTTATACATGTCTGTCTGCTTCACAGGTATTTTAAAGAGTGTTTAAATCCATTGCCAATACCGAAAAAGAATGAGAGAAGGAAATGGCAACCCACTCCAGTATTCTTGCCTGGGAAATCCCATGGACAGAGGAGCCTGGTGGGCTATAGTCCATGGGGTCGCAGAAGAGTTGGACACGACTCAGCAACTAAAAGACAATGCAGTTTTGAGGGAATTCCCTGGCAGTCCAGTGGTTAAGACTCCACGCTTCCACTGTAGGGGGTGCGGGTTTGATCCCTGGTTAGGGAACTAACATGCCACTCAGCCAAGAAAAAAAACAAACAAACAACTTTGTGAACTGAATAAAAATGAAAATACAATATATCAACTTAAAAATTATTAAAAATAAATCGTTTTGAGGATTTTCTTGAAAAACGAGAAAGATCTGGCCTCTCCAGGGTCCCATTCTAGTGCAGCAGCAAGCAGCTGAAGCTGAATAACACCCAGCCCTTAACTTTGATGGTCCTCCACTCTCCAAGTGCCACAGACCCTACCATTCCCTATAATAGTACACCTAGCTCATTTCTCTTTTAATTAGAAGAATCATATCCTAGAGCAGCTTAATTCATAGAACTGTAGAATCACTTGAAAAAGAGAACTTGTTTCTGATTTGACATGTTAAGCTTTCCTTCCAGTGTAGTGCTTGATTTTTGTTTTGTTTCGTTGTTCTGACATTACTTCTGGGGTGCTTTGCCATACCAGCACAAAGACAAAGACAAAAACAACAACAACAAAAAAACCACTCAAAGACTTTCAAACTTGTGAGTCTTTTCATTGATGGCGTCTGGATTTCTTAGTCATGATGTCCACTGATGTCAAGGTTATAAAAATTTTGATTCTTGCTCTAGAACTTTAAAAAAAATTTGTTTGTTGTTGTTCAGTCGTGTATGACTCTTTGTGACCCCAGGGACTGCAGCCCACCAGGCTTCCCTGTCCTTCACCGTCTCCCGAAGTTTGTTCAAACTCATATCCATTGTGTCGATGATGCCATCCAGCCTTATCAGTTTTTTTAAACGGTAAGCATTTAAAGCTTTACTTATTTTTCTGCTCCTCAGGGGGGCATCTACATCACTGAGCAGGGACTGAACCTGGGCTTCCTACCCTGGCATAGCAGAGTCTTAGCCACTGGACCACCAGGAAAGTCCCTTGTTCTATAACTTTATAGTTTTACTTTTGACATTTAAATTTTTGATCCATTTGGATTTTTTTTCTGGTATATAGTAATAGGAATGGATCTCCACCCTCCAACCCCAGATGGCTAACCAGTTGTTCCAACACCATTCTCTGAATATTCTATCTTCTCCCTTTGGCTTGAGATGCCATTCACCCCATGTGCTAAATTTCCTGACATGTTTGGTCTCATTGTGGACTATACGGTCTCCTCTATTAGTTGATTAGTCTATTCCAATATCAGAATCACACTATTTTGATCAGTAAAGCTTTATATTTCTTTTATTTTTATTGTTAACTTTTTTTGGCTGCATCACACAGCATGTGGGATCTTAATTCCCCAACCAGGATAGAACCCGCACCCCTTGCAGTGGAAGCACGGAATCTTAACAACTGGCTGGTTAAGGGAAGTCCCTCCAGCTTTGTTTCAATACTGGTATGCCTAGTACCTTACCACTCTTCTTTGGTACAGTTTTTCAAGTCTAATCTCCTAGTTCACAGAAAAGAAAACATAAATTGATCTAAGATCTGAAAGGATGCTCACCCTTGTAAGATACAATTAGAAATTAGGAGCACACGGAGATATTGTTTTTTCATGCAGTAGATCGGCAAAAACTCCAGTAGTGAGATTATACTGGGTTGGCAAAACAGGCACTCTCAGACACGGCTGGTAGGAGTTTAAATGAATAGGCTCCCTATGGAGGGTAAGGTGGAAATATCTAGAAACTTTAAACATGGACTTGACCCTTCTGGGAACTTGTCCATCAGATATACTTGCAGAAAAACAAAATGTTATACATATAAGGGTATATTTATAGCCTTACTGGTGGTAATTGCAAAAGACTGGGAACACCCCATAAGGAACTGGTTAAATCATTTACAGCACATCATTCAATGGAATAACAGGCATCTGTAGAAAGAATGAGGAAGCGCTTTCTACAGACTGACTGAGAAAGTTCCCCAAGGTATGTAGCTAAGTTAAGAAAGCAAAGCACAGAGTATGTTTCCTATGAAAACAATATACACAAAGTTTTTGCTATAATCTGAGAGGCCATGGAGTTGTGTAAAATTGTGTGCTAAAATAATGGGGCTTATGGGAAAAAGTAGGATTCAAGCAGATTGCTAAAAAGCCATGCAACTTAGTAACCACAGCATTAATGAAAGCAATAATAAGCCCAATAAAAATAATAGCACAGTGAAAAAATAAATAAATAAGTACTACACAGAGAGGTGCCATGTTAAACACAGGACTTCCCCTTAAAAAGGAGGTAAAGGTATCTTGACGGGGCAGGGCGGTGAAGGATAACAGAGGTGTCGAATCATGGAAACAAGGGCACAATACACAGAGATTGGAGGAAGCTGCAACATAGATTCTTCAAAAAACAGAGCACATGGCCAAACTGAGGTCAGAGGAAGAATACAGGTCACTAGAGGCAGAATTATTCCTACAAGGTTTGCTGTCTTTACCCGTGTTAAGTATTTTGCGTTCCGCTGCTGTTACCACGTGTGATGGAAAAAGTGCCAATGAATCAGTGCAGCGATACCTCCAGTTCTGGCCAAGACCGAGACCCAGGGCCTGGTCTCCCTCTCACAGGAAATGGTTTAAAAACTAGATTGCCAAGACACTGGGCATCAGATAATAAAAGACAATGATGCCTTCGACTAATACATACTGCTCTATTTAAAATGGATAACCAACAAGGACCTACTACTGTAGCAGGGAGCTCTGCTCAATGTTATGGGCCAGCCTGGAAGGGAGGGGAGTCTGGGGGAGAATGGCCACATGTATGTGTGTGGTTGAGTCCCTTTGAGTCCAACAATAAAAAGTTCAAAAAATAAATCAATAGGTCAGTGATTACAAAGTTAAAAAAAAAAAACAACAACCCAAGGAAAGAAAGACCATAATGCTTGAAAGAGAGGAAACAAGTGGTGATCTGTAAGATTCTCTCCAGTGTGGGGCGCGTGCAGGGAGGGGGACCTGGCGGCCCCCAGCGTTCTCTCTGAATTGAGGAGATGGAGCTGCAAGTCCGGGGCGGCCAAGATGGTTAGACTTCACAGGGCCGGGTACCAGAAAAGAGAGGGCTCCACAGAGAAAGTGCACGGGAGATTTGCCGAGCTCCCCGTGAGAGCTCCCTTGAGTAATGACTGGCATATGTTTGTGAAGAAATTACTCAAGGCCAGGAGAGAACCACTTGAAATGATCAAAAGGAACAATCCTCAGAGCTCATAATAGAATTGAGAATAGTTCCTGTTCCCACCAACACAACTGGAAAACCTCATATTCCTGGGGCATTTAGAGGAATACTCAAGAGAGGCTTGCCTCGATACCGGGAAAATCTGTTAGGTAGAGACAGCTCTAGACCAGATGCTGTTTTCTGTTCCCCTCAACAAAGCTTAAAGTGAGACTTGAAAGCCTCAATCTATTTCCATGTAACAACTGCATCCCAGAGCAAAGCTCAAGAATATTCACACAAATAGAAAAAATATCCAGGAGTCAACCAGGCAAGATTCACAATGTCTGACATCCAATCAAAACTTATCAAGCAAGACTTCCCTGGTGGTTCAATGGCTAGGACTCTGCACCCCCAGTGCAGGGGGCCTGGGTTCAAACTAGATCCCACGTGCTGTACCTAAGTGTTTGCAAGCCACAACCGAAGATCCTGCATGCTGCAAACTAGAAGATCTCTCGTGCCGCATCTAAGACCCAGCACAGCCAAATAAATAAAAATAAATATTAAAAAAACTTACCAAGCATGCAAAGAAGCAGGAAAACATAGTTTATAATGAGAGAAATCAATGAAAATGTTAAAATGATACAGGTGACAGAATTAGAAGATAAGCACATTAAAACAGGACTGTGTGCCGCCTGTTCAAGGGGCCAGAGGAAAGCTTGGGTGTGTTAAATAGAGACATGGAAGGAAAAAAAAAGACCCATATCAAACTTTTAGAGATGAAAACTATGTACAAGATGAAAAAGACATCACTGGAGAGTAATTAACAAGCAGATCAGATACTGCAGAAGAAAAGATTAGTTAACTTGAAGACATGGGAAGGATATTTGAAAAATTTCCAAATTTGATGAAAACTATAAACTCACAGATCTAAGAAGCTCCATGAACACAAAGCACTAGAATCACAAAGACTACATTGAGGCCCATCAAAATTAAATTGCTTCAAACCAGTGACAAGGAGAAAATCTTAAATGAACCAATACACCTTTGGAGTTACCCTGCCATCATTTCCTTGTTTATGAATCACAAATGAGTTGATTGCTGGCGTAGAAATATGCAATGTAATAGACAGCATTCATGTTTGCTTATATTTGCAAGAGGAAATTCCAGATGGGTTCACAAGAACCTAGAACAGGGGCTAAGTACTAGGGATTTAGAAGCTGAGTGGATGTTGGATGAGAGTGGGATAGAGATTTCTATAGATGTTTAAAGTAGATAAATGCATAACCTGCTTTAAAAATTGATATGAAGGAGTAACTTTACATATATCTTTTTTGTTATTATAAAAGGAAATACACTGGCAATGTTCCTGGTCATCCAGTGGGTGGGAGTCTGCCTGCCAGTGCAGGGAGCACGGTTGATCCCTGGGCCGGGAAGGTACTACACGCCTCAGGGCGACTGAACCCGTACATCACACCTACTGAAGCCCACGTGCCCTGGAGCTCGCATTCTGCAACGAGAGAGGCCATTGCGATGAGAAGCCTGCGTACTGCAATCTAGAGTAGACCCTGCTTGCTGCAACTAGAGAGGGGCCCAAATGCAGCAGTGAAGACTCGGTGCAGTCAAAAATGAAAAGTGAAGGTGAAGGTCCCGCAGTCCTGTCGACTCTTTGCAACCCCATGGACTTCTGCAGGCCAGAATACTGGAGTAGGCAGCCGTTCCCTTCTCCAGGGGATCTTCTCAACCCAGGGATCAAACCCAGGTCTCCTGCATTGCAGGTGGTTTCTTTACCAGCTGAGCCACCAGGGAAGCCCAGTGCAGTCAAAAATAAATTAAATTAAAATGTAAAAAAAGGAAATAAATTGGCAGGAGGGGAATTAGGGAATGATGGCTAATGGGTGTGGAGTTTCTTTTGCAATGATGAAAATATTGTGGGATTAGATAGGGTGATGGTTGCACAACTCTGTAAATACAGTAAAATCACTGAATCTACACTTTAAAAGGGTGAATTTTATGGTATATTAATTAAGCTCATCAAAAAATAAATGAAAATACAGGGAAAAAGGAATACATGCATGTTCATCATGAAAAAAATTTAGAGAAAGGGTTTTAACACAGGAAGGGGCCTTACGGTTTCCCAGGGGGGAGATGTAGGAGACTCAGGTTTGATCTCTGGGTAGGGAAGATCCCTTGAAGGAGGGCATGGCAACCCACTCCAGTATTTTTGCCTGGAGAATCCTATGGACAGAGGAGCCTGGTGGGCTACAGTCCATAGGGTCACAAAGAGCCAGACATGACTGAAACAGCTGACCATGGGGACTAATGCTCATTACAACAAGTGCTTCCCAGTGAGCAGAGAATATTAGTTTAGGGAGAGGGTCCCTGTTCAAATCTACCTGGGAAAACTGACTACTGAATTTCACTTCTGGAGAGCCACAAGGCACATTAGTCTGCAAAGGCTCTGAAAAGTCCTATGTGTGTGTGTGCTAAGTCGCTTCTGTCATGTTCAACTCTGTACGACCCCATGGACTGCTTGCTCCTTGGAAGAAAAGCTATGACCAACCTAGACAGCATATTAAAAAGCAGAGACATTACTTTATCAACAAAGGTCCGTCTAGGCAAAGCTATGGTTTTTCCGGTAGTCCTGTATGGATTCGAGAGTTGACTATAAAGAAAGCTGAGCACCAAAGAATTGATGCTTTTTTGAACTGTGGTGTTGGAGAAGACTCTTGAGAGTCCCTTGAACTGCAAGGAGATCAAACCAGTCAATTCTAAAGTAAATCAGTCCTGAATGTTCATTGGAAGGACTGATGCTGAAGCTGAAACTCCAATACTTTGGCCACCTGATGCAAAGAGTTGACTCATTGGAAAAGACCCTGATGCTGGGAAAGATTGAAGGTGGGAGAAGGGGATGACAGAGGATGAGATGGTTGGATGGCATCACTGACATGATGGACATGAGTTTGAGTAGGCTCTGGGAGTTGGTGATGGACAGGGAGGCCTGGCGTGTTGCAGTCCATGGGGTCGCAAATAGTTGGACACGAGTGAGCGACTGAACTGAACTGCCAAGCTTCTTGGTCTGTGGGATTCTCCAGGCAAGAATACTGGAGTTGGTTGCCGTTCCCTTCTCCAGGGCATCTACCCCACCCAGGGATCAAACTCGTGTCTCCTAAGTCTACCTGCATTGGCAGGAGGGTTCTTTACTACTAGCGGTACCTGGGAAGCCGGCTCAGCTGGTAAAGAATCTGCCTGCAATTTGGGAGACCTGGGTTCAATCCCTAGGTTGGGAAGATCCCCTGGAGAAGGCAATGGCTACCCACTCCAGTATTCTGGCCTGGAGAACTCCAAAGAGTAGGACACGACTGAGCAAAAAGTCCTGCAGTGAAGATATCTAACTTCACACTACACACTATTTACCAAATGTATTTGATGTATATGACAATGAACTTTCCCAACTTCTTTATTTTTCAGTGAGTATTTGTGAGTGCCAGAGCTGTGAAACATAGATCATAGAGTTCAGTGGCTTGTCCAAAAACACATCTGGCTGGAGCCAGAGAAGGTGCTAGGTTTCATGAATCCAGCACAAACCAGCCTCAGAGGTCTCTGGATGAAATCATTGGCTTAGACTCTTTCACTGGACTTTTAATTTTTCCTATGCATCCTCAAATCACACATTTCCATGTTGCTCTCGAAAGGCTTATGTTGGGTTCTGAGCTCACTATTAACAATCCCTGTTGTTGATGTTGTTGTTTAGTCACTAAGTTGTGTCTGACTCTTGAATCCTCATGGACTGTAGCCCACCAAGGCTCCTCTGTCCATGGGATTTCCCAGGCAAGCACAGTGCATTGCCATTTCCTCCTCCAGGGGATCTTCCCGACCCAGGGACTGAATCCACATCTCCTGCATTTGCAGGTGGATTCTTTCCCACTGAGCCACCAGGGCAGCCAAACAATCCCTGACTTTGGTAAATAATAATAAAAAAGAGGAATTCCCCTGGAAGAAGGCTCTCCCACCATTTGTAAGGCTCCCCCGTATTCACCATATTTCACCAGCAGGGTGGCTCAACAATCTCAAATTGGTATTTCTCTTTTCTCTTACCAAAACTATGTCCTAAAATGGAGAGTGCAGGAAAGAGAAATGAATCTGGGAAAAACATAAGGCCATCAAATCAGACATTAGGAGGAAAATAATATTTAACAATTTGTAGAGCACTTAGGTTGTGCCGGTGCTGTTCTGAATTTTTCACACACATTAACTCATTTAATTATCGCAGCACCCCACACGTGGGTACAATTTGTATCCCCATTTTAAAGGGAAAGAAACCGAGGTACCAAGAAGTCACAAGGCTCAAAGTCACACGCTGGCGCACAGGAACAACTGGGAAGTTGGCTCAGCCTGACTTCAGGGTTACTGCCTTTAACGCTCATGTTACAGAAGCAACGAGAGAAATAATAAAAGTACGCCCAGTCTTGAAGGACTTCATCTGATTGCTCATGGCCATTCTGTATAGTCCCCCAACAGCCCCCTGGGCTCACTGCTCTTGCTATGATGCTGGTCCCACAGGTGAGGAAAGGGATGCCTGGAGAAGCCAAGCACCTCACCCAGGTCCCGCCACGGGACACAGTGCTGACTGCAGCCAGGTCCAGGGCTCTTGACCCCTCGGGGGCACCAGCAAGTTCTGATAACACACTCTCAAGATGTTTTTTTGTTTGTCTGTTTTTTCTTCTCTTTTTAATCTTTGTGGCCGTTTCCATGAACAGCAGTGTTTTAGCAGGAGAAGCCGAAATGGAACAACAACAAAAAATCAAACTCATAAGAAATACATTTCAGCTACGAAAACCCCTGGGTGAACTTAAAAAAGAAAATAAACAACCATGAAAAGGCTACAGGGGCTGTGAACTTTTCTTTTCTACGTTTACTGTACATTTGGCAGCAGGGCAATGCTATATTAGCAGATACAGATCTCCAACCAGGGCCATGGGGGGCAGGGGGAATGGCTCTGCTGAAGTTTCTGGAAGTTTCTGAGATGGGGTAGAAGACCCAGCTGGAGGCATTTTTAATGCTTTCCTAATGTTTACCCTACACAAGTCACACTGCTGCTATTGTGCCTCAGTTTACCCATTTGTAAATGATGGAGTGGTCCCCGCTCAGGGACTTATTTTTGCTTCTATAAAATGATGGTTTTAATTCTTAGAAAAGAAAAGGACTCAGCTCAGCTTCTGAATATGGACCAATCTGACTCCAAGTTGATGCTTTCAGGCCCGAAACTCAGTCTCAATCTCTCTCCCTTCCTCTTTCAAAAACGCTATGCTTAACCAGCGTCTTCCATTCTGAAAGGCACATAGAGTATTGGAGAGTTTATTTCTCCTCGGGAACAACTTGAAAAAAAAAAGTTAATAGGAAGCACATGGGCACGGCGTGTGAGCCTTCTGTGTGTTTGCGTTTGGAAAAAAAATACTTAAGGAGGAATATGTCAGGCTTGCAAAATGCCTGGGCTGTCTCAAGAGCAGTTTATGGCCATTAGCATCAGACTGAAGGCAGTTAATTGGGACAAAGTCCAGCTGGCATCTGGGCCATGAAGACGATAAGAAAATAACCTGGACTATTCCCATGGTCCAGTGGGAGTGGATCAGGAGATGTTTTTCTATTTGTGAGGGCTGATGGGGGTGGGGTCTGGGCCAGGGCTCATCCACGGAGATTGGTCTTCTAGAAGGATCTATGAGAGTGTGGAAGGCAGACTGGTGTTGGGGTTATGTGCCTGGGCTCTGGAGGGGAACTGCCTGGCTTGAAACCCCACTGCCACAGCCAGCTGACCTTGGGCAAGCCACTTTACCATGCTGTGCCTTGGTTTTTCCACCTGTAAGATGGGGATATGACAGAACCTACGTCACAAGGCTGCTGGGAAGATCACGGGGAATGGTATATATGCAGAACGAGGGCAGCGTCTAGAGTCGGAAGGAGTCTGGGAAATAGCACTTGCAAGGGAACAGCACAGGCTCCGGAAATCTACTCTGAATCCCAGCTCTCATCGCTTCCTGGCCCTGTGATCCTTGGGCAAGCCACTTCCTCACGTTCATCGTGTTTAAAGCTGTGTTGAGGGAGCCCGCCTTCTGTTACTTCTGTAAGGACCAGAGAAGAAATAACATATTCTCTACGTCCCAGTACAGGGGTGCCTCCTGCTTCACTTTCCAGTCTCACATGCCTTTCTCACTACCCCCAGATTCAAGTCTCCACTGGAGTCTCCAACATTGCGAGTCTTTTCCTGCCTCCAGACCTTTGCTCCCGCTGGTCCTTTTGTGCCTGGGCTGTCCACTCTCCAGCTACTCACAGGCTGGTTCCTTTCCATCACCCCAGCCACCTGACCATCTGGGCAATGTCCATCACCACTCCCTTCATCAAGGCCCATCACAGCACCCTGTTTGGTCCTTCTTGTGATTTAGCACAATCTGTCATGATCGATTTACATAATTGCTCATTGTCTGTCTCCTTAGAAGCCCTGAGGCGGTCATGTCCACTTCTGTTGGAAAAGCTGAAAAGAAACTGGTTAAGATGGTTAAGACTGACCCCAGTGTAAGTTCAAGTTCAGGGTCTTCACAAGCCTTTATGATCAGGATTGTGCTACTGTTTACTCCCCACTTGAAGATGGGTCCCAGCACCTTATGCCCTTCCGTGGGACTCAGAACAGGCCCCCAGGGAGACAGAGGAGGAGCAGAGGAGGCAGGAGGGACCACAGCCAAGAGCAGGCTTTGAGTCAGGTTTGCGGTGGGGATCCATCAGACCCCCAAGACACGTCATGCAACCTGTTTCTCACTGCACTTGCAGTAAAATCTAAGCTCCTTGCCCTGATGCCAACCCCTCTATGACTCAGTTCTGTCTCCAATAAAATGCGGATAATACCAGAACCAACACTTTGTGGAGTGTCATGAAGGTTGTATGAGGTGATTAGCTAGTTTGCGTGGCATGTGGTGAGTGCTAGGTTAATGTTAGCTGAAGGTGTCATCAACAAACTCCACTGCAAATCTTTACATGGATGCTCTTCCAAGGTCTGGGCATTAATGCTCATCACCTCCTTTCTCTTACATACCCCTAAGACCATTTGCTGTCTCTTCATAATGCCTTTTCCTGAAAGGATGCCCTTGACATCCATTTAAATTGTTTCCTAATTAAAAAGACAAAGCAGCAAAACTTGCAAATATTTTTTTTCAAAGAAATGTAGCATCATGCATTAGCCCACCACCTCATCCCTACTCTTTCAACTTTGCACATTACTTTTCAGACTCTTGGTGGTCATTCTTATCAGCTTTCATGAAGGAAAAAGAGAATACCAGGGTGAGGATGCCCAAAATTACTGCCACCAGCCCTCCACTCCATGTATCAGCTCCAACACATTCCCTACGGGGCACCGGAGAAGGGAAGGGGCCTTTGGATGACGACAAGTGCAGGTGGGAACAGGAGAATGCAGCAGGCCAGTTCCTTAGGGTGTGTGGGGTTGGTGGAGTTACATGGGAGTTTCTTCCCTTTCTAAGGCTGCCCAATGGGGATGCGGAGCCTGGACCCTCCTGCCTGGAATAACAATGCCTCTACCCCCTGTCCAGTATCCCAACACCCATCACTTCTCTGAGTCTACCATGGTATCGCCTGTCCCATCACACTTCAAATCAAAGCCAACACCTCCCCTTTGCCCTCAAGGCCCTGCATGATTTAGCCCTGCTCTCCCTCAAGACTCTCTCCTCTTATACCCCCCCCCCCAATTCTGCTCCATCCCCACTGGCCACTATTCTGTGCCCCAAACACATTAAGACACTCCCCCCCCGCCCCGGCCCCCATAGAGCTTTTGCACAGGCTGTTCCTCCTGCTGGGAATGCTCTTCCCCCTGGTCTGCGCAGGGCTAGTTCTGCCTCATACTTAGGCCTCTGTCCAATGTCACATCTTCCGAGAGCCTTCCTTGATGACTTTATTAAAAGTTACCTTTCTCGCCTCTCTGGACCCCTCAACTATTCATCACTCTCCGTCCCAACACCACGTTTACTGGCTTCATTGCATTCAACCCCTTCTGAAATTAGCCATTTGCTACTTGCTGCCTGGTTTAATTGTCAGTCTCTCCCTCCTGCCCTCGTAATCGCCATGAGGGCAGGAGTCGTTATCTCCTCTGCCCACCACTGCAACTCCGCTACTTGAGATAGGTCCTGGCACATAGTAGGTACTCAATAAAGCTGCTGAATAAACGAACAAACGACTGGACACCCGACTCGGGCAGTGCCTTAGAGACGGCAGGGAGGGGCGCAGCTCTACACTCACCATGCATCTGGTAGGTGTACGGGCTCTGTCCAGCGGGTGGGGTGCTGAAGCTGGAGCCATAGCTGAGGAACCCACTCTGGCCGGGGGAATGGTTCAAGCTGTCTTCTGTCTTGATGCCTTGGAAGGGGGAAAGAGAAGTACCAGGCACACACAATTAGGATGCTTCCTTGGCACCTGCAGAAGAGCTACGGAATCAAGACAGCATGCGGTTTTATCAGCTTCCAAACTGGTTGCAAACTGGTGGTTTGTGAGCAGAAGTTACTCTACTTCAGCTGTAATTCAGTCTCACATGTCCTTCTTCGCCTGTGTATTTTACAGGGAAACCTGAAATTGGTCGCTTTTGTTTAAAAATCAGGAGATTTCACCCCCAAAAATCTAGACTTACGGCCTCTCTCGAGCAACAGGATGATCTAGAAACCTCATGACCATGTTCCCACATGACAATAGGCTGTCCCCAGAAGCGCCCCAATTTGTGTGTTTCCCAGGTCACCATGGTTCCCATACTGTCTCTGAGACATGGAGGTTGGTTTTTAAGGTGCTATTTTTCACCACAGTTTTTTTGGGTGTTTTCGTTTGTTTTTACATCCTAGGCCAGGTTCAAAAGTGAGAAAGGGAAAGGCAGGCTGCATGGATCTCATCTTTTGCACATGTGGTCAGCTTCCTGCCTGGCTCTGAGGGTAACGAGTCCCCTACTCCAAGGACTGAGGCTTCCAAGGTGACTCAGCGGTAATAAAAGAGTCCATCTGTCAATGCAGAAGCTGGAGGAGACACAGGTTTGATCCCTAGGTTGGGAAGATACTCCAGAGGAAGACATGGCAACTCACTCCAGTATTAATGCCGGGATAATCCCATGGACAGAGGAGCCTGGTAGGCTACAGTCCATGGGGTCGCAAAGAGTTGGACATGACTGAGTGACTAAGCATGTACTCTAAGGACTAGCTCCATCTATGGCTTAAACGTCCATCAGGATTTGGGGTGAAGGTATTAAACGAACCATTTTCCCTCTGTAAAGATGATGCCACTTAATCTTAAGACATACTCTCCATGCTTCTCATGGAGGGGCCTACTTATCCAAAAGCCACAGTTACAAATCTGCCTTCTGCTTTAGCCAAACTCTGACATGCCTCCCCAAGGCACGGGCACCCATTCCAAGAGCAGCTGGCTGGAGAAGGAACTGTATTGAGGGAGGAAGCTGATCTATCATCAGTAGCCCATATATTGTATTTTTATTGAACACATAATCAATTTTGCTTATCTTTATCTTATAGGTATAAAATAGTATTTCAATACTACTTAAATTTGCATTTTTAAAAAAGGACACTGCTAGTTCTGGGGATGGTTTTGTAGTTATGATTTCCCTCCTTCTCACCCATTTACCCCCATAAATAAAGAGAATGCTTAATGTGGTAAAAACAATGGATTCTGACTCAAGTGGTCTGGGCAGGAGCCAGGACAGTTTGCTTCATTACTTGGTAACCTGGACAGTTTCTCCTCCCTTATGAAATAAGATGCTGATTCCCACTGGCAGGATTGCTGGGCGATCAAAAGAAAGGGAATGAACGAATACCTAAAGCTGTGAATGAGGTACTCACAACAATCCCATGAAATAGGCAATATGACTTTCCCCATTTTAATGGTTTTTTTTTTTTTTTTTTGCCAAACTGAGAGGCAGGCATATGGGAACTTAGTTCCCTGACCAGGAATCGAACTTGTGCCCCCTTGCAGTGCAAGCGTGGTATCTTAACCGCTGGACCACCAGGGAAGCTTCTCCCCATTTTAAAGATGTGGAAACTAAGGTTCAGAAAACCAGGCCACTTAGTCAGAGTCTTGCGATTAGTGGGTAGCTCTGAAGTCTAGGTTTTCTCTGCTTTCTCTTGATGCCTCTCAGTAATGGGTGTGAAGGGATTTATGCACTAGATGGTGCACGACTTCACTGACAATTATGACAGCAACTTGGCAACCTGTTTGGTGCCGGAGCCCAGCTGTCCCCTGTCTTGGCTTTCAACATGACTTCCTCACTAAGCTTAATCATTTTTAAAATTTAAAGTGAGAGACGTGTGACTCTTATTTTTCACGTGACCACTTTGAGGCCACGAAGGGTTATTAATTGACCTAATTTCATGTTGTTGTGTGTCAGGGGACAGGGAAGTCTGTGGAGAGGGAGAGAGATGAGGGAACGGCCAGTTGGTGGGCAGTCAGAACACACAACATTCGTTGATGAAATCTGCCATCGTATATGGGCCGTTTCATGGAGCCCCCAAACGATTACAGTAACACCAAAGATCACTGATGACAGACTACCATAGCAAATATAGTAATGATGCAAAAGTCCAAAAACAGTGCCAATATGTAACAGAGACATGAAGTGAGCAAATGTTGTTGTAAAAATGGCCTTGACAGACTTGCTCGAAGAATGGATGCCACAACCCTTCAATTTGTAAAAAAGAAAAAAAAAACACAAACAATAAACCACAATATCTGTGAATTGTAAGATAGCAAAATGCAATAAAACAAGGCATGCCTGTATACCCATTCATTTATGTATAATCTGTGGCTGTTTTCAAGATACAGGGTAGCGTTGAGTAGACACCGTATGGCGTCTTTCATAGACACTGTATGGCCTACAAAGCCAAAAATACTTATTATTAAGCTCTTTACAGAAAAAGTTTGCCAACCTCTACTGTACATAAGGCCTTCCCAGGTGGCACTGTGGTAAGGAATTCACCTGCCAATGCAGGAGACACAGATTCGATCCCTGGGTTTGGAAGGTCCCCTGGAGAAGGAAACAGTAACCTGCTCCAGCATTGTCTGGAAAATCCCATGGACAGAGGAGCCTGGCAGGCTACAGTCCATGGGGTCACAAAAGAGTTGGACACGACTGAGCACACATAGCATTCCACATAAAGAAAGGCAGAGCAATGATATTAACAAAGTGAAAGTGATAGTAATTAGCAAATCCAGGGATGTGGGTATTTGACAAGAAAGGGAGATAACCTCCCTTTATTTTTCTTGTTGGATGGTCAGCTCATGGTTATTTATAGTGCTACTCTTTTACATATGTCTTAAATGTTGCATCACATTATGCTTGCATAACAAATCGAGGAAAAAAACACTCCACACTCCTGACCTCCTTGCCTCTAGTCTGCTCAACTGTGTTATTATTTCCCTGCAGCTATTTAAACAAAGGTAATAATGCTATTTGCCAAGGAGCAAGGAGAAAAGTTTCCTAACAAGATTCAGCAAGGTTTGTCCAGACAGTGAGCAAACACTGCTTGCTCGGGCACAGGCATGTGTGAAAGGCAAGGGCTTTTCAGCCCACCTGTCATTATTCAGTGATGCGGACATACCAGGTGTATGGCAGCCTGGCCTCTACTATATTGACTGAATGTTTCCCTTGGGCCAGGCCCTGTGAGCTAAGCCCTTAATGTAGATTAAGGGCTGACACATTGTGGTCCATGGACCCACTGTGGCCCACTTTTTGTTTGTGTAAATAAAGCTTTATTAGAACACAGACACACTCACTAGTTTACATATTGTCTGGCTGGTTTCAAGCTCCAACGTCCGTGCTGAGTGGCTGTGACAGAGACTGCATGGCCCAGAAAGCTGAAAATACTTATGAACTGGCCCTTTAAAGAAAAAGGTAGCTGATCCTGGATGTAGATGATCCCATTTACAGCAACAACAGTGGTTAGGAAGCCAGACTTAAGTAGCACTCCCACCGTATGAAGGTGACTCGCCCTGGGTCTTAGGACCAGCAAGGGGGCAGAGGTGGGGTGTGAACCCAGGGCATGAGACCTTGCCACTTATGCTGTATTCTGAGGGCAGAGAGCCTCTGAAAGTAACTGAGCCTAACAAATGACTTTAGACCAAATTAATTTCCACCGGATGCCATGTTTTGTCTGGAAGCAGGGCTAGGGTTCTCTTTTATGCTGAAAAATAATCCAGCTTCATGTGTCTTGGCTGTCAGCCAGCCAGGGTGACTCACCTGTGATTTTATCACCCGTCTTCTGGCACAGGAGGGACAGAAGTTAGAAAAGATGCCCACACCAGTTGGCTCAGGTCCATCACAGGTAATCCCCCAGGATTTCTGGAATGTGTGCTCAGGCAGCCGAGCTCAGCGGTGAGGGGCTTGGACTCCAGAGCCCAGGCTGCTGGGTGTAATTCCACCTCTACCAGCGACCAACTGGGCAAGTTAGTTATCTTCTCTGAGCCTCTATTTATTTATCGCTTGAAAGAGGATAATGGTCGGACCTTCCTTGGAGAGTTGAGTGGGGGGTTAAAAGAACAAGTGGATACAGAGCGCTGAGAACTGTGGGTGGCAGCATCTCAGTGATGCAGCATCTCTAAGACGCAGCATCTCAATGATGGTGTCTCTGACGGATGCCCGACCCAGTGTCCCATGACTTGTCACTCCTAACGCCACAACTGCTCTTGAATATGTCTATCTCTGTCTGTCTACTGTCCAGAGCAGGCTTCTACCATTGCTCCACTCCAGGTTTCATCAGCCTCCCAACTTGCCTTCCTGTTTCTCCTCTTGCTTCTCTCCAATCCGATCTCCCCACAGCAGCCAAAGTGATCTTTTTTTTTTTAAAGATATATTTATTTATTTTTTGGCTGCGGTGGGTCTCTGTGGCTGCAGGCTTTCTGAAATGGTGGCAGGCAGGGGCTACTCTTCATTGTTGTGGGGGCTTCTCACTGCAGGGGCTTCTCTTGTTGCAGAGCACAGGCTCTAGGCAGGCGGGCTTTGGCAGCTGCAGCGAGTGGGCTCTAGAGCGCTGGCTCAGTAGTCGGGGCGCATGGGCTTAGCTGCTCTGAGGCATGAGAGATCTTGCCGGATCGGGGATTGAACCAGTGTCCCATGATTGCAAGGTGAATTCTTAATCACTGGACCACCAGGGAAGCCCCAAAGTGATCTTTAAAAATGCCAGATTGCATCAGACAGCCCTATGTTTATAGACCTGCCAATAAGTTCCTGTTTCACTGGAATAAAGTCCTCCCCAGGTGCTAAGAATCTGTCCACCTCACCTATCTCGTCTTGGTCCTGTGTTCCAGCCACTGGGCTTCTGGGGTTTGCCAAATCCATCTCCCTAGGATTCCCAGGCATCCTCTGCCTGGATGCCTCTCTTCCCATGCTTACTAATGGTTGTCTCTGTTCTCAGATGAATCAGCTCCTTGTGTAAAAGACCTTCCTTGGAGCTGGAACCTAAGTTAAATCTTGCTTGTTCTATTCATTTCATGATCTTGTCTTCCTTCATCCCATGCATCATAATCTGAAATCACTTTAACCTACCATTTTTAAAAGTTTATTTGTTTTTCCTCCCTCTAGGCCAGGGGTTGCAAGCTTAAACGTCTTCAGGCAGCTAGTTTAAATGAGTAATGAGGGCTAGGAGAGGACTGTGGCCAACAAAGGCTAACAGGGTCAGCCCTGCACAGTTACCTACTTCTGATGCAAAAATGTGGGCCCAGGGCTGCCCAGTCATCTGCTGTTTGTTTTTTTTTAAGTCATTAGAAATACGAATTTCTATGTAAACACTTCCCATTTAAAAACTGGCAATTAATTTTTCCAATGTCAAGTATATTTTATAGGTTAAAAAGTATCCAAGGGCCACCTTATCTCAGTTCTAGATTACCTTGGCAGAACCCAGGCAGAAGTAAAGATAATTCGGAGGAAAACATCTGAAAATGGAGAGAGACATTTTCCTCCTGACATCCTCTGAGCACCTGGATCCAGCCATACCTGATATCAGCCTTGTCCCCAAGCTTACCAGTATGTGAATCATTAAGTTTCCATTTTCCCTAAGCCAGCTTGGGTTAAGTTTCTTACCCTTGCAATCAAAAGAGGCCTTGACATAGTCTCTAGAACTTGAACTGTATTGAAAGTGTCTGTCTCCAATCCAAAATCAGGCTGGCTGCATGCCTCTTTCTGCATTTAACTGAAGCATTTGGGCAGAATGAAGACTATGATGTAAGGGATCCCGGGGAAAGCAAGGGCTTGGTCAGGTACTCACTGTAAGAAGGGATTCCATAGGCTTGTGCTGGAGGCGGGTAAGCCGTGTAGGGGGAAGCTTGCTGGATCCCTGCACTGTACTGCGTCTGGCCGTAGGCTGCCATGGCCGAGGCAGGCTGACCGGGTGGGACACGCGGGCAAGGTCTGCGTGGAAGAAAGAAGATTAAATCTCCAAGCCCAACCTAGCACATCCCTCCCCCCTGGTATCACCACTACCACCATTTCCCTTCAGGTGATTATTTTTATTTTTTTGGCCTTGCAGCTTTTGGGATCTTGCTTCCCCGACCGGGAACTCTGGTTCCAGCAATGAAAGCACTAGTTCCTAGTCCCTGGACCACCATGTACTCTTTCCAGGAAAGAGACAACTTACTTGTTTATCAAGTCCTATTTCATTTTCCTTACCTGGGCACCAGGAAAACAACACTTCCTGGGTCCTTTGCAGTCAAGAGTCAACCACGTGACTGGATTCTGCTCAACACAATGGTTTAGCCAATAAAACCATCTCCTCAAAACCCTGCTGCCCTCTCTCCTCTTTCAGCAGCAACTGTGGAGGGTACCAGCTGAGAGGGCGGAACCAGCAGGGTTACACCCTGGAACCCCAAGTCAGCCTGTGGAGGAGAGCTGCCTTGGAGAGGTCCGTGAGATCCCTGGGTTTTATTTAAGAAACAAACCTTTGTTGTGTTAATCCACTGGGACCAGGGTTTATTGACTACTACAGTACAGCCCATTCCACTGTGACTATTTACACTTATTTAGACACATTCCCAACTGATACAGATTCTACAGGATTGCCAGTCAAGATGCCCGGCTCTGGGCCATGGGGTGGGCACAGGGTGCCAGATTATCCAATCAGATTCTATTCTGGGAATTGAAATCCTGGGCTGAATAACTCATTCCAACAACCACATTCTGAAAAGAGTGTTTTTATTCCCTTCCTATTGCTTGGACCCCAGAAGCGGTGCTATTCTGGGTCTTTCTCAAGACCTGATTATCCCAGTTTTGATCCCACTGTGAGCTACTCCAGATCTTCCAAAAAAATTCCTTTTGGGCTTACATCAGCTGGGGTCTGGGCTTCCCAGGTGGCGCTAGCAAAAGAATCTGCCTGCAGAGGCAGGAGACATAAGAGATGCGGGTTCGATCCCTGGGTCGGGAAGATGCCCTGGAGGAGGAAATGGCAATCCGCCCCAGTATTACTGCCTGGAGACTGCTACGGACAGAGGAGACTAGGTCCTTGGTGTCACAAAGAGTTGGACGTGACTGAGTATCTGAACACAGCTGGGGTCTATTTGTCTTACTTGCAACCAAAGAACACAAATGGATTTCTTACTCCAAGATGAATAATCAGTTCCATGAACAGCTAGGATTTAAAGGGCCACTGAGGGACTTCCCTGGCGGTCTAGTGGTTAAGAATCTGCCTGCAAATGTGGGAGACATGGGTTTGATCTCTGGTCTGGGATGATCCCACATGCCACAGGGCAACAAAGCCCACGTGCCACAACTGCTGGGCCCACATTCCCTGCTACGAGAAGTCCACACACTGCAGCTAGAGTAGCCCCCGCTTGCCACAACCAGAGAAAGGCGATGAAGACCCACTGCAACCAAAAATAAATAATACTAGTAAAAAATCCTAAAAAAGTAAACAAAGGGCTGCTGATCTACGACATCCCTAACACAATGACCGCTAGTAATCACTGAGCTCTGACCACAGGCTAGGAATTGTGTCTCACAGGCCTGACATGGTCTGTGTCACATCACATACTGATATCAACTCCCTGGGGTAGAGGCTCTGCTAACTCCCATTTTAGAGAAGAGAAAACGGAAGCTCAGAGACCAGAAGTCATGGCTAGAAAGCGGGAAATCCAGAATCTGAACTTGGAAGTCTGACTCCTGAGCCCACGTGGCCTTGTAACCATGGAGTTCTGCTGCGGCTCGGGGACGGGCCCGGGACTGACTCAGTCCTCCAGGCAGCAATTAATAAAGTCAAGGTTAGCTCATTCTAACCGGATGGGGACAAGACGGTGAATCTACGGATGCAATTTCTTTGGCCAGTGCAGTCTTTTTTCTTACTTTGGAGTTGCCAATATTTTAAAACCAGGAGAGATCCACACATGAACATACACACTCCCTATTTCCCCCTTCTTTTGCAAAGCAGATGCTTTGGAAAGCCTGGGTCTGCTCTCCTGGGTGCTGTATTCAGCTGGATTTGAGAACATCTTCCAACTTTCACACTATCCTCAATAGTCCTTCCTGTGATAAAAAACACCGACAATTCTTGGGTCTATGGTACACCAGGCACTGTCCTGATGACTGTATGTGGACTGGCTCATTTAAATCTCATAGCAACTGTGACAACCCTTGGAGGCAGTTACTATTCCCATCCCCATTTTACAGATAAGAAAACTGAGGCAGAGAGAATGCACACAGCTGATCCACGATTTGAACCCTGGTTCCAGAGCCCATATCCTTAACCACTCCACTAGGACACCCAGGCCCTTTAGGTCAAAAACCCAGACATTACAGTTCTGTGCAACAAATTATATCTAATCATTCTGACCATGAGTTTATCAGTAGATGGTAGTGAGATTCCCAAGCCTGTATCTGATTCCATTTTGATGACATTAATACACTAAAACCTTCTCATTTCCAGTTTCTCCTACATATGAAGCCTAAAGGCATGTATGAGACAGATGTAAAAATTCACAGAATTATAAAAAGACGTTCTCAGCCCCTTTCCTTTTGACAACTTCTGTGCCAAAGGGTCAGGGAATTTGTTCCAAGATGCATAAGAAAGTTGCTTGTTTTGTAATTTGTCCCAAGATGCATAAGAATGTCACTTGAACTGGAGACTCCAGACCCAGTATTGGAAGGTGTTTCATCAGTCAAGACTCCCACCCTATGAGGTGCCTGGAAACACATCCAGAGCATGGGACATAGCACTGAGCAGAGAATTTTATTTGAAAATGTTCCCAATTTACACCTGTCTGGAAGTAGAAGGTGGAAATCTGAGATGATCCATTCCTGCTTCCCATCAAAACTGATGTGAACTTCTTAGAATAAACTGGGGCTCGAATGAAAAGCCAGAGAGAGGACGAGGAAGCTCTCCAACCCCAAGGCCATAAAACTAGCCAGGTAGATTTAACAGACCTCAGTTGCTACTGACAACCCCCAAAACATCTTCTGGAGGGAAAGGAAGGCTGAGAAAGTGCGTTCCTTACAAATAGCTTCTCCGGGGTCGTCCGGGGACGAAAATATCCAGCTATGGAGGCGGTGAGCATTCAGAGGAGGGCCATGCTGACCGTCTGACCAAGCCTGGGGCTTCTCACACTGCAGGGAGCAGACAAGGTGGCTCCCCAATTGCCCTGGGTAAGCCCTGTCCATCACCAGACTCCCACTGACCCCTGGATGCAGCTCTGGTGGAGCATTTGTACTGTTCACCATATTGAGATCTCTGATCTACTGGTCCATTTCCTACTAGCCTGGAAGCTCTCCGAGGGCAGGGGCTGTGTCTCATTGATCTTGCGAGTCTCCAGAGCTCCTAGGAGATTTGGTTATCGAGCAGTGTTGGGTGAATGTTTGAGCAGAAAGAAGGGAAGAAGGAGGGGGGAGGAGGGTAAAAGATCAAGATGGGTAAAGAGAGAAAGATGGGGCGAAAGGAAGGAAGAGGAGAGAGAGAGAAGAGAGAGAGGAAAGGAAGGAAGGAAAAAGAGAGGGGGAGAGATAGAGAAGCAAGAAGGGAGACGGGAACAGAGAAAGTCTATGACAGGAAAGGACAGGAAGGAAAGGAAGAAAAGTTAAAAAAAAGGAAGAAAGAAGAAAACAACACCCAACACTCCCAGAACAGTCTATTCCATACCCCATTCTGAGTGCCTTTTATGTGAAACAGACATAAGCATTGTCCCCATTTTCCAGATGGGGAGACTGAGGCCTGGGGAAGTGGGGGTCATTTGTTCAAGGTCGCTCAACCAGTAAAAGCATCACTGGGATTCCTCTCCAGGGAGTCTGGCTCCAGAGCCTCTGCCTCCAAGGAGAAAAGGGAGAGAGAGTGAGAGGAAGCTAAGGCAAGGGTACTCACCTTGCGAAGAGCTGGGACACACTCGGAGCTGATGTGGTGATGCCTGGAGGGGAAAAAAACATTTGAAGGACTTGAGCTGTCAGAGGGATGGTCCCCAGAAGCTGTGACTTCAGATTCCAGGTTGAGGGGGAAGAAATGCATGGAGTTGCTGTCAGGGACTTTCTCAAGCACACAAGCTTATCCAAGCCACACCAATGTAGCACTTTCCTTCTTGAAAAACCTTCTCCGGGTGTGCTCTGTCTCCAGGTACTAACTGAAGGACTGTGTGTATACAATCTATAGCATCTTGAAACATCAGGGTGGAATCCATCCCCCCACCCATTGTACAGATGGAGAAACGGAGGCCAAAGAGACAGAAGGAATGTGCTTGAGCCAGGCCCACGACCAGATGGCAGCTGGCACCATTTCTATCCTGGATGGAGACCCACTCTTTTCCTTGCTTTAAAGGCAACCCCAGAAACCCGGAAAGGCAGATACCGGTTGGCTTTGGCTATCCGACACCCATTTTCCTTTCTTCTGAGGACATCACATTGATATTCCTCCTCTCCCTCCCCAGTTTCAGTCCATGGGGTTCAGGTGGGGCTGGCTCCAGCACTTAGGGGAGACACATCTTGGGTTGTCTCTGGGGCTCCAACTAGAGTGTGGGGAGGGAGATGGAAGACGCCTGGGGTCCTGGTACAAGGGCTGTGTCCCTGGGCACTCAGCCTCCAACCATGGTTGGGAGGCAATGATCAGATGATGAAAAGCTGATACAATTTTGCTGGGAGAGATGTTGCCAAGAGCATCATTTTAAACACCATTAGTTCATGGGGGATGATTTTGTGCTGTGTCATCTTAAAAACAACGCAATGTCCTCAGCGTGGAGCCCCGGCAAGTTCTAGATGACATGTCAATTGATTGTACCAACCTGCCAATTCACACTCCCTGGTCTGCAGGGCAGGGGCAGAGGTGTCCCTGTGCCTCCCGAGAAATACTCCACACCCTCCAGAGCTCTGAGCCACTCTGTAAACCAACCCGCAATCCCAGCTGTACCTCCGAGTCAGCACTGAGACCTTGGGCAGATCACCCACAGTCTCCGGGGCTCAGGGCACCCTCCTGCGAAATGGGGGAAAACATTTATCTCACAAGGGTGCGTGAGGATGAAATGAGATGATGATGATGGTAATGGTGATGATTCTATCCATCATTTACCCTGAGCCTGCTACGTGCCAAACTCTCCTGTAAACCTGTTACCTGGATTCATTATTTTAATCCTCATACTCCTCCCCCCAACACCTTGAGGAGGGTTCTGTTCCCATCCCTGTGTTACAGATGAAGGGAGGTGAAGTTGACGGGTCCTAAGGGACAGATCCATGGTCTGAACTCAGGTGGTCTGACTCCGGAGTTCAGCCTCCCAAGCAGGGCACAGCAGCCCACGAGGGCAGTCATCATCATTAACAACAACCAGTCCCCACCAACAAGCTCACACGTGCCAGACTCTGTGTTAACTGCCTGGACTCACTTCACTCCCATGGCAATGCTACAAGGACACCCCGATTGTACCGATGTGGAAACCAAGGCTCCAAAGGCTAAGGTGCCTTGCTCAAGCCTGCGGACATGGAAACTGGGACTTGAACCTAAGGCTGTTTAGTCCCAGTCTATTTCCTTTTTTTGGGGGGGGGGGGGTGCTGTGCCTTGTGGCATGTGGGATCTTAGTTCCCTGGTCAGGATGGAACTCGTGCCCCTGCATTGGAAGTGTGGAGTCTTAACTGCTAGACCGCTAGGAGATCCCAAGTCCATTTCCTTAATCATCTCCTTGGCTGAGTCAAATTCTGTTTGAGTCCCAAGCTACTAGGGTGAGGAGGCAAGTCCTGAAGTCCACTTAGAGAGCTATAGCTAGAATTTAAAAATAAAACAGGATGGACAGCATCAGCATATATTGTCCACACAGCACATGAGAAGGAATCGTGGAAAACTTTTATTCCAGCTATAAATGTGAGAATGTGATGTGTGTGTGTGTGCATGCTCAATGACTGTAATATAACATATCTTCCTATGTGCTGTCTTTATAAAAAGTCGGGCCAACAGGGGTCCAATGCCAAGGAAAGGCCCTGGCTTCCAGTGGGTGCTCCCTCATTGCTAATTTCCCTGCTCTGGGTTTTTGCCCCAGGCGGAGCCTCCCATATCCCCCTTCCTCAGCTTCCCCCAGGACCGTCTCCTTCTGAAACAGCCTCAGTTTCATTACTGGTAAGAAGCACGTGATTTATGTTTAGTAATAATACTACATATGTTATTGAATTAAACATTTTGAGCTGTTTTAATAAACATGTAAATATTCATAAAAATCAAAATCTACGGAAACACTCCCGTGGGCTCAGATGAACTCGGCATTCTAGAAACGTGAAAAAAGCATCTTCCCCTGCCTGCAACCTCTGCGCCCTGGTTTGTGAGTTCATGCGGTGCTGATCACCTCCTCCGTTCCTCTGAATTGCTGCGCGCTCTGCCCTCCCCACACGGGCCCGTCTCCCTCTCCGGCCGTTCAAACCTCCTATCCTCTCCCTCTTCCGCCCCAACAACCCCCAGGAAGGCTGCACTAGCCAGAAACAGGCCTTCAGTCAATGCTAAGAGATTTTCCTTCTGCTGATGATGTGCTTTTTGAAAAGCACAGGCTTTCTCTTATTTTTTTTTTAAAACTGGTATCACATTTAATTTTTTTGAACCCAAGATGCCTGGGAGAATTGGGAACCTGGAAAATGAATGTATTCTATAATCTCCTTCCCTTTCTTCTTCCTTTTTTTTCCCTGGTAAGGATGGCATGGACCTCCTGGAGAATCCTGATGGGATGTGACGACACTGGGTCCTCAAGTTCCTTCCCGTCCTGTGGGCCCTGGAGTGGGACCCGCCCAAGGGCGGCCACGTTCAACTCTTTGGGTGCAGAGGTGGGGTAGGGACTCACCGAAAGCAGAGAGCCTCTCTCTTCCTCTGCTGGGGTCCAGGGATATTAGTCCTGTGGACCAGGAGGCCCAGCTGCAGTTGGAGCCATACGTCGTCTGAGTATCAGGAAAGGGCCTGATGGAGTGATCGTGCGGGCAACGCCAGCCCCAGCATGAAAGGTGGAAGAGTGGGCATTATTGTTCAAGTCGCAGGAACAGCCTGGTCCTCAGGGGAGCCCTGGACACCTTTCAGGGACCCCCAGAGTCACCACTCTCTGGCTGCTGTTGTATGTGACAGCTTTCTCCAAATGGTAAGTCAGAGCTAGACTTCCCTGGGGTGGAGACCATGCCAGACAGCATTCCATGCAGCTCAGGACTGGTCTGGCCCACAGATCTGGCAATGCCCCTAGGTGTAGGCATGACCCTCTGGACAGCAGCACGCCCACTGAACCCCAGCTTGCCAGAGGGATAATGTGGACTGCGGTCACGAGTCTCTCCATGAGGCCAGTGTCCCAGACCCAGGGGGCATGTTGGCAATCGAGGTGGTCATACTGCCCCTGGTCACCCCATCACAAACATGGGACCCTTAGCACAGGAGCAGAAGACCTGTCAACTCTTGTTCGCAAGTGAGCCCCAAGGGTGGTGAAGACCCCACAGGCTGTCACAGCATCAGTCCTTTGATGCTGGTGGGATCCAGAGCCTGGAAGGTGGAGATGCCCTTCCCACTGACCGCAGTGTTCTGTTCTCAGACTTGGCCGTGCCACTGAGCATGCCATGATGGACAAGACTGGGGTCAGTGGCAGAATCACTGACGGCAACTTATATCCACGTTGATGGTGACTTATATCCACGTTGGGGCTTCCCAGGTGGCGCTAGTGATAAAGAAGATGCCTGCCAATGCAGGAGATGCCGGAGATGCAGGTTCGATCCCTGGGTTGAGAAGATCCCCTGGAGGAGGAAATGGCAACCCACTCCAGTGTTCTTGCCTGGAGAATCCCGTGGGCAGAGGAGCCTGGCAGGTCGTGGTCCACAGTGTTGCAAAGAGTGGGACGCAACTTAGCACTAGCACTAAACCCACGTTGCCAGTGGTGAAAACAGCCCTGGCGACGCGACTCAACGTAGCCAAATCTATTTACGCCAAGGTTAATGACGTGTCTCTGAGGGATGTGGTTAATACAGAAACTGGGGCAGCTGGCTCTCAAGGGAGGGGCAGAGAGCCTCCTTCATTTGTGAATTGAAAGCTCTAAGTCCCTTCTTCCTCCCCAGCTTCCTACGGGTGAAGGGAGAAGGATTAGCTAAACAGACAGCCAGAGCCTCAGGATGATCTCATCCCTTCATTCATTCACCACCACATGCCAGGCACGTGCTAGGTAATGGGTTACAAGAATCAGCAAAAACAGTCAGGCTTCCTGTAGTCATGGACGCTCCAGTTTAGCAAGGGAGTGAAAGGAGAAGTGTCTGTCGCTCAGTCGTGTCCGACTCTTCGCGACCCCATGGACTATAGCCCACCAGGCTCCTCTGTCCACGGGATTCCCCAAGCAAGGATACTGGAGTGGGGAGCCATGCCCTTCTCCAGGGCACCTTCCCACCCCAGGGACTGAACTCGGGTCTCCTGCACTGCAGGTGGTACTTTATTGTCTGAGCCATCAGGGGAAGCCCACTTAGCAGGGGAGACTGGCGGTAAACAAATACACCGGTAAAGGACTTAATTACAATCGTACCAAGGCGCAAAAGGAAGAATGGATACCGAGAAGAGTGCCTGGAACACGATGATGCTCAGGATTCGCCCGGGGATCTTCCTAAAATGCAGACTGCAAGTCTGTAGGTCAAGGAAGCTCCCAGGTAACACTGACATGGCAGTCCCGGAAACCCCACTTCGAGCAGTGAGAGTTTAGACCACAGGCTACCAAGGAATTGCAAATTACTAAGAAGTCCCAATTCTGGCTTCGTAAAAATAAATCTTCATTCCAGAAGTCACAAACTCAAATGCATACCGGGGCCAAGAAGGGAATATAAATGATCTAATGTAATATGAGTAAACTAGAGCTGGGGTCTGTGTGTGTGAGTGCACATGTGTGACTGTGTGTGTGTGATTGTGTGATGTAACTTACCCACGGACAGACACAGTTGGTTCATTCATTCAACAATGTTTACCGTGCACCTACTGTGGGCCAGATTTACAACTCAAGTCTCATAATTTGTTGTCTTCTTGTTCCTTCCAAAGAAAGTACATGGGCTAAAGGGATCAGAGCCAGATTCAAACCCTGACTCTGCTGCACTGTAACTGTATGGCCCTGAGTCCATCACTTCCTTTCCCTAAACCTCAGTTTCCACATCCATAAAATGGGGCACCATCTCATCCCTGTAGGGCTGTTGCAAAGCAGGTATCTACCCAATGGTAACTGACCAACACAGAGGAGCTCTGATTAGCTTTCTATTCTCCTGGGGCTCTCGCTTAATCCACTTCTCATTGTAAGCCCAATTTGAATATTCATACATTTTTCTTTTTTTAAACCTCTCCTTTCACTGGGAGGATTAAGAAACTAATGATTCTGAAGGCAGTCACCAATATTATGTTGCCTAATTGGGCGCCAGGGGGCCCATGATCCCCAAGAGATGAGACAGTTTCTAATGCGAGATGTCTTGAGGCAGGTGTGTGCTGCGGAAGGTGCATGTCTGTGTTTCATCAGCTCACCTCCCTCCCGTGGGTGCGTTAAGCCGCATGGAGACCAGCGGCAGCGACCGTAGGAGGGAGCACTGTATGAGGAGTCCAGCGTGTACACCACACAGGTAGAGGTCATTCTGGGGGCGGCGGCCCCCCAGGAAGCCCGCTGAAAAAGGCTTCAAAATGGCAGAGGTCAAGCTGATCTGTGCCTCCCCAGGCCAGATCCAGGCAAAGCTCTGGGCAGCTCAACCTGGCTTGGGGGACATGAAGGAAAACCTGCCAGCCCCTGGCTAGAGCCGGTGACTGAAACTGGAAATGAAACCACATCACGCCCAGGGGCAGAGGAGGTGCAGGAGGTCTGAGTGCAGATGCCAGCCTGCTGGTTTCGCAGGGCGGTGACTTCACCTCTCCAAGGAAACCCTTAATGAGATTATAGTCTCAGCTTTTGCAAAATGTGTCTCATTTTGAAAGAAAAAAAAAATTTCTTTTTCTTGATTCAGCTTTGCTTCCTTAGTTCCACAGCTTTTTTCCTCCTCCTTCCAGAAGACAGGATATAATTCAAATCCAATTTTGCCTTAAATGGTAACGAACAATAGCTTCTATTTCTCAAGTGGTTCCTACAAGCCAGGCGCGCTGCTAAGGACTGCATGGGCCTTATCTGTTTTATTCTCCAGAACATCTCATTCTCCACTTTATACATATGGAAAATGAGGCAAAGGAAAGTCAAAGAAACACTACTAAGGATTCAAAACCAATATCAACCTGAAGTTATCTGTGGTTCCTTGTGCTAAGTTGCTTCAGTCCTGTCTGACTCTGTGTGACCCCATGGACTGAAGGCCGCCAGGCTCCTCTGTCCATGGGATTCTCCAGGCAAGAACAGTAGAGTGGGTTCCCATGCCCTCCTCCAGGGAATCTTCCGCACCCAGGGACCAAACTTGTGTCTCTTACATCTCCCGCATTGACAGGCAGGTTCTTTACCACTAGCACCACCTGGGAAGCCCATAGGTTACTCTATTCATCCATCACCCATCCATCCACCTAACCAAGCACCCACTTCACCTCCACTCACTCACTCACCCACCCAACCATAAATAATTTTTAAGGATCTACCATAAGTCAGGCACTGAGCTGTGTGATAATTAGGAACAGAAATTTAAATACATATATAGGAATAAAAAATTGTCTTCGTCCTGAACTAAGTCACCATCTAGAGCAGGGGTTATTAACCTTGGGTGCATAAAACTGGGTGCATTTGGAGAGCTTTAAAAACATCTCAGGACTTCTCAGGTTGTCCAGTGATTAAGACACTGTGCTTCTAATGCAGGAGGTGGGGTTTGATCCTTGGTCAGGAGAACTTAGATCTCACATGCCTCGTGGGGCAGCCAAAAAATTAAAATAAAAAAAAACAAACAACTCACTGCCTGGGTCACATTTCTGAACAATTAAATCAGACTCCTTGGGGGTAAGATCTGGATATTTGCATTAAACTTTTACCGAAAAACTTCCCAGGAGAGTCCATTGTGCACCCCGGTTTAAAACCAGTCCTGGAGCCTGGTTCTCAAAGCACGGTCCCTGGACTGGCAACATCAGCATTGTCTGGAAATTGCTAGAAATGCAAATTCTTGGGCCCCACTCCCAAACCATGACAGAAGCAGAAATGTGGGCACGGGGCCCTGCAACCGGTATACCAACAGAACTTCCAAGGTGATTTAGATGCACCAGAGAATTTGAGAACATAAACTATCTCCTTAAATTACAGAAATATACATTCATGCACACGTAAAACATAGAAGAAATCTTCAACAACAGGAACACAAAACACTGATAACGGTAGTTACTTCTGGGGAGGGGAGGAAACCATTAAGATTGGGTAAATGCAGCAAAGAGGAATTTGGCCTAACATTCAAGTTTTTATAAGGACTATGTTACTTGGTGATCAGAAATTAAATTGTCTTAAAAAAAAAAGCAGCAGCAAGGGAGGGCGCTGCAGACAGGGGACACAGCGTGTGCTAAGGCTGTGAGATCACGGAGGGTGGAGCTCATTTAATCACCGCATACTACAGTCTTGCAGGGTGCTGTGTCTCCTGTCTCGATTCCTTTTACAAGTATTTCTTCTTCTTTTTAAAATGGTGAGTGTCATTTTAAAAAACTGAGGTGTGGTTGATCTGCAAAGTTTCAAGTGTACAGCAAAGTGATTCAGATTTTCTTTTGTTATAGGTTATTGCAAGGCATTGACTATAGGCATGTCCCTGGTGGTCCAGAGGTGAAGACTGCTCTTTCACTGCAGCATACGTGGGTTCAATCCCTAGTCAGGGAACTAAGATCCCGCAGGCCATGCAGCACAGCAAAAAAAAAAAAAAAAGCCTACTGGGGACTTCCCTGGTGGTCCAGTGGCTAAGACTCCACACTCCCAATGCAGGGGTTTGAGCTTTGATCCCTGGTCAGGGAACTAGATCCTATGTGCTGCAACTAAGACACGGTGCATTGAAATTAATTAATTAATTAAAAAACCCAAGATACTGAGTATAGTTCTCTGTGCTATACTGTAGGTGCTTGTTATTTCTCTGTTTTGTATATAGTAGTATGTACCTATTAATCCCAAACTCCTAATTTATCCCTGTCCCCCCTGTGGTAACTGTAAGTTTGTTTTCTTAAGTATTTTTTAAGCACGTACTATGCATCATACCTTGTTCTCAGCAGGTATGTAGGCAACTAAAGTAGGTAAGATCTGCCTTCAGAGAACTTACCTTCTGGTGGAGGGGCAGACAAAAAGCAAGTGAGCAAACACAGCACGCTGGGCAGGGAGTAGGAACGCAAACAAAATACACAGAACAGCATGGCTGGATGTTCTGCTGGCTTCCCCCTCACCCTGCTCCAGAACCTGACCTGTTCTCCCCCTCCATCACCACCACCGCATCTAAGCCACCGTGGCCTCTCACTTTACTGTGACTCCTTCCTCTCCAGCCCCTGGACTCCCATTGTGTGCATCCCCAGTCCTTTCTCACATGCAGCCTGAGGGATCCTGTCCACATAGATCAGATCATCTCTCATCTGCTCTCAACCCTCCCACAGCTCCCATCTCGCTCAGGGTAGAAGCCAAGTCCTTCCAAGGGCTCACGGAATCTGATCCTGGGTACCTCTCTGACCTCATCTCCCTGCCACTGGTCCCTTGCTCACTGGGCTCCAGCCACACCAACCTCCTCATTGCTCCTCGCGTGCTCTGGGACAGCGGCTGCCTCAGGACGTTTGCACCTGCTATTTCCTCTGCTTCTAAGGCTCTTCCTCCCTGTCACCATGAAGCGCTCTCGCACACCTCCTTCAGGTCTCTCTTTTTTTTCTTCCTTAAATTAACTAACCTATTTGTTTGGCTGTGTTGGGCCTTAGTTATGGCACATGGGATCTTCATTGCATCATGTGGGACGTTTCATTGCAGTGCACAGGCTTAGTTGCTCCAAGACATGTGGGATCTTACTTCTTTGACCAGGGATCAAACGCAAGTCCCCTGTATTACAAGCAGGATTCTTAACCACTGGACGGCCAGGGAAGTTACTCTTTCAGGTCCTTCTTCAAGTGTTCCCTTCCCAGTGACATTATTTCTAGTGCCCCTAATAAAAACTGCAATCCCACGTCCCTGCATTTCTTATCCCACCTTGCTTTCTGACCCCTACCGCACAGTATGTGACACCATCCACCACGCTACATATTCTTCTTTTTTTTTTTTTTTTTACTTTTTTTTTTTTTTTTACATATTCTTCTTATCCACTGTTATCACCAGACCCTTGTCCTACCAGCACCCTGGGTTAGGCTCCAGGAGGCAAAGCTTTTGTATTTTCTTGCTAGTACTTACACAATGCTGGGCATGTGCTTGAGGAAACATTTCTTGAATGAAAGAATGAATGAATAAACAAATGATTACTTCTGAAGGGAAAGACCTCTCTGATAAGAACTGGAGGATGAAGGGATGGTCCTGTGATGGGAGGAAACCTGGTCCGAGCAGAGGAACAGCGAGTGTGAAGGCCCTCAGGGCAGAATCAGACTTGTGAGTTAGAGCGAAAGAAACCAGGCCAGGGGCTGGGCGCCGTGGTCAGGGGCAATGCGGAGGGGTCCAGCCTGAGAGGCTGCCTGGGACACAAAGTGGAGCCCCCCGGCCAAGAGTAAGGAATTCAGATCTGATTCTGTACTTTTTAAGAACACCAAGCCCGCTCCATGTTTTAAGTCATATCAACCTCACATCAACCATGAGCTTGGTGGACTAATTATTCTACTTAACAGAAGAGGCACATGAGCCCCCAAGAGACTAGGCCGCTAGACTAGGGACTTTAAAAAGGTGGGGGTTAAAGTAGGAAACACAATGGGAGCCTTGGGGGTTTTCTTGGGTTTGAGTTTCCCCTCCGGACCTCCCGGAGTGTAGGCCTTGTGGCCCATGCCTCCTGGGGTCCTCCTTGGGGCTGGACCCTTGCGGCCACTCTGTAACAGAAGGGGCGGGCCCAGGAGGGGGGAGACCAGAGGTCAGGCAGGAGGAGTAGCTGAGTCTGACACTTGAGTTCGCAGCTAGAGTGGAATGTCCCCTGCTGAGTCCCGGAGCTCACTGCCCACACCAATAATCAAGAGAAAGAAACATGTGTACGTTGTTTGTGTGCGTGTGTGTGTGTGTGTGCGTGTGTAACCTGACCCTGCTGGCCCTGCCTGGTCTGAATTTGGAAGCGACCTCTCTCTGCCCCTTTGCTCACCCCCAAAGTCTTTCCCTTGGCCCTAGCTGACCCCCCGGCATTGGAAAGGGTGCAGACAGCTCCAAGTCACAAAAAAGGAGAGAGATGAGGTGTTTGTGGGTACCACCACTTGGGGAGGGTATGAACATCTGGGGTCTAAAGACCCTTAAGATCTTGAGTTTAGAAGCAGAGAGTCTGGAGCCAGAGGACTGGGTTTAATTCCTGGCCCTGCCACGAGCTGTGTGACTTTAAGCCAGTTACTCAACTCCCCAGGCCTCAAGTTCCACATCTGTAAAATGGGCTCACAACCCAATAGAGGTGTAATAATTACAAGAGAAACAGTAATTAGGAAAACGGACTTTTGAGTTGTTATTTAGTCTCGAAGTTACATCCAACTCTTCTGCAACCTCATGGACTGTAGCCCACGAGGCATGGGGTTTTCCAGGCAAGAATACTGCAGTGCATGGCCGTTTCCTTCTCCAGGGGATCCTCCTGACCCAGGGACTGAACCTGTGTCTCCTGCACTGGCAGGCATATTCTTTACCACTGTGCCACCCGGGATGCCCCGGAGTCTGATTACTTAGGTCCAAAATTGGCAATCACTAAACTGTCGTCTCAGTCAAGCCACTTAACTTGTGTCTCACCTGTAAAACAAGTGTCCACTTCTTAGAGTTGCAGACACTAAAGTGTTAATACATGTGAATGACTGACACATAGCAGGTGCCAAGGGTTTGCTTTGACAGTGATGGAGGAGGAGGAGGATTCATCTAGATTTCTATTGCTCTGAACAGGGCCTGAGACAGAATAGATGCTCACAAAAACAAAAGGCAAGAGGGGGTGGCAGTCACTCACGTTCACCACAGCTGCCCCTCAGTCCCCAGTGGTGGCAGCCAGGTTCCCAGGTGGGGACACAGGCCCTGCACTTCTAGAGCACTCAGCATCTCCAGAGAAACTAGAAATCCAGATTTTTTATGTGTACTCTCTCAATTTTTACAAGTTACCTTTATTTAAACCACAGTATAAAGCAAACAAAGACGCACCTGAAGGCCAGGCTTGGCTGTGAGCTGCCAAGTTTGTAACCATGGATTTGAGTCCACTGTGACTATTTGTCTTTTTCTTTTTTGGCCATGTTGTGTGGCATGTGGGATGTGATAGTTCCCTGACCAGGGATCAAACCCGAGTCCTCTGCATTGGAAGTGCAGAGTCTTAACCCACTGGATTTCCAGGGAAGTCCCCATTGCGGCTATTTAATTCAATGGATGTAAGTTTATTTATTATGCTTCCAAGCTGGTGGCTCAGTAGAGAATCTGCCTGCAATACATGAGACCGAGGTTTGATCCCTGGGTCAGCAAGATGCCCTGGAGAAGGGCATGGCTACCCACTCCAGTAATCATGCCTGGAGAATCCCATGGACAGAGGAGCCCCAAGGGCTAAAGTCTATGGGCTCGCAAAGAGTCAGACATGACTTAAGGACTGACACTTCACATAACATCACCTCATTTGACCCTTGCAGTAAGCACCCTACAGAGTGGTCATGTTTCCCAGCTCCCCATTCGACAAGTGAGGAAGTTGAGGCCCAGGAAGGATGAACGATTTGCTCAAGGTCACCTGGCTGGGAGTCAGTCTGGGATCCTGCTCACTCAGCAGTCTATGCCCTTTTCTGTTGCTACTGGCTCTGAAATGAAGAGTCTTTAGTTGACTGGTGCCTTCAGGCTGAAGGAAAAGGAAGACTGTCTTTGAACAGGGCTCTGGAAATTATCTCAAACTCTCAAAGAGCTCAGGGTGGCTTATCCAGATGCTCCACAGGCCTGGGAGGAATGAGAGTGTGTTGGTCTACCATGCAGCTTTGGCACAGGAGCCCAGACCCTCTTGATGGTACTCTCAGCAAGGCTGTTTCAGCTTCACGACCAGCATGTAAGACATTACTGACTGCTGTCTTGGTGACAGCAGTCATTACTCCTCAAAGCCTGGAGTTGCTTAAAAGCAAATTCCTTCTGATGTTATATTCAACTAGAACCATGTCTCTTTGGTTTTCATGACAATTACATAGCACTGTGTCCCCACGAACTGGCCTCAAACACAGACAATGAAGGAGAGACAGCCAGGGGTCTTGGGATACCAGCAGCAAATCTCAAAGCTGCTCAAACAAAGGGTTAAGCCCAATGGTTAAACATAATAGCTTAATGCCTTTTGCTAAGTAACTCTGAGCTTTACCAGGAAGGCTGACAGATCCCAAACAGTGCAAACAATAGCTGGAATTGTTCTAGTGAAAACTAGTCCGACTGCATCATTTGCCAATAATTTTTTAAACAGCTTAACTCTCCTCTGCTTCCTTGACTCCAACCCGACCTGAAAGCAAAAGGCAGATGAGTTGTTGTCCCAACGTCAACCCCCAGTAAACAGGACGCCTGCTTGGATGGGGTGATGGCAGGAGAGGACTCAGAGGTCCAGCCCCAGAGCCTGCAGGACACACCCGGGGCCAGGCCTGGAACCTGAAACTGACAAGTGCCTGTGGAGGTGTCAGCATTTCTTGGAACTGGAGACCAAGACAGCAGGTTCAGAACACGAACCAGCACACTTTACCTTTAATGACTAGACAAAATTGTTAGCAATGTACAAACTTTTGGTCCAGAGTCAATAATCTAATTGGATGGGAAGAGAAATTGTAATGACAGTACTTGGGAGAGGATTCGTGTCTAAGCCTGTCAGTCCCTTACCACGCTCCGCGGGGTGAACGGAACCACCACCAGGCCCGCTAAAACACACAGCAGGAGGCCTACCTTCTCTGTCACTCAGAGTCCAGACATCAGCGTCAGCACGGCTAAGCTTCAGTTTACCCGGATGATCACTGTTTACAGTAAGGCTGGGTGAGACCAGGAGTTCTAGCATTTCCTTGTACCTGAAAGAAAACAAAGGGAAATATAATTTATTCATTAATTATGCATGCTTACTAATGATTCCCATTTCTTTCCCTAAGAGTATAAATATTAAAGCTGATTACCTAAACTCAGCCATCTTATAAATTCTACATCATAAAAATTCACTGAACTTTTCATCAGAGGGAAATGAGGAATTGAAATGAAGTACTTGCTCCCCTCTGGAGGATACACCCACTTGATTAAAACTTTCCCCTCCTTCCTCCTGTATTTTGCCATTAGAAAAATTATATTTGGGCCTCTTTTAAATGTCATCTAAGTGAGCTGGAGTGAGCCAGGGAGACTTTCCAGTAGAGGCAGAGAGAAACAGGTGGAGAGGTAGAATTGAATTTGGATTCCTAGAAGCCAGAGGCGTGGAGAGAAGGTGGCGTTGACTGCAGTTAAGAGAAACTGAATGTGGTGTTACATGTCACTTGTGCAAACGGAGAAAGGTTCAAAAAATGTCACGGATATGTAAATGCCCCTCTAGGCAGCAGAGCTCTCAGCCCAGCGCTGTGGTCCCCATCAAGAAAGAATACACGAGCTCCTGAATCACCCAGGATTTTGATAAATGCTATGGGGTAGGGGAGGGCAGAAAGAGAAAGACAAATACCATGTGATATCATGGAATCGGGGAGTAAGGTTTTTGATTAATGGGCACAATGTCAAACACAGCAATTTTCAAAGGACTAAACTACAACCAATAACATGTGACACTGATTCAAGTGGTCCTCAGAGAAAGGCTAAGGTGGTCACTGCACATTAGTATCCAGGGTCATCCTTGGCAGGATCCATTGTTACCATGGTAACAGAACACAGTGTACCAATTGATGGCAACATGGTTATAAACACACATTCCATCCTGAAAAGATTCTGGATTCAAATTCCACTTCACTACTTGGTACTTTGAACCAAACTGCTTCAAGTCAAAAGTTTTCTCCTTTGAACAATGTGGATTATCAGTATCTCCATTAGAAGATCATGGTGAAGATGCAAAGAGACGAGATATAAGTAAAGGACCTACCAGGCAGCAACCTAAATTCCCATTCACTACCACAGGAATGAAGAATACAGGTAGAAAGGTCTCACAATGGAATACAATACAGCAATGAAAAAGATTGCCCTGGAGCGCCATGAACAGATTGCCAAACAAAGCAATGGGCGATGAGACAGAAGGGTACCTAACGTATGATACCATTTCTATGAAGTTCAAAGATATACAAATCAATATTACACACTGTTCAGGGATAGATACCAAAAAAAAAAAAAGATAATAATATGCATAGGAATGATAGACACCTGTTTCAGGAGAATGGTTAGCTAGGGGTCATCGGGGGATGCAATTTAGGAAAAGGTACCCTGGGGCTTCAACTGTGTTTGCAACAATGTAGTTCAGAGGTTGACACAAACTCTGATCCATCCATATCCAGCTTATCATCTGTTTTTGTGTGACCCATAAACTAAGAATGGCTTTCATATTTTTAAATGGTTGAAAATAATCCTAAGAAGGATAGCATTTCATGACCTGTGAAAATTATGTGAAATTCAAATTTCAGTGTCCATTAGTAAAGTCTTCTTGGAGCACAGCCCTGCTTGGCAGGTTACTGTATCCTTCACGGCTACTTTTATGCTGCAATTTCTGTGTAGAGTAGTTGCCATAGAGACCCGGAAAGCTGAAAATATTTCATATCTGGCAGTAAAAGTTTGCCACCGCCTGTTTTAGTCTGTAAGTAAGTGGTGGAGGGCAGGAGGAGAAGGGGGCAACAGAGGATGAGGTGTTGGATGGCATCACCGACTCAATGGACATGAGTTTGAGCAAGCTCCAGGAGACAGTGAAGGACAGGGAAGCCTGGCATGCTGCAGTCCACAGGGTCGCAAAGAGTCAGACATGACTTAGGGACTGAACAAGTGGTGGCTAAGTCGCTATGTCATGTCTGACTCTTGTGACCCCATGGACTGTAGCCCGTCAGGCTCCTCCATCCGTGGGATTTCCCAGGGGACCTTCTCCACCCAGGTATGGAACCAGCATCTTCTGCATTGCAGGCGGATTCTTTACTGACTGAGACACCAGGGAAGCTCTCATAGGGTTACTCTATATCTCTGCATGCCCAAAATACTCCATAATTTTTAAGAAAGAAAGAAATCACTTATCCCAGGACTTGCATATAGGAAAGACTTTATATATGCTTTTTAATCAGAAGAGAAAATTCCACACAAACTAGCTCCTAGTGTTTATGTCTTTCTGTGAGCTGATAAACATTTGGGTCTTAAGTGTTCCTGTGTATACATGGGTCCTGAGATCCGGTTTTCTTGTTCCTCAAGTGCCACAAGGCTCTCCAGAAAGAGGCCTCCGTGTCTCTTTGATATATCAAGACATATTTTGTGGAGTGTGGCAAGCAGCAGACACTGAACTTATTGTCTGAGTGTAGGTGTCAGAAATTTGCATTTTATCCAAACTCATTCCCTTCATTCTTTTGGGTATATGCAAATAATTAAAGGTTAAAAAATAAATAATGTTGTAAAAAATTGCCTTGGTCTCTAAACAGCCAAATGCTACGTGTGGGTGTAAGTGTTAGTCGCCCAGTCGTGCCCGACTCTCTGCGACCCCATGGACTGCAGTCCACCAGGTCCTTCTGTCCATGAGATTCTCCGGGCGACAGTACTGGAGTGGGTTGCCATTTCCTTCTCTAGAGGATCTTCCCGACCCAGGGATCGAACCCAGGTTTCCTGCACTGCAGGCAGATTCTTTACCGACTGAGCTACAAGGGAAGCCCCATGTGTGGGTATGAAAAGCAGCAAATTGTTAGCTAGATGACCAAATCCAGTGAAAAACATAAGGAATTGTTTTTACTCCTTCTTAGGGTTTAATATTTGAAGTAGTTGCCAATATTAAAAAATGAGGTGATTTCACGTAAGAATCTAGAGTTTCAGCTTCTCTTGAAGAATTAGAGGAATACTGACCGTTCTTGTATTGCAACTATCAGCTGGCTGCCCAGTTTGGTCAAGGCATATGAGCTCGTTTGCCATAGTCCCCACCACTCCCTAGTGTCTTGTATTTGACCCCCTCTCCCTTTTTCCATCTCCTTTCCCCGCGGTCTTTCCAGGCTTTTGTTTGAGCTCCGTGGATTATGTGCCATCAGACGAGCCTGATGAGGAAGGAAACAGCAATGTGACACTCCTGGCCTCAGTCTCATAGCTTATGATTTTTTTACTGAGTATCACTGTCGCCCTCAAGGGCAATCAGCACATCTAAACAGAGTTTATTGACGTTATAGCACAGCAAGAAGGTGTCATGAGTTTTAACTCTGGGATGGAGTATCGCTATTAAAACTTTGGTGTCTTCACCTTAGACTCTTGCCTAAGGTCCATGAAGGCCAGCTCAATGTGGAAACCACCCCTATTATCCCCACAGCATCTGATACAGAATCTTGTTCATTCTGTCATCTGATTAACATCTGTTGAAGGATGAGAGGAAGGGGGAGATGGAGGAAGACAGGAACTTGGAGGGAGAGGAGAGAGGAAATCTGTAATTGGAGCAATTAGCTTCTTTTAAAAACTCCTATTAATTTTTGTTTTCCACCTCACCCTAGAGAATGCTCCTAAAGTATTAAATATGTAATTATGTCTCCTTGTAAATGATGCTATATTGTTTTATGTGACATATGTGGGGTTTTTTGGTTTGTTTTTTGGCCATGCCAGGCACATGTGGGATTTTAGTTCCCTGACCAGGTATTGAACCTGTGCCCCTGCATTGGGAGCATGGAGTCTTAACCATTGGTCTGCCCGGGAAGTCCTGTGACATGTGTTTTAATTTATATGAATAGGATTACGCATGAGACCTCATTTGGTTTATCAGGATTTTTTCTAGTCTGCACTATGATTTTATAATATATATATATATATATATATATATATATATATTATTAGATGGTTATTTAGCTTGTAGCTAGAATTCCATACTGCATACCCACTTTATTGTATTTATGCATTGCTTTAGTGATGGACATATAGGATGCCTTCATCTCTCAGCTACTATAAACAATGTTGCAATGAACATATTCATTAAACATATATATACACACACACATAACACACACATGTATATGTAATGTGGTGTAGTTACACACACATACATATTCTTAAAACATATAAATATTTGAGGAGGATTCCTGTCTTACTGGGTATACATGAAATGAACCTGACCCAAGTACTAGCAGATTTTTCTTCATAAATCCTGGGCTAATCTAGATTTTTACCATAAGTACATGTGCGTTCTAATTTCATAAATTCTTGCTAACACTTGGCATTGTCAAGCTTTCTAATGGCTGCCAAACTGCTGAATGGAAAGCAATTATCTCATACTGGTTTTAATTTTCATTTCTATGATTACTAGAGAGTTTGAACATATATTCACATAATTGTGGGCCATATGAGCTTCTAGGAACTGTCTATTCATACCTTTTATCCTTGCCCATCCTTCTACTGGGTTTTCTTTTCTCTCCCTTTTTGTTGATTTCCTGGAGTGCCTTGTAGAGTCTAGGTATTACTCCATTGTTGGTTTTGTTTTTTTCTTTTTGATGACAAAGCAAAAGGAGTGCGTCAAGACTGTATATCGTCAGCCTGCTTATTTAACTTCTATGCAGAGTACATCATGTGAAACGCCAGGCTGGATGAATCACAAGCTGGAATCAAGATTGCCAGAAGAATATGAATAATCTCAGATATGCAGATGACAGAACCCTAAAGGCAGAAAGCGAAGAGGAACTAAAGAGCCTCTTGATGAAGGTGAAAGAGGAGAATGAAAAACTGGCTTTAAAACTCAACATTTGAAGAACTAAGATCATGGCATTTGGACCCATCACTTCATGGCAAATATGGAATGGCAAAAATGGAAACAGTGACAGACTTTATTTTCTTGGGCTCCAAAATCACTGTAGATGGTGACTGCAGCCATGAAATTAAAAGATGCTTGCTCCTTGGAAGAAAAGCTATGACAAATGTAGACCGCATATTAAAAAGCAGACACATCACTTGCTGACAAAGGTCCATACAATCAAAGCTATGGTTTTTCCAGTTGTCCTGTATGGGGGTGACAGTTGGACCATAAATAAAGTTGAGTGCAGAAGAATTGATGCTTCTGAACCATGTGGCGCTACAGAAGACTCTTGAGAGTCCCCTGGACAGCAAGGGGATCCAACCAGTCAATCCTAAAGGAAATCAACCCTGAATATTCACGGGAAGGGCTGCTGCTGAAGCTGAAGCTCCAATAGTTTGGCCACCTGATGTGAAAAGCTGACTCATCAGAAAAGACCCTGATGCTGGGAAAGATTGAGGGCAGGAGGAGAAAGGGGTGACAGAGGATGAGATGGTTGGATGGCATCACCGACTCAACGGACATGGGCCTGAAAAACTCCGGGAGATGGTGAAGGACAGGGAAGCCTGGCGTGCTGCAGTCTGTGGGGTTGCAAAGAGTCAGACACAACTGAGTGACTGAACAACAAGATATTGCAGGGCAACTAAGGCAGGACTTGAAGGCTCAGGGCCCCAGAGATGAGACGTGGACTGAGGTAAGTCTGGCCTCGACTACTTTTCCCCTCAAGACATTTGCCAATTTATAAGCACGGAAGGAAAAAAAAAGCAGCTTAGAGTTTTCCAGTCTCAACGAGCTGGGGAGACAAAAATTGGAGTTCAGGTTACTAAGGCAGCTAGGACCCAAGGAGCTAAGATCTTAGAGATGTGAGAACCACAGAGAAGTCAGCCTGACATCGGTGACAGTCGTTACCTTTGAGGTGTTTGCTGAAACCTAACCTGGGTGGGGTAAGAGTCAGAGAAGCCAAGTAAAAAGGGGGTGGCTAAGAAGGCAAGAAATGAAGCAGAGGACTGGCAATCTCCCAGTACCAGGGAGACAAAATTGGAGTTCATGGTCCATCAAGATGAGAATCCTTGGTAAACAAATCGGCCTTTTAATGAGACCTCTGAGAAGTCACTCCCTTGGAGTAAGGACTATCCAAATAGATCCTGTCTTGAATCATTTAAATCTCTTATTAGATCAAAGTGATTTGCCTCAACTGTCTCACTACTTGCCAGAAGAGCAACTTTTCTTTTGGGGAAGATGTCATCTTCCACAGTTTCCAAAAACTTTCCTACACAATGCTTAGCATTTCATAAAAATACAGGCATGCAAGAGACAAAACCAAACATTCAAAAACCATGACAAAAAAACCAAACTCATATATAAGAGTCAGATATCAGAGTAACTAAGCAAGGACTTCTCAACAACCTTGATAATATGATCAAGAAAAGAGATTTACAATGGAAAATGCTACTAGAGAACTAGAATCACTAAAAAAAAATCAAATGGAAATTCTAAATCTGAAAAATACAATAACTGAAATTCAGAATTCAGCAGAGCATTTGAATCACAGATTCAAGTATAACAGAAGAAAAGATATATATATAGAAGAAAGATATATATATATATATAAACAGAAGAAAAGAATGAACTGGGAGATAAGTCACTAGACAAATTTCAGAACGAAGGTTGGAAAACAAGTTTTTAAAAAAGCATAAAGTGAACATGGGACATGGAGTAAAGGTCTAACATACATGTAACAGGACCACAGAGGAGAGGAGAGAGAGAGCAACTTAGAAACAATATTTAATGACAAACTGGCCAAAAACCCCTCAAGATTGAGGAGGAACATCAAGCCAAAGCAATGAAGAAATTTTGTGAATTAGAAGCAGGATAAATACAGAGAAAAATACTCCACGGCATATCACAGTTTCAAACTATACACATGTGAGAATATATTAATCTCAAAAGCAGTCAGAGGGGGAATAAGGCAAATTATTTTTAAAGAAAGTCTAATAAGATTTCTCAACAGAAGCGATGGAAACCAGAAAACAACGGAATTTTATCTGCCAATGTAGAATACTATGCCAACAAAAATCCTTCAAATATGAAGAAAAAATGAAACAAATTAAGATCATTTGCCACTTGATTTTGCTACAAAATTTAGATTACTGTAGCAAATAGACTTGCAGTACAAAATAATACTCTGGAAGCATAAAAATTCAAGGAGGGATAAAGAGCAACATAAAAGGGTAAATTCAAGAGCAGAGAGGAACAAATAACCTTAACACATTCTAAGGACTGTGCATTTTCCTTGTAGTACAAGTACTAATTTATAGTAAACTTGTAAAGATTTATCATGGGTGCATTCTATAATATTTAGGGTAACTGCTTAGAGAATAAAAATAATAAATGTATGCCAACAAGCTAATCCAGGAGAAGGTGGAATAATAAAAATACTTGATTAATCCAAAGAAAGCAAGAAAGAAAAGAAACAAAGAAGAGATGGAACGCATAGAAAAAAATGATAGATTTAAACTTCAATTTATCAATAACTACATTCAATGCACTGCATTAGGGTCTTTGTTAGGTAATGCAAGATCTAAAATTCAAACATACCTAGAGCAGTACAAACATACCATCCTTAGGAGGAAAATAAATAAACATCACTAACAACGTCAACGGAGAAAGCAATGGCACCCCACTCCAGTACTCTTGCCTGGAAAATCCCATGGACAGAGGAGCCTGGTAGGCTACAGTCCATGGGGTCGCGAAGAGTCAGACACGACTGAGTGACTTCATTTTCACGCATTGGAGAAGGAAATGGCAACCCACTCCAGTGTTCTTGCCTGGGGAATTCCAGGGACGGCGGAGCCTGGTGGGCTGTCGTCTATGGGGTCGCACAGAGTCGGACACGACTGACGCGACTTAGCAGCAGCAGCAGCAGCAACGTCAAAGCAATAGAAATGTTAGTCCCGGGACTTCCCTGGCACACCAGTGGTTAGGACTCCGTGCTCTCACTGCTGAGGATCTGGGTTCAATCCCTGGTTAGGGAACTAAGATCCACAAGCTGCCCAGTATGGCCAAAAAAAAAAAAAGTAGTCCCTAAAATAAATGCAATATATTTAAAAAATGTTAGTCCTCACACACCAAACAGGACCCCAAGTTAAGAACCTGATTATTGTTCTTTCCTGGTGCCACCTAGAGCTTATGGGCACTGCTATCTCATAGAAGCAAACCATTAACCACAAACTAGAGCAACATGAATAGTTCAAGGCAACATAAAGTGAGAGAAACCCTTCCAAAAATTCTAACCATAGCTCCTATGTCCCAAGCACCTGTTATGTGCCAGGCACTTTCCTTGATAATTTTTACCTTAATTATCTCCTTTAATTCTCTCAACCACCTGGGGAAATAGGATTATCCATGTCTATTGGGTTCACCATAAAAGTTCATTCAGGGAACAAATTTTTTGGCTAACCCAATGTTTCCCAACAGGATGATGAATCATTCCTGTTTGGTGAACATTTCCTATTGTGCCCTGAGGATCTTAAAGAAAAAAAAAAAAAAAAGAAAGCTTTGTAAATTTCAGCACAGGGTGAATGTTGTGTTCATGTTTTATGGGTCATATTGTTTTATTATTGAATTACCTGAGGCATCAGAGGAAGTGGCACTAATCTCTCTGGTGTTTTGAGGGCTCTGAAGGTCCTAACCTGGCCCCATTATAGCACTCATTTTATAGACAATAGAAATAAAAACAGCTAACACTTAAAGATCATTGACTCTGGGGCTAGGAGCTCTTTGCATGTATCAGCTCACCTTAATGCAGTGATGTGGGTAGAGATGAGGAGGCTGAGGTTAAGACAGTGACCTGCTCGTTAGTGGGGGAGCCAGGATTCAGAACCAGGTGGTCTGGCTCCAGCGTCTGTGCTCTTAACCATGTAGTTGTTGTTGTTTGGTTACTAATTCATCTTCAACTCTTTTGTGACTCCATGGACTGTAGCCCATCAAGGCTCCTCTGTCCATGGGATTTCCCAGGCAAGAATATTGCCATCTCCTTCTCCAGGGGATCTTCCCGACCCAGGGATTGAACCCAGGTCTCTTGTATTTCCCATTGAGCCACCTGGGAAGTGTGCTCTTAACCACAGCTTGCGAGTGAAACTGGGTCAGAATTTAAACCCAGGGTCCATCCAGCTCCAACACCCACTAAGCCGGCTCTGTCACCTGCTACGTGGGTTCAAATCCTAGCTTTGTGTCTTATGAGCCTTGTGACCTTGGGCAAGTTATTTAACTTCTCTGAGCCTTATGCAACAGAATGGAGAAAATAATAATACCCTCTCAAGGAGGTTGTTCTGCACATTTTGTCAGAGAAGGCCTGAGTGAGTGTGTATTCAATAAAGAGTAATTACTGACATTATTTGCATTCACACAGACAAAAGCTTGAAAGACACAGTGGTCGATGCTGGGAACTGCCTTGAGGACTATCTGGAAACCACTGGTTCCTATCAGGGTCTGACAGGCAGAGTTAGTTCAGTTCTCTCACAGTTTTGGGGGACACTTCCTTCGCTTTCTCCTCCACCCCTTACAATTACCTGAAAGAAGAGACTGGCTTATTCTCTTTGCAGCAAAGGTTAGAGAGAAATCAGGCTTGTCATAAGAGTCTGAGGGGAAGAGAAAGACTCAGCTTCCTTTTCATGAAGGCAGGGAAAGGAAGTGAAGGCACAGGATTCATTTACCAAACAAAATTTTGTCCTGCTTTGCACTGTTGCAAAATCCCGATACCCCAGCAGCTTCAGAACCGGGACAGGAGGAATGAGAAAGAAGAAAGAGGCCCAAGTCCCCGCCCTCTGCCCTCTCCTCCTTCTGCCGCTGCCAGTGGCTTGCCATCATTTGTTATCCTTGTCACCACCGGTGTCCCCGGGGACGGAGAAGCTCTGGGGGAGTGTGGAGGAGCCCCAGAGATGACAGCTGGAGGGTGGGGGCGGGGTGACTTCAAAGGTTGGGAAGCATCAAAAGCAGATGGAGGGTCCCAGGCGGGCGGGCAGCTCACCTTTCCACACCCCCCGCCGAGCACACTCTACCTTGGCTGAGAACAGGGGCTCTGCCTGCTGGATGCAGAGGACAGATGGCCAGTCAGCCAAAGGGCCCTTAGAGAGGGCCAACTCCCGGCAGCCTTCGGGGGCTTAGAAATCCAAACCTGCCAACAGCGATCACCAGCTTCTGGAGGGGCAACAGCTGTGGCCCAAATCGGGACCTTCCTGGCTGCCTACACCCCATTTGATTTCATTCAAAATACATCTGCTTATCGTGAAATGTCTCTGCCCCCCCACCTCCGTCTCCCGGAGCCTAGGCGGGGTGGGGATGGGCACTCGTCGCACAAAAAGCCCAGGGTTTCCCCCCTCCTCCCCCTCCTTCAGCTCTCATGTCCAATCCATTATTCGGGGTTGTCAAATGTACCTGCTAACATCCACGGAACCTGTGAGCTTCTCCCTACCGGCCCCCACGGCCATCGCCCAGGGCCAAGCCGCCACCCTCTCTGCCCTGGACAACTACCGCCGGCCTCCGAGCCGCCTCCCTGGGGCCACTCTGGCCTCCCTCCAGCTCGTTCTCTGCGTGCCAGCCAGAGGAACTTCTGACAACATAAATCTGAACCTGCCGCCTTCACTTCATCCTTGCTTAAAACCTCTGATCGTTCTTAGAACAAAGGAAAAACTTCTGAGCGCAGCCTTGATCCAGTTTCCCCTCGCTCACTGTCTCACTCCAGGGTGCTGGCCTTCCTCTCCCCCCACGCTCTCTGTCACGGGGCCTTTGCACATGCCGTTTCGTCTGCCTGGAATACCATTCCCCTCCGCCTGCCCTTTGGGGGTCTCAGCTCTAGCAGGATTTCCTCAGGGATCTGGGGTACTACCCTTCCCTGAGTACAGACCCTTCCCCCCCGGCGCCTTCCAGGGACCCATGCCCTCTCTTTCACACGCCAGTCACTGTAACAATTTTTAGACTATTTAATTTCCATCTGTCTTCCCAACCAGCCTACAACCTCCCTGATGGCAGGGATTTTATTTTGTCCACCACTACAGTCCCCAGATCTCCTGCAGGGCCTGGTTCTTGATGACTATTTAATAAATACTTGTTGTAATATGGATGGATGTGCTGTATGAATAAACGTTACTTATTTACCGCCTGTTATATATTCCAAACACCGTGCTGGTCACCGTCATTGTCACTGCTCTGGACAGGACACTCATTTACATTCGTTGCCTGGCCCTTCTAGGAAAGGATTTTGAGACCCCTGGTTTACTCTTCCTGCCAGCGTTAGCACTGTAGGTAGACATGATCAGAAGTACGTGGATATTGGCTGTGGATCAATGAAGCCGTGTGCCACAATTACTGAGCCCACGAGCCTAGAGCCTGCACACCACAATGAGAAGCCCAGGAGTAGTCCCCGATCGCCCCAACTAGAGAAAGCCCGCATGCAGCAACGAAGACCCAGTACAGCCAAAAATAAATAAAAAATTTAAAAGTACATGGATGTTGGATGCTACTATCCCCAGGCCATCCCAGAAGGGAGAAGTGTCCAAAAGCTCCTGAGCAAATGATACAGGTGTTTGTTAATTATGGTTGTCACACTTATTAAGTTCTGCCTGGCTATCATGTACTTGGTGTTCCTGCTTCCAGGTCCCATTAGTTTAATTTTTTTTCCAGCTTTATTGAGATATAACTGAAACTTTACGTAAGTTTAAGGCATATGACGAGATGATTTCACACATGTACATATTGCAGAGGGATTTTGGTAGTCCCACGTGGAGCTTAGAAAGCAGGAAGAGAAAGCAGACACGTCCAGAGTCACAGCATGGAGGAGAAAGTTATCACTTAAGAAAGAAAGAACATGGTGGGAGCAGAGGGTGCCTGGCACTTGGTCCTGGTGGGTCTTGTGGCAACAGCATCTTTCCTTTCTTTAGGGGAACTGATTCTCCCCCACTTTCTGTGCATGTAGCTTGGGTGGGGCTGACTGACAGGCCCGGAGACTGGCCATTTGCATCCTCCATCCCTCTGTCTAGTGATTGGCTCAAGGGTTATGGTCACGTGAGTCAGTGGAGGCCAACGGGAGGCCTGGGGTTACCCGATATAGAAGACATTTCTCCCACAGGACACAAATCTTGGAAGGTATCTATTTCACTGGCAGTGCAAGTCCACAGACTACCTTTGAGTGGCACAGTCTTAGAAGACTGTGACTCCCATTCTGATACATGCACATCACGTCTTTGGTGTTCAGTGTAAGAATAAACTGTAAGTGCCGTGAAATTCAGGGGTTGCTGTCCCCACAGACGACTTCCACATCTAGGGGGAAGGATGCCACCTGCGGACTGGTACAGTCACAAGCCTCTCCTCCTGTCCACATCTCCATCCTTCCACCCTGTCTCCCCCTTTACAGTGGGGAAGATGTCACTTAACAGAAGTTGCGGGGCGAGGCTGGGATACAGAGGGAACCATCACCCCAGATGAATGAGGTACTTTCTGTCTCCTCTCCAAATGCGAGGAAGAAGGCTGGTAAAGTAGGAACACAGTTGACACTAAATTCATTCACTGATTCATTCACCGAGTCAAGCTGTCATTTAGAATCACTGACTCTATTCATGTTGCTCTTGTTCAGTTGCTAAGTCGTGCCTGACTCTTTGTGACCCCATGGACTGCAGCACGCCAGGCTTCCCTGTCCTTCACCATCTCCTGGAGCTTGCTCAAACTCATGTCCATTGAGTCAATGATGCCATCCAACCATCTCATCCTCTGTTGTCCTCTTCTCCTTTTGCCTTCAATCTTTCCAGCATCAGTCTTTTCCAATGAGTCAGCTCTTCACATCAGGTGGCCAAAGGATTGGAGCTTCAGCTTCAGCATGAGCCCTTTCAATGACTATTCAGGTTTGATTTCCTTTAGAATTGACTAGTTTGATCTTGCAGTCCAAGGGACTCTCAAAAGTCTTAACACCACAATTCAAAGGCATCAATTTTTCGGTGCTCAGCCTTCTTTAGGGTCCAACTCTCACATCCATACATGACTGCTGGAAAAACCGCAGCCTTGACTATTCAGACCTTTGTTGACAAAGTGATCTTTGCTTTTTAACACACTGTCTAGGTTTGTCATAGCTTTCCTTCCAAGGAGCAAGGATCTTTTAATTTTATGGCTGCAGTCACCACCTGCAGTGACTTTGGAGCCCAGGAAAATAAAGTCTGTCACTGCTTCCACTTTTTCCCCATCTATTTGCCATGAAGTGATGGGACCAGATACCATGATCTTAGTTTTTTGAATGACTCTATTCATATCATACACCAAAAATCAAAACTGTTACTCATTCACTAATTTACTCCCCCCGCCCGCCCAGTTTTTTTAGGAAGACCAAGGACTGTTCCAGGCACTGGGGATACAGTGTCAAATTGGTCAGACAAGTTCCCTGCTCTCACAGAGTTGCCATTCTAGATTGACTTGCTCTTCAGTCCTAGTTGGCATTCATCAATGGGTGACCCCAGATAGCTGGGTCAGATCTCCCAGCCACATAGATGGATCTCCTCCTGCTCTATTATCTCTATTATCTATTATTACAGGTCTATTATCTATATTACTCTAATTTTTTATGATACAGTTTTAAGGACCCAGCTAATATCTCAAAACATTTCAATAAATTTTAGAATTGTAGATAAAACTAAGGCCATCTTAGATGTGGGTTCGATCTCTGAGTTGGGAAGATCCCCTGGAGGAGGGCATGGCAACCCACTCCAGTATTCTTACCTGAAGAATCCCACGGACAGAGGAGCCTGGTGGGCTACAATCCATAGGGTCACAAAGAGTCGGACACGACTGAAGTGACTTAGCATGCATGCAAGGGCACCTCTGGTCACTATCTCCCATTAGCTACATCCACAATGACCAATACAAGGAAGAGCTTCACAGACCTTGTTCTAGTCATAAACACACAAAACACCCACTATATCCTTAAATACACACAGTACTGTCATAAATGTATTTCACGAATATGTTTTTATTAATGTTATTTCCCTGAACATCCTATTCTAGGACATTTTTGGCTCTAATAAGAAAATGTCTTGATGTTCATTCCATGCAATGACATAGAGATCTAGCCTATTCTTTTTAACTGCTGCATGGGATTCCCAGGGCTCTGGGTCAGCCCTCAGATCTCCTAAGGTTGGTTGTTATAACTTAATGCCGCAGTGCCTGAGCTGGGTCTTCTTGGGAGCACAAGCATGCAGTTCTCTAGGGGTGATAGCCCAAAGTAAAACTGCGGGGTCTGCCTTTAAAATTGTAAGGGACATTGGCAAATTGCCTTGGAGTGGCTGATCGAAATTTATATGCCCAATGGCCCTGTCCTATCTTCACACGTTGTATTGTTTCCATTCCCTGATGGGAAGGCCTTTATCCAAAACTCTCTTAGGAAGACGCAGCAATTATCTGCATCTGCCCCACAGCAGCAGTCCATTCCTTTTACCATCTTTCAGTCAAGCAGATGAAGTTCTTATCTTAGAAAGGAAAGCCTTGTGTCTTATGTCAGAAAGGAAAACCAGCCTGAGCCTTGAATCTTAGCCCCAGACTTAGTCAGGTCTGATAAATTCTCTTGTATGTGAACTTGGTGCAGAATAAAAACAGTCAATGGAAGAATTTTTACTACGCTTCTCTCAGCCCCAATACCATGTAAAACAAGGGCCCATTGTTTAGGAGAATCCAGTTTTGTTTTTTATTTTGAGATCATTGCAGAGTCACAAGAAGTTGTTAAAAAAAAAAAAAAGTACAAAGAGGTCCTGGGTACCCTTGATTCAATTCCCTCCCTCCTCACCCACAATTATATCTTCCATAATCATAGTACAAGATCAAAACCAGAACACTGACATTGGGACAGTGTGTTTGTATCTCTGTGTCATCTTATCTCATCTGCTGATTCATGTAACCACCAATGCAATCAAGAGAGAACTATTCTGGGACTCCCCTGGTGGTCCAGGGGCTAAGACTCCATACTCTCAATGCAGGGGGCCTGGGTTCGATCCCTGGTCAGGGAATTAGACCCCATACGCCACAACTAAAGACCCTGCCTGCTGCAACTAAAAAGCATCCCACATTCCACAACGAATATCAAAGACCCTGCATGCACAATTAAGACCTGGTGTAGTCAAATAAATATTTTTAAAAAGAACCCTCCGAAAAAAAGAAACAACTATCCCATCACCACAAAGATCTCCTTTGTGCCACCCCATTCAGAGGTGCAGTCTCCTTCACCCCCCTCAACACCCTTAACCCTTGGCAATCACTAACCCTTTCTTCATCTCTAAAATGTCACTTTCAGAATACTACATAAATAGAATCATACAGTACATGACCGCTGGAGATTGGCTTAAAAAATGACTCAAGGTCAGATGCTTGCATTTTACAGTGCGCTTTCCCATATTCACTAGACCCACAAGAGACAAACTTCACAAAAGCGCCCAACGTGTGGTGACAATCGAGATGGGACCACACACACTCCCCTGATTTCAGGTTGGGTTCAGCACAGCCCTGGAGCAAAATGCAGAACTTTATAGAATATTTCTCATGCAGAGCCATTAAAAAAAGACTCCAACCCAAACCAACAAAACAAGGTACAAAGCAAAACAGTGGGGACTCTTACTGTAAGGGAAGGCTTGCCCGCGCCAGCGGTGGCTGGGGAACAACACCAAGGGCTCCGAGGCCACCGGGAGCCCGGGGATCTCCCCAGCAGGCAGGCAAGCGGCAGCCGGCGGCAGGCAGCGCTCCTTGGGTGGCAAAGGCCTTTTGCTGAGTCCAGTCCCTGCATTCAGTAGACACCACACCAGCCCTGCTGCCCATCACTGCCCCGCTCCCTCTTACTCACCCAACCACAGTCCACCGCAATGGCGTGGACCTGTTTTAAACCACTGAGAAACTGCTTCTGAGGTCACAGAGCAAGAACGTTTTAATGTGAAGGAAGAGGGAGGGGTGGGAGAAAGATAGTGGAGAAATGCAAAAAGAAACAGTACTAGAAACAAAAGATTAGAGGGACTTCCCTGGTGGTCCAGGGGTTAAGAAACTGCCCTCCAATGCAGGGGACGTGGCTTCCAGCCCTGGTCGGGGGACTGAGCTCTCACATGGCCCAGGGCAACTAAGCCCAAGCACTGCAACTATAGAGCCGGTGAGCCACAACTGGAGAAGGCCATATGCCGCAACGCATAGCCCGAGAGGTGCAGCTGAGACACAGCCCAAAGAGAAAAGAAATTCTAAAAATAAATATTAGAATATCTTCATCCTATCCAAATCCTTAGTTGGGTCTCCATGAAGCACTGACTCCTATGAAACTGAAAAACAGTAATGCTCAGGCAGTGAGTCCTGTCTAGGAACCAGGCACTGTTTTAAGGGCCTTTTCAGATTTGACCTCATGTTATCTTCCTAAACCGGGTTCCCTGGTGGCTCAGATGGTAACGAGTCTGCCTGCAATGTGGGAGGCCCGGGTTCCATCCCTGGGTTGGGATGCTCCTCTGGAGAAGGAAATGGCAACCCACTCCAGTAGTCTTGCCTGGAGAATCTCATGGAGGAAGGAGCCTGGCAGGCTACAGTCCATGGGGTCGTAAAGAGTCAGACACGGCTGAGTGACTTCACTTTTCTTTCTTTCTATCTTCCCAATAGCCCCCATGAGATTGGCAGAACTTAGATCCCATTTTACAGATAAGGAAAGCAAGGACAGGAAGTTGAAGTCACTTGTCTAGAATCAACTACAAGTAGCAGAGAAGGATTTAAAGCCAGGATGTCTGATTCTGAAAGCTCTACTCGACTGCCATCTGCCACGCTGGCAGCAGATGTCTCAAAATTAATCTTCCCTAATGATGGATCTCTTTTAGTTACACCGTTACGCTCAAACTGAATGGGCCATGCCGTGATTCATGAGTTTTTTAAAATGTTTTTCTTCTTGTGTTGAGGTTAGCTCAATTTTATGCAATTTCATAGACTGAGGGTTTTTTTTTTCCTCCTTTTTTGGTAAGATGATTTTGCAGTGAGGGCTGTAAGTTTTTTTTTTTTAATGAAAAATCTGAATCATACGCAAAAGCAGACAAAATAGTAAAATGAATCGCTGTGTACCATTCAGATTCAGCCGTTTTCAAGATCTCACCACACGTGTCTCTTCTAAGCTTCTTTTTTTCTCTCTTCGGTAAAGTGTTTTTAAAAAATTCTTGAAGTCTCCTCTCTCCACAGAACATCATTTAAAAATCTGAACACTTAAAAAAAAAACTTTTTATTTTGTAATGGGGTATAGCGGATTAACAATGTTGCAATAGTTTCAGGTCAACAGCAAGGGGACTCAGCCATACACATACATGTATCCATTCTCCCCCAGACCGCCTTCCCATACAGGCCGCTGCTTAACATTGAGCAGAGGTCCCTGTGTTACATATACAGTAGGATCTTGTTGGTTATCTGTTTAAAATATAACAATTTGTACAAGTCCACCCCAAACTCCCTAACTATCGCTTCCTCCCCATCCTTTCACCCGGCAACGATTAAGTTCCTTCTCTCAGTCTGAGTCTGTCTCTGTTTTGTAAGTTCATTCGTATCATAAAAATCTGAACACTTTCTATGATCACGCCTGACAGAAGTCACAGCACTTCCTGGTGCCGTCTTGAACACTGTTCATCTTCAAATCTTGTCTCCACATGCCCTTAACTGGTTTATAAGATACCTGTTTATAAGGTCTAAACAAAGACCACACATCACATTTGCCTAGTCTATCTCTTACATTTATTTAAACTAGAATAGCCTCCCCCTTCCTTTCTTTTTTTTAACAGAATATTGACATGTTGGCGAAGTAGGTGAGTTGTCTTGTAGACCATCTCATGTTCTGGAATTATCTGTTTGCTTCCTCATGGTGTTGTTAATTATTTCTCTTTCTACTTCATTTCCCATGATTTCACTTTAAAATGAGATTAGGCTCGGATTAATCAGGTGGGGGAGCAAGGCTTCCGAGCAGTGCTGAGTTCTTCCCATCGCCTCGCATCAGGGGGGCATGGTGTCCAGGTGTCCCCCTACCCTTCCAGAGATGCTCAGACGGGAGAGTGAGACCAGGTGGAAACACCTGCTTCGTCCAGTGTGAAGCTCCCCCACACCTTTCCTCTAATGTTTTCATCCACTCATGCTCATGGCCCGAATCAATGATTTCATTAGGGGTTTGGAAGTTTTTAAAAATGTATTTTGAATGAGGAGAGTTATCTGAGAGTACTGCAATCATATGAATACATCTGTGCAGCGTCTACGTGCTGCCAAACCGCTGCCACAAATCTTTCTTCACTGCCCTCTCCCAATCAGCCTGTGAGCGGGGCCAAGCCAACAGGAGGCCAGAACAGTGGGCTGACTTGAGCAGGGCCCCCTCGGGGGCCTGGGAGTCTGGGTTCAAATCCCAGCTCTGCCACTTACCAGGGGTATGGGATCTTGCTTGACTTCTCAGACTCAACTTTCTCACCTGTCAAATGGGGATAAATGGCACCACCAGAGCTAGTGTGAGGCTGACTTACTGCTTGTACAGATCGTAGAATGGAACAGGACACAAACTCCTCTTTTTTCCACCCTTCCAGATAAAGAAATCGAGAGGCCAACAAGCTGAATACATGTCCTCAGATCCCAGAGCTGACTGGGTGCTGAACAGAACCTCTTTCCACTGCATGATACTGTGTCAGTGGAACGCTTTTTCACATTTTGAAAATAACTGCAAATAATTAGGAAAAACCACCTTTGGCCATAAAGACTTAAGAGTAACACCTAAACGGCTTAATATAACACCAGATCCAAGGTCCCGCATGATGTGGGTGCTAAGCACCCCTCCGATCTCGTCTCCTAGGAGTGAGACAGGCCGGGCCTGGGACCTTTGGCTGCACTGCTTGCACCTGGACAAACACTTCCTCTGGGCAACGGAAGACAAAGAAACTACAGGGACTAAAAGTAACTGCAGTAACCGCGTGCATGCGCAGCTGGGACAGATCATGAACAGCAAGATACAAAGAGACCAAACAGCCAACTGCCACTTCTTAGGTGCCGGGACCCCGCACACAGCACCACCAACGGGGTGGGCAGGCCATCCAAGCCACACCTCTGGCCCGACCCCTGGACCCACCCCTACCTCCACCCCACTTAAGGGACCTACTCCCCCAGGGAGCGAGCAAGGGCACCTGCTAGTACGTATTTCCCCTCCCTCATGCAGCATAAGTCCCAGGAAAGCCCTGCCTGAATTTCTCATCTGGCCTCTTAACAACTCCTGTTGATTGAAGAGTCCAAGAACCTGGCTCAGTAACAGAAGGTCTGTCTTTTCCTCAAATGCAGGGACACTATTTTGCTTCACTCAAACCATCTCATGCCCTTGCACTGGTTCCTTCCGCCACACATTCTCTTTCCCAGAGCTCTCCCTGACTTCAGGTGCTGTCTCAAAGGTCGCCTCCTCAGAGACGCCTTCCCTGATCAGAGTATCAAACCCCTCTCCCCCTCACGCCAACCTCTCCCCACGTTCTATCCCCGGGCCTGCTGTCTTTCCAAGTCGGATCAGGATCTTAACACACGTTGCGTGTTTACTGATTCACTGTCGGACGTGCTTTGTCTTGTTCAGGCAGCATCCTTAGCACGCAGTCTGCATGCGTGTTCAGTCGCTCAGTGTCTGACTTTGCGACCCCAAGGACTGTATCCTGCTAAGCTCCTCTGTCCGTGGGATTTTCCAGGCAAGAATACTGGAGTGGGTTGCCGTTTCCTCCTCCAGGGGATCTTCCCGACTCAGGGATCAAACCCGCATCTCCTGCATTGCAGGTGAATTTCTTACCACTGAGCCACCGGGGAAGCCCTAGCATCGCGTATAGTCACTGAAATTGGCACTACACAGACAGTGGATATTGAATATTGAATACCTCCCTCTACCCATCATCCAACCCCAACAACCACTCATGGCCAGTCTAGCTTTCTTTTCATCCATCTCCTTCCTCTTTCATAGTACTTGGAAGCAAATCCCAGCCAAAATATACTTTCACCCTACAGCCTCACAGCATTATGCACAAGAATCCAGTATGCCCATTTATCAATAGCTTTTTTATATTTTTTGTTTTACAAAATAAAAACAAATTGCTTATGATTTGTTGAGTTGATTATGAGTTGATTAAAGCAACATATAATGGAAAAAGATGAGGTCCTCCATAGTTTCACTTGTCTGTACTAACCATCCTTCACAGTTTGAAGTAAGCCGTGGTAGAGTTTGTTAAGTGATCCCCAGAATTCTTCCTTTTTCCCCTTCTTTTACAATCAAGGAATCTGTGATTCCAGGCACGGCATACAGGCACCAGAATGAATATCCCAGCTTTCCTTGTGGTGAGGCTGTGGTTAAGTGACTAAACTATGGTCAGGATGGAATCAAAAGTGATGCATGTGACACTTTAAAGGTCCTTTAAAAAGTGGGGTGAACCTCCCCTTTTCTCCCATGCTTACTTGCTAGGCTTTGATGTGATAGAGTGTCATCTTGGACCACAAGGAAAAGGGCAGCATTTTAAGGATGACATAGCAAGATGAAAGGAGTCTGGTTCTCTGATGACCTTACAAAAAAACAATATATTTATCTTATATAAAAATATAGACGCATTTATCTATATCAGCTCAGATTTTTACATAAAAGACAGACAAACTTCTAGGATATTTATGCCTCCATGATTTCAGTTCTCTGTTACACAGAACCAAATTTATGTCTGTCTGTGTGGTATGCTATGCTCAGTCGTGTCCAACTCTGCGATCCCATGGACTGCATGCTCCTCTGTCCAAGGAATTTCCCAGGCAAGAATACTGGAGCGGGTTGCCATTTCCTACACAAAAGGATCTTCCTGACCCAGGGATTGAACCTGTGTCTCTGGTGTCTGCTGAACTGGCAGTCAGATTCTTTACCACTAGCACCACCTGGGAAGCCTGTCTGCCTGTCTACACCTATTTATTATGTATCTCCTACCAGATTTCTTTCAATGCGTTTATGTATGCATGTGTATGTGTATATGTGTAGCAACTTGTATTATGTGGAATCCCAACATACACAAAAATACCCAGACTCAGCTTATGAGCCTCCCTCTGCCCAGCACCCAGCCTCAAAAACCAACTCATGGCCAATCTAGCTTTCTTTTCATCCATCTCCTTCCTCTTTCATACTACCTGGAAGCAAACCCCAGCCAACATATACTTTCATCTGGAAAAATTTCATCTGTAAATATTATCTGTAAGCGAATCTCTGAAAAAACCCACAATCTTTTTTCAAAAACACAGACATAATACTATTATGCCTAGAAAATTCCTTAATATTACTAAAGCAGATTTTAATTTATTTTAACCAAAAATACTATGTAAATAATATACCGTGGGCAATTTTCAACATCACTACGCGCAGCATGCACATAGAACCACCTAATTTTTAATATGGAATGCCCAGTTATTCCATAGAAATTATGTACAAAAGGTTATTTGGTCATTCCCCAATCTACGGACTCTCATGTCCATTTCATTTTTTTTTTCCATTTTAATAAATGAAGCAATGGACCTTTACTGATCTCAGGATTTCTCAGCTTGTGCACTTTTAAGATTTTGGGCTGGATGACTCTTTTCTGAGTGGAGTTGGCCTATGGATTGTAGGCTCTTTCACAGCAACCCTGGTCCTCATCCTTACTTGATAATAGCAGCACTTCCCTCTCCAAGTCGTAACAACTAGAGCTGTCTCCAGGCACTGCCAAACGTGCCCTGGGGCCCTGATCACGAACCATGACTCTAAACACTTACATATACACTTAAGCAAGTAGACAGCCCTCATTTCCACAGTGGAGGCCAGCGGAGAAATGGAAACAGGAGTTTGCAAAATGGTGGCCACTCGAGAAAAATATCAGTTCCTACTCACGCTGGATTGTAGTTACTACCGTCAGGATCCGATGGAAGAACACGAGATACATTTTATAAAACGGGTGCAGGGAGGGAAACGCCATCCTGATTCACAGTCCTGTTTTCTCCCAGTGGTTGGATTAGGTTTCAGGGACAGGTGTGACCCTCTGCATCCTTTTTTTCCTTACATGTAATAAGAAGTTTTATTATAATGGTGTTTGTACACAAAAGAGGAAAGGACTTCCAAATCTGACATGGATCCTAAACCCAACAGCTTGAAGCACACCCCCTCTGCTGAGATTTACCCCTGGCAAGATTTAATATGCAGCCAGAAGCTGCTGAGGAAAAATCAAAGGGCCAAAGGGTGCCTCATGGGGCTGAAATAAGTCAGTGAGTGGAAGTCATTCAGTCGTGTCCAACTCTTTGCAATCCCATGGACTATACAGTCCATGGAATTCTCCAGGCCGGAATACTGGAGTGGGTAGCCTTTCCCTTCTCCAGGGGATCTTCCAATTCAGGGATCGAACCCAGGTCTCCTGCACTGCAGGTGGATTCTTTACCAGCTGAGCCACCAGGGAAGCCCAAGAATACTGGAGTCTGTAGCCTATCTTTCTCCAGGGGATCTTCCCGACCCAGGAATCGAACTGGGGTTGCCTGTTTTGCAGGTGGATTCTTAACCAGCTGAGCCACCAGGGAAGGCTGAAATAAACCAAGGAAGTGACTAAAGCAGGTTCAAGGCTCTGGAGTTAGGCTGGTCCAGCTGGTGATTCTTTAGCTCACAGCAGCACCAAAGAATCCTCAGGATCTACAATTCCTGGGATGGTTAAAACACAGCTATAGCAAAAACAATCCTAAAGGAAACCAACCCTAAATATTCATTGGAAGGACTGATGCTGAAGCTGAAGTTCCAATAAGAAGCTGAAGCTCCAATACAAAGTTGAAGCTCCAATACTTTGGCCTCCTTGTGCGATGACCTGATTCATTGGAAAAGACCCTGATGCTGAGAAAGATTGAGGGCAGGAGGAGAAGAGGAAGAGGGAGGAAGAGATGGTTGGATGGCATCACCGACTCGATGGACATGAGTTTGAGCAAGTTCTGGGAGTTGGTGATGGACAGGGAAGCCTGGCATGCTGCAGTCCATGGGGTTGCAGAGAGTTGGACACAATGACTGAACAACAACAGCAAAAACAAACTAAAAATAATTTTTAAAATACCCAGTTAAAAAAAAACAAAGAAAAAATGAATACAAAGAAAGATAAGAGAAGCCTTAAGGGGCATTAAAAAGAATAGTTTTGTAGATATTCACAAGGGTTTAAGTCACTTACTCATTCAATAAATGCTGTGAGCACCTACTATGGTACAGATCGAAGTCCCAGGAGTCTACTTGGGGCAGGGGCAAGATAGACGGCACCCCTGACTCCCAGAATCAACATCCTGGTAGATTTTACTCTGGAGCATGGGATTCACTCTTACTAGTAAAATCCAGCTAGCAGTTCCTGTTAGCTAAAGATAGACAGGACAGAGGGACATCTAAGCCAAATCTTCACTCTGAGAAAGAGCTCATTGTATACCATGCACTATGTTAGTTGCTTTCCATACACTGGCTCATGTAATCCTCAAAATAAATAAGATGAATAATATTGTACCCCCCTGCCCCCACCCCGGCCATCGTTTTGCAGAAGAGGAAACTGAAGACCAGAAAGATTAATCAGCCTGCACAAAGAGCCAACCAGGTGACTGGCACTAAAACATCTTTCATTCTTTCTGTTTTTTTCCTGGCCGTGCCCAGTAACATGCGGGATCTTAGCTTTCCAACCAAGGATCGGACCCGTGCCTCCTGCATTGGGAACGTGGAGTCTTAACCACTGGCCCACCAGGGAGGTCCAGTGAAGCATTTTTTAGAGCAGAGGTTCTCAGTGGGGAGGGGGTGATTTTGTCCGGCAGGGGCCACTTGGCAATGCCTGGACACATTTTTCATTGTCACAACCGCGGGAGGGTACTACTGGGATCTAGTGGTAGAGGTCAGGGAGGCTGTTAAATATCCTACAAGGCACAGGACGCCCCCACAACAAAGAATCAAATGTCCCAAGTGCCAAGGAGAAACTCTGTTTTAGAACAATGCCATTCTGCGGGGAAAAAGAAACTTTGCAAATGAACACATTAGAAAAACGGAGAGGCAAAAATGAAAGGTGGTTAAAACAGCCCAAAAACCTGAGAGTGAATTCTGGCTTTACCTGTACAACCTGGATAAGAGAGATGCTGAGAGGATGAAGTGAGATAAAGCGCTGCGAAGAAGGCCTGGCATGCAGTAAGCGGCAGGTAAATATTTGCTCACTCCACACAGGGCACCTCACAGGAAACTATAGATGAATTCGTCATTGCAATTCATGAGACGTCTGGCAACGGCAGCCCAGGTGGGTCAAGAATGTTAAGGACTGAGACACACCCACTAGGTCAGCATATTTCTTGGCCTCTCCCGTGGGCAGAAGATGCCACAGGCCACAGGTCCAAGCAACACAGCTTCGGATGACCTATCCAAAGGAGGAAGAAGTGGGAAAGGTGCATTCAGCCCTTCATTTTCTCTCAGAGGACCATCTATAGCAGCATCGTCCAGCATACATGGCCTTATGTCTCATCAGTCAGAACTGGCTCATGGTAAAGGGGCTTAGTCTAGTCATCCTTTATCCCTTTGGCCCGAGCACAAGGCCAACAAGACTGGGGGTCTGTTGGTCCAGAAGAGGAGCAATGGCTACTGGCTGAGCTATCCACACAGGCTGTCCTGGAGGAATCCAATACACCAGCCAAGCCAAACTTCTCGACATGTGGAATAACTAGGAGGTGTGGCTGCCCCTCCAAGTGCCAGCTGACATTCAGTAATGCAGCCTCACCCTGCACCAGACAAATGCTGGCCACTTCAGGGGACCCTCTCACTCTCTCCCATCAGGTCCCTCACCACTCTACCCTCTAGCAACACTGGTATTTCACCCGTTGTCCCTTAAAAGCAGCAAGCGCCTTGCTACCTCGGGTTCTATGCACAGCTATTACCTCTGCCCTGGATGCTCGCCCCACCCACCTCCACCTTTAGAATTTTTGCATGAATGTCACAATGTCACTGCCACCAGGAAGCCTTCCCTGACCACCACCACCCACCCTTACTAGATTAGTTTTCACTGAACCGTGCACTTTTTGATCATGGCGTTTATTCTCATTGTAATGAACAATTAGCTGAAAATTTAGTTGTTTGATGCTTCCCTTTCCTGTTATGTCCTACATAGCAGCCGTGAGCCATGTGTGACTCTTTAGCACTTGAAATGTGGCTATGTCAAACACACCCTGATCTCTATGACTTAATACCAAAAAAATGTAAAACAGTGCATCAATAATTGTAAAAGTATTGCTTATATTGAAATGATACTAATTTTTTACATACAGTTGCTGTTCAGTCAGTCACTCATGTCCAACTCTTTGTGACCCCATGGACTGCAGCACACCAGGCTCCCTTGTCCTTCACCATCTCCTAGAGCCTGCCCAAACTCTTGTCCACTGAATTGATGATGCCATCCAACCACCTCATCCTCTGTAGTCCCCTTCTCCTCCTGCCCTCAATCTTTCCCAGCATCAAAGTCTTTTCCAATGAGTCGGCTCTTTGCATCAGGTGCCCAAAGTACTGGAACTTCAGCATCAGTCCTTCCAATGAATATTGGGGGTTGATTTCCTTTGGGATTGACTCGTTTGATTGTTTTTTGATACATTAGGTAAAATAAAAACATACTATTAATTTCACTTATTTTTTATCTTTTAATTTGGCTACTAGGGAACTTCAAATTACACATGTGGTTTGTGTTTTTCACTCAACCTACATTTCTTTTGGATGGTGCAGCTTGAGACCTAATAAGTTCCATGAGAATAGAGACCATAACTAGATTGTTCCTTATTTATCCCAAGTGCTTAGGACAGAGCCTGGCACAGAATATGTGCTGAATAAATATCTGCTGAATAAACAGATGAGTGAATAAATGAGTGAACAAATTTAAGAGACTGTAAGAGGTTGCCAGGTTCATATCCTGGTTGTCAAGAAGAGCTTGTATATTGCATTTTAAAGTTCTCCAAATGTTTACCAGGTGCTATATCCATGAAATTACAGTTCGTTCATCTGCCTTGTCTTGGATAACACGGGTGCCAGCTTTCAGCCGGTTCCCCTGCTTCTTTAGCTAACTTCACAGCCCAAGAAAGACAAGGCTTGAGAGAAACGTCCACAGCAGCCTGGCAGCCAGAGTCTCCCACAAAAGCCAAGAGATGGCTTGGGGCGTCTGTCAACCTTGACCGGACAAACACGTTCCAGAAAGGGCCACTTGAACTTTCAGGGGACGGCACGGGGGACAGGAGCCAAGGCGGGCAAGGCTGTGCCAACCGCAGGGAAGCCAAGAGGCCACGACCAAGTGTCTGAGAGGCTGAACGAGCCTGGGCCTGAACCAGCGAGGTGGGGTCACCTGTCTCCGTCCTACGCCAAGGAAAACAGTTCTCTGAGATGAGACAGGAAGGAGGCGGCTGACCAGGTCAGACTCGGGAGCGGCCCAGGCCACGTGGCCCCTGGGGGCTGTGAGTCTGTAGCGCTCTCTGAGGCTGCCCCTTCCCGAGTCCCTCCTGGGCCTGACGCTCTAATTTAGGTCCACTGTTGGGTGGAGAGAAGGGATTAAGGGTTTGAGGGGGCAGAAGAGAAATAAACCTTGGTGTCTTGGCTTCTCTTAAACCGGGCTTTATGTGCTTAGGAGTGAGCTGGCTACAATGAGCTTGAACCCCGACCCTGGCCTTGGGGCTTGTGTTCCTGTTTGCCGTTGCACTGACAGCTCACACTTGGAAAGGGGTCACTGCCGCAGGCCAGACTCAGCTCTAAGTCCTCAACAGTGACGGCCTAAATGAGAGCTAACGCGGGTCCCACGTGTCAGCAACCCAGAGGGGCAGCCGCAGAGGTGGGATCTGAGCCCTGGCAGTTGGAGCTGCCATTCTGTTCTCTAGTTATGCAGGTTTGAACCCCAGCTCTACTGTTGATTTGCTCTATCACTTTGCAATAGCACCAACAGCTATTTAGCGATCTCTCACCAAGCTCTAGCCAGTCACTGCTATATATGCATTACTCCCTGAATGTATCGCTAGTTGAATCCTCCTGACAGCCCTCAGCTGTTGGTTCCCATGGACCCTCTGCTGATGCTGGCACTGCACCGCCTGGCTGGGATCCCAGCTGTGCAACTTGATCATAGCTGTGCCCTTATCCTCTTGGGGCCTCAGTTTCTTCATCTATAAAATGGGAATGACTAATAATAGCACCTACCAATGGGTTGTTATGAGGGTAGTAAATGAGCTAATACTTGAAAGTGTTTAGCAGAGTGTCTGGCAAAGAGGAAGTGTTCAAAGAAGGGCCCTAGTTCCGTCATGCATGTGATACCTGGGCCACAGGAAAGGTGACAAGTTGGGGTCAAGGCTCCTGAGGGAAGGCTGGGAGGCAGAATCTCAAACTCAACCTTCCAACCTTCCAGTCCCTCCACTCCCCTGGCACTTCTTGGGGGTACATGCATCTTTTCGACAACTACCCGCAGGCCCTCCGCACCCTGGACACCCCTTGGGTTTCATCTTCGCTTCTTGATGGCCCAGCCCAGCAGCCCCCGGGGGCGCCTCCCAGCCTCCATGGCCCACCTCCCTGAATCCCTTCTCCATGTTCCTCGGGTAAGATTTTAACATAAATCTGACCTTGTCGTGCCCCTACTAAAACCTCTTTAATGACTCCCCACTGCCCTCGGGCTCAGTTCCAGACTTTCACAGGGACGAAAAACAGTGGCTTTCAAAATCTTGGAGACGCACAGTAAGAAACACATTTTTCAATGCCGGGCAGGGTACGCCTTTATAAAACTTGAAATAAAAGTCTCGAGAAACCACACTGACCTCATGGGCAACACACATGAATATTTTCTATTCTATTCTTTGTCTCCCCCTGCCCAGGGCCAGCTGTGACCCACTAAACTGATTTCACGACCCACCGAGGCATTCAGACTTGCAGCCTGAACAACGCTGGTTTCAGAAAGAACTCTCAGGCCCAGGTCCTGGCAGCCCTTCAGGCTCATCCTTCCTCACCCTCTCCTGGCAGCCCAAACTCTGGTCAGGCTGAACCCCCGGCATCATATGCCCTCTTGCCACTGGGTCTTTGAACATGCTGTTCCCTCTTCTCGATTGTTCATCTGGCTTAGCCAAAGGCCACCTCCTTAGAGAAGCTGCCTGCCCACCCCATGAATGTTGTCTCACCATCACCTGTGACCCACCTTCAGACTCTCCTGAACCTTAGAACCACCTTGAGTGTTTTTTTTTTTTTTAAACTAATGCCCAGTCCTGACTTCACATCAACTGAATCAGGCATTTCTGTGGGGTAAAGACTGAATACTAGGATTCTAAAAAATTCCCCAGTGAGTATGGAGAACCCTTGGGTGTAGAGGTCACCTTGTTTTATTTTCTCCAAAGCACTTAGGATGACCTGAACTAGTAGCTTATGTATTTGCTTATTTACTTGCTTGTCTGGGATTAAATGAAGCAAGGGAAAAGAGTCTCAGATTTCTTTATGTTCCTCTCCCTTCCCTGGGGGCCGAGGAGGAGCCTGCACTTGTGTTGCTGGCCTAATCTTAAAGTAAGAAACATGATGGAGATGAGAAATCAGCTCTGAGGGCACCTCCACAACACCTCCTAGGATGCAGATTTTCTTTCCAGTAGCTGCCAAAAAGATCAACTTATTTAAAACTACAACATATGCCCCAAATCTAGCGGGCTGTGGGGGTCCCTCAGCTCAGATGTTTGGATGGTGATCAGAGGAGGCCTGAGAGCAAGGGTTGGCAAATGTTTTCTCTAAAGGGCCAGAGGGTAAACCTTTTAGTCTGTGTGGGTCACATCATCTCTGCTGCAACTGGTCAACTCTACCACTGTAGTTGGAAAGCAGCTCCATGTCAATGAATGGGTGTGGCTGTGTCTCAATAAAACTTTATTCACAAAAACAGGCTGTGGGTTGGATCTGGTCCTTGAGACACTGTTTGCCCATCTCTGCACCAGAGCATAGGGCTTAAGAGCTAGACCACTGGAGCCCAGGGTGGGACCTTGGACAAGTCATTTGACCTCTCTGTGCCTCAATTCTCTTTATGGGAATCATAAAGGGATCGAGTCCATAGGGTGGTTGGGAGCATTAAATAAATGAATACAAAGTGCTCCAGGCAGTACCTGACACTCAGTAAACACATCAGTAAATCTTAGCTACTATCTGAAGCGGAAGGTCCTGAGATTGAATCCCAGCGACTTCTCTTACTAGGTTTGTCCCTGGGGTTGAGGAGACTCTCAACCTTCATTTCCTCAGCTGTAAAATGGGGTAATAATAGTGTCCATCTCCAGCGTTGCTGTGATATGAAACGAGTGTATACACGCCAAGTACTTTGCCGAGTGCATAGTAAGTGCTCAACAGTCAAAGTCAATGGTAGTAGCACTTGCCAGAATGATACCCATAGAAACATCTAACAAATCGGAGCAAACCGTGGGCATATTACAACCTTGGCTATGCGTGCAGGCTGCTGACCTGGCCTGTATCTGGTAGGTGAGGCCAGAGGGGCCCTTTTAAATGTTGTTTTCTTACAATCCTTTCCACACAACTCCTTCCTGAGGTTTCAGAGGCAAAGAAAAACACAGGGCAGGCGGTTCCACATGCTCTGGCACCATCCCTCTGCTGGTGCTCCTGCTGACTTCAATGGGATGGGATGCTTGGAGACTTTCAGAAAGGAGACACCCCTGATGGCAGCCGGCTTCTGGGTTCAGTAAGTGGACAGTTGGGGAGGGAGGGTAAGAGAGTCTTCATTCTCTGACAGGTTTATATGCCAAAGTGGGGGCAGCTGAAGGGAGATGTGTGTATGCGTGCACACACGCACATGTGTGCGTGTATGCACACGCATGTGTCTTGGGCGTGCAAGTAGCAGAGTGCTGCAGGAGGGAGAAGGCTCTGTCAGGGGGAGGCAGTGAAGTTCTGCAGAGGTGCAGCACCTCCCTGGGACCAGCTAAAGCAGCGATGGGGGCCGTTCTGCCTCCAGGAGGACTTGGGCAACGTCTGGACATTTTTGGTCATCACAGCTGGGGAAGAAGTGCTACTGGTATCCGGTGGGTAGCAGCCAGGGATGCTACTAAACATCCTGTGATGCCCAGGACAGTTCTCCACAACAAAGAATTATCCAGCTCAAAATGTGGATAAAGCCAAGACTGAGAATCTCTGAGCTAAGGAAGAGGATTTTACTGTATACAGTGATGGATGCAAATGCAGTTAGAAAGGTCTTTAGAATCTAAAATATAGCACAAACAAACCTATCTATGAAACAGAAACGACTCACAGGCACAGAGAACAGGCTTGTGGGTGCCAAGGTGGACGGCGTGGGGAACGGATGGGCTGGGAATTTGGGGTTGGTAGATGCAAACTGTTACTTATAGAATGGATAAACAACATGGCCCCATTGTCTTGCTGTTCAGTCGCTCAGTTGTGTTTGACTGTATAGCACAGGTCCAATATCCTGGGATAAACCATAATGGGAAAGAATATAAAAAAGAATGTACACACACATATATAACTGAGTCACTTTGTTGTACAACAGAAATTAACATTGCATTGTAAATCAACCCTGCTGTTTACTCACTAAGTCATGTCCTATTCTTTTGCGACACCATGGACTACAGACCGCCAGGCTCCTCTTTCCATGGGATCTCCCAGGCAAGAATACTGGAATGCGTTGCCATTTCCTTCTCCAGGGGATCTTCCTGACCCAGGGATTGAACCCAAGTCTTCTGCATTGGCAGGCGATTCTTTACCACTGAGTCACCAGGGAAGGCTTGTAAATCAACTATAGTTCATTTAAAAAAGGTCTTTGTGACTCAACTGGATCCATTTTCACGTATTTACTCATTCAACACTTATTTCCTAAGCATCTACTATGTATTGGCTGTCAAGGAATAAATGGGTTTTCTCATGGGAATGCTTTTTTCCCCCCTTTTCATACTGTTCATGGGGTTCTCGAGGCAAGAATGCTGAAGTGGTTTTCCATTCCCTTCTCCAGTGGACCATGTTTTATCAGAACTCTCCAACTTTTGTATGCAAGTCAAGAAGCAACAATTAGAACTGCACATGGAACAACAGAATGGTTCAAAATTAGGAAAGGAGTACGTCAAGGCTATATATTGTCACCCTGCAATGCCAGGCTGGAAGAATTACAAACTGGAATCAAGATTGCTGGGAGAAATAACAATAACCTCAGATATGTAGATGACACTACTCTAACGGCAGAGAGCAAAGAGGAATTAAAGAGCCTCTTGAAGAAGGTAAAAGAGGAGAGTGAAAAAGCTGGTTTAAAACTCAACATTTAGAAAACTAAGATCCTGGCATCTGGTCCATCACTTCATGGCAAATAGATGGGCAACAAATGGAAACAGTGACAGACTTTATTTTCTTGGGCTCCAAAATAACTGTGGATGGTGACTGCAGCCATGAAATTTAAAGATGCTAGCTCCTTGGAAGAAAAGCTATGACAAACCTAGACAGTGTATTAAAAAGGAGAGACAAAAATAAATAAATAAATAAAAAGGAGAGACATTACTTTGTCAACAAAGGTCTGTCTAGTCGAAGCTATGGTTTTTCCAGTAGTCATGTATGGATGTGAGAGTTGGACCATAAAGAAGGCTCAGCACTGAAGAATTGATGCTTTTGAACTACGGCACTGGAGCAGACTCTTAAGAGTCCCTTGGACTGCAAGGAGATCCAACCAGTCCATCCTAAAGGAAATCAACCCTGAATATTCATTGGAAGGACTGATGCTGAAGCTGAAGCTCCTATAGCCTGGCCACCTGATGCAAGGTGCCGACTCACTGGAAAAGACCCTGATGCTGGGTAAGATTGAAGGCAGGAGGAGAAGTGGATGACAGAGGATGAGATGGTTGGATGGCATCATTGGACATGAGTTTGGGCAAACTCCGGGAGAGAGTGAAGCACAGGGAAGCCTGGTGTGCTGCAGTTCCTGTCACAAAGAATCAGACATGACTGAGCAACTGAACAAGCATAGGAATGTTATCTTTTATTCCTGTAATGTTACTACCTTCACATAAACCATCAGTGGAAAACTGTATGTTCATGGTTTTCTCATAATGATAGAAAACATGGGCTCAGATTCACCAAATATCATGAAGTTTTATTGCAACCAGGCATGTTTTGGCTCCCAGCTTAACTCATCTCCTAAACAATGATTGGAAGTTGGCTAGAAATGAAGTTGGCTTGGCTGCACACTTGCATTTTCCTCTTCTGGGGACAGGAGAGCCCATGGAGAATGCTGGGCAAAGAAACAATTTTGGAAACCCTACCCAGGCAGCATCTTGGTGGGTGGCATGAGGGAGGTGTAGGGGCAGGTAGGCAGACTGGTTTTGTTTACAAAAGTTCTAGCTGAGGCAAAAAACACCAAAGTCACAACTAAGGGTGTGATGATGAGAATAAAATGTTAGGGTGGATCCAGAGCTATTTCTGAGCCACTTGGACAAGTGTTTAGCGACGGATGCAACTGGATACAAGAAGGGAGGGATTGAGACAAGGCCAGTGAGAATTTGGAGTTTTCAGTATGAACCACGAGTGGATAGTGGAGTTCACAGCCAACAGGAGGAAATTTGGTAGGAGAGAGCAGGGAATCTGGTTTGGGACACGCTACAAATCGAGGTGCTTATGCATTTTATTCCTAATAGATCCTTAGAAAACTCAGTGTATCACTTTCATGTATTAAGTCTTGAGAGCATTACACTGTCAAAACAGTACCAAGCCATGTGTTTACAATCATCAAGGTAGCACCTGTTGAGTGCTGGCTCTATACTGAGCCAGGCTGTAACTGCTTAATCAAGTCTTTGAGTTCTTAAGGCAGAGATACTTACATGGTTACCAAAATACAGCTTTTCTTTCTTCTAAACAGATCTAGACTATTTCCAAGCCTCCCTTGCCATTATTGTGGTTGTTGTTGTTTAGACGCTAGGTCATGTCCACCTCTCTGTGACCCCCATGGACTCTAGTCCACCAGGCTCCTTTGTCCATGGGGTTTTCCAGGAAAGAATACTGGAGTGGGTTTTCATTTCCTTCTCCAGAGAATCTTCCTGACCCAGAGATCAAACCTATATCCACTTGCACTGACAGGTGGATTCTTTCCTGCTGAGCCATCAGGGAAGCCCCTGCACTTAGATGCAGCCAATGACTGAGCTCTGGCTGATAAACCATGAGCAGAAATGTTGAGTGTAATGTGTAGGCCTGGCTGGTAAAGTCTAACACTTGATCATTCCCTCTCCTTCTTTATCCATCTGCTGATTGGACTAGCCTCTGAGGCACTAACGGAGGCTGAGCTCCACAACAGAAGGAGCCCGGGTCCCCAGTGGACCACAGGCAGGATACCAGTCTACCAGGAACACTGTCACTGGTCCTTAAGTGGGCCAGAAATTCGTTGTGACTGTGTTAAGTCCGCAGACTATATGATTTATTTGTTACAGCAGCTAGCATTACCTAGATCAATACAGACAATCTATTGCCTGAAATTTTATATAGCCATTGAAAATAAGAGTGGTATCAACTGCCTTAGAGGCAATTCCATGAATATCAACGACCAAAAAAAAAAAATGCTAAGCATGTATATCATATTATTTAAAAATAATCAGCAATTCCTCCGTTTCTTGTCAACCCCCAAAATTGAAAAAAAATAAAAAAACCCAAGTAAACCCAAAGCTAAATCCGTGTGTTTAGGAACACAAGAATATAAAGAAAAATGTGGAAGACTACAAAGTCAGGGATTGGCGAACTGTGGTCTGGAGGCCAAATCTGGTGTGCAAATACAGTCTTACTGAAATACAGCCATGCCCCTTGATTTACATCTCTCTATGCTTGTTTTCATGCTACGCTGATGACAGGGTTGACTAGTTGCAGTGAAGACTGTGTAAATATTTATTATCTGGACCTTGACAGAAAGTTTGCTGATCCTTGTACTAGTTAGCGAACACAGGAAGGAAAGAGATTATGCTGTATCTGCCAATGAACCAACAGATAGTGTCTGATATGGAAAACGTGTCCACCATATAAAAGCAGAAGGCAGGAAGTTGCGGTGCGCAAAGTCCAATCCCATTTTCGTAAAAAAGAAAACTATATGACTTTATATGATGGCTTGCACACACATTAAAACATATCTGCAAGTGTACACACCCAGCAATTACAAGCGGTCCTGTTAAGAGGAAACCTGGGAACTTCCCACTTTTTTACTTTATATATTTCAGTGTCATTTCAACACTTGATGATGAGCCTGTTAATTACTTCTGCAATTAAAAATAAAACCAATACAAGAAAAAAGTCATCAGAAACTTGAACCTCAAAGCGCATAAAGGTTGTTGGTGAAGCAGAAATTGTGGTGGGGAGTTCTTATACCTCCTCAGACTCTCTAAATGCCAGGCTGGGGCTGGCTGGCACACAGCTGTTGTTCAGTTGCTAAGTTGTGTCTGACTCTTTGAGATCCCACTGCAGCACACCAGGCTCCCCTGTCCTTCACTATCTCCTGGAGTTTGCTCAAATTCATGTCCATTGAGTCGGTGATACTATCTAACCATCTCTCACAGTAGATGCTCATTAAAAGTATGCTTACTCAGGACTTTCCTGAAGGTCCCATAGTTAAGACTCTGTGCTTCCAATGCAGGGGGTGCAGGTTTGCTCCCTGGTCAGGCCACTAGATCCCACAGCCCACATGGCTTGGCCAAAACAAAACCAAACAAGCAAAAAGCCATGTGTACTGACAGCAGGAGCCAAGTGTGCAAGAAAATGAGTAACATAACAAAAGAATGAAAAGAGGAGAAAAGAAAAGAAAACCCCACCTCCTTCTGCTCACCCGGCAGCGCCTGGAAATCAACCCAAGACTAGGATGCGCTGACGTCTTGTTCTGACCTTTGGAATAACCAAAGGGATGGCACTGCTTCCTCCCACCCCAAAAGCAAGGCAAACAAGCAAACAAAAAACCTAGAATAAGTGGTCTGTTAAAAATGTTCGGCCCACAGACCACACCAGTTCAGCATCACACATGCCTCATTGTAAGAACTGTCATCAGAGCTTGTTTCCCTTTGGGTCAAGGTCAAGGGTGATGTGAACTACGGCTCTGCTCAAGGCTGAGCAGGAGACCTTGAGGAGGACGCGGTGGCTCTGGGTGCTTCCTGGTGTTTGAGGGACAACACATTTTAAGAGTCCTTCTGTCACTCAGCAGCTCAAGGAAGGAGCCTCTGCTTATGTTATTGCTGCTTTAACACAGGTCACTCATCAGCACAGTATTTCTGGAAAGAGGCAGCATAAAAATCATATTAATGTGTTCTCTCCAAGGGAGCTAGCTGCCTGGAGCCTGTTTGCTATGCAAATCTTTTGTCCATAAACCACAAGTTCAAAATGAGTTGGAATGTAGAGAGAAACACAGCTGTGTGGATTGTGAGGTTGTGCCTTTACCGTAAGCTCCTGAGTTTACTGATTTTATTTTTCGTAATTATTCTCCTCCCTCCCTCCCTTCGTTCCTTCCTCTCTCCTCCAAGTCTCCTTCCGGCCATCTCTCTCCTTCCCTCCTTCCACAAATATTTATTGAACTTCGACTATGTGCCAAGCATTGTTCTAGGGTTTGGAGATGGAACAGTCAACGAAACAAAGTTCCAGCCCTCCAGGAGTTGACATTCTAGTGGGAGAGACAAGACAGTCAAGGTGGGGGGGACACATAACCATTCCAGACAGGGTGACCAGGGGAGGCTTCTCGGAGGAGGTGACATTTGAACAGACACTTGTGGATTAACAAGCGATGTGAAGAGGAGATAGGAATGAGCAACTGGGCAGAGCAGCACATGCAAAGGCCCTGAGGTGGAAATGAGCCAGGTGTGTCTGAAAAACAGAATTTACCAGAGCAGCTGGGAAGTGGTGAGGGAGAGTAATGGCGACAGGAGAACATGCCCAAGAAGTAGCCAGGGGCCAGATCACACCAGGGTCCTGACTGTCTTGGTGAGGCTGAGTATACTCAGAATTCACTGGAAGGTTCTGAACAAGCAAGACACGATCTGTCCTAATAGCAGCTTCTTTATTCCAACTTATTGATGTAACCCAAGCTTACCTCTTAAAGGAACTTTGGAAGCCATAGAAAAGAAAAAGATAGGAAAAATGCCACCTGTGATGCCACCTGTGATCTTAGCATCTATAACCACACGGTTCTCAACCAGGATGGTCGCGCTCCCCATGGGAGACTTGGCAATAACTAGAGACACTTTTGGTTGTTACGACTGGGAGGTGGTTGTGGTGGTTGCCCTAGTGGATAGAGGCCAGGGATGCTATGAAACATCCTACAATGCATGGGACCGTCCCCACCACAATCACGTGTCACTACGTCCAAGGCTGAGAAGTCCTGTTCCAAGCCAATGTTTTGGGACATTTCCCCTGCGCCTAAATCCATTTGCTCTTATATTCAATTATTTTTAATATAGTTGAGCTCCTTCTATGTTGCTGCTGCTCTTTCTACCAAACATGAAAACATAACTATTCCCCAAGATCTTTTTCTTTTTAACAAACACTACCTGTGACAGTACCAAATTCCCTAGGATCAGATGTCATAAACTGGGTCAGCCTAGTGTGGAGGTTACGGACATGGCCTGTGGGGCTCTCCTACCAGCTGGGTGAGCTTGGGGAGTTACTGAGCCCTGGGACCTCAGTTTTTCCATCTGTAACATGAGCTTAAGGTGAAACCTGTCCCAGAGGATCATCACAAAGATGAAATGAATTAGTATATGTAAAGCGTCAAACAGTGGCACATTACTAAGTTGCAGAGAAACATTAAGCTATTAAGATTACTCAACTATCTCTCTTTCGCATCTTCCAAGCTTTTTTGTTTTGTTTTGTTTTAATTTCTACTTTTTGGCCACACCATGTGGCATGTGGGATGTTAGTTCCCTGACCAGGGATCGAACCCATGCCTCCTGCCTTGGAGCACGGCATCTCAACCACTGGACCGCCAGAAAAGTTTCCCCAAGTTGTAATATTAGAAATAATGGTAACACTTTATTTAATGTGAAAACGTTTCAAAAAATAGAGTCCCAGGACTTCAAACATCAGCTCTCTTAGAGTAGGATGATACCTGAAAATTGAACTACATGAATTGTACAAAACTGCAATAGGACGAAATGGAAACCCAGATGAAGTTCCATTTTCTGTGTGTTTAGATACAGCGTGACTCGTTTACCCTCACTCCTCTGGGGAAATGCTTTGGGTTCTGCATCTCCAACTAACTAGGGGTGTAACTTCTTCTACACATGTCTTTGGATTCCCTGCTTCTATGCCGGTGGGGCTGACCTGGAGTGACGGTCTTAGAGAGTGACTGCGGACACCGCGGGCCCCAAGGGATCAGCAGGCTGGACTGGCAGGACTCAGCCACACACTGTGTGGAAGATGAGCTCCAGGCAGCAGCTTGGGGCAGGGGGCAGGACGGTGTGTGACTCTTGGGGAGCTGTCAGGAAGTGGTGAATATTACTACAACCTCATCTGAACTTCTGGGCAACTCTTAGCTTCCATTCTGCAGATGCAGCACTAAGGGGTGCAGAGATTGAGACCCTTGCCCAAAGCCACACGGTAATTAAGTGATGCAGTCAAGGCTGCAATCAAAGCAATTTGCTTCGGGACTTGCCTGGTGGTCCAGTGATGAATAATCTGCCCTCCAAAGCAGGGGACACAGGTTCGATCCCTGGTCAGGGAACTAAGATTCCACCTGCTGTGGGGCACCTAAGCCCACACACCCCAACTACTGAGCCCACGTGCTCTGCAGCCCAAGCGTTCACAACTAGAGAAGCCCATGCACTGCAAGGAAGACCTGGGGCATCCAAAAAAGGCAACTTGTTCCACCCTTTACCTCTGTCCCACACACTGACAAATGCACACAAGTCTTAAAATAGGTATCGACTTAACACTTGAACAAAAGTATCAACCGTCCAAACCAATCTTAGCAGTCTGTTCCTTCAGTAAATATTTACAGCCTTCCCTGGGGGCTCAGTGGATAAGAATTCTCCTGCCAATGCAGGAGACATGACTTCGATCCCTGATCCAGGAAGATCCCACATGCTGTGGAGCAACTAAGCCTGTGTGCCCCAACGCTTGTGTATCTCCCTACAGCAGGGAGATACCACGGCTGCAGCTGGCAGCCTAGAGCCTGTGCTCCACGGCAAGAGAAGCCACTGCAACGAGAAGCCCATGCGCCGTAACTAGAGAGTCGTTTTCACTCACCGCAACTAGAGAAGAGCCTGTGCAGCAATGAAGACCCAGCACAAGCGAAAATAAGCAGATATTTACTGAGCATCTACTATGTGCTTCAGAGGATGTGGGGATGGAGATACCTCTACCATCCAGCTGTACATGCAGCCTGAAGATTAAGCCCCCAAAATGGAAAATAAAATCAAGAGGCAGAAAGCCCCTGGAGTCCTGGTTGCCTCACCTGAACCCGGAACCAGCTATACCTGAAAGCAGATCTAACTCTGAACTCTCAGTTCCTCGACCCTGTGAAGTCCTGACTTTACTCGCTAAGTCAGTCTTAACTGGGTTTTCTGTCACATGTAACTTGTCTTGACTATGAGAGTAGATTTGGTCCAACTTATACTTGGGACAGTTTCTAAAGCGTTAAACCCATTCTACTCCTCCCATTTCACCCTTTATTTCAGATTTTTCCATAAAAAGAAACTGGTCATCTATGTTTTTGGTAATGCCTTGTGGAATGCATTATAGTACATTTCCAAACTAAACCCTTAACCCCTTAAAAACAGAGTCTCAAATGCCGACTGCAATTTAAAACCCTGTCTTTGAGATAACTAATACGGTAATGTGCTGTTTATCAAATAGGTCAGGTTTGTCTTTTGGCTAGCACTATGCCTCTTTATCCTATTTAAAGTTATAGTCATATGAGTTACTTTGGCCAAAGAAATGTTAAAGGAAATGATGAGTGACCCTTCTGGACAGAGGCTTAGAGAACTAGTGTATGATGTTCTATAGCTTCAGAGTCACCAGAAACCCAGGAGGGACGCAGAACAAAACCAGCAAATAACTGTTGATTTATAGTCACTCAGATTTGAGGCCTATTTATTACTACAGCAGAGTCAAGCCTATTTTGACTGATACTAATAGAAAATATGAGCATGTACTGCATGCAGTAAGAGTCAGTATTGCTTACTGAAACTTTTATTTATATAAGTACCTTGTGTATTCATGCTGAAGCTGAAGCTCCAATACTTTGGCCACCTGATTCAAAGAGCTGACTCATTGGAAAAGACCCTGATGCTGGAAAAGATTAAAGGCAGGAGGAGAAGGGGGCAACAGAGGATGAGATGCTTGGATGGCATCATCAACTCAATGGACAAGAGTTTGAGCAAGCTCTGGGAGACAGTGGAGGACAAGGAAGCCTGGCGTGCTGCAGTCCATGGGGTCACAAAAAGTCAGACACGACTTAAGCGACTGAACAAAATTCTGTGTGGTGGTGGTGCTGGTGGGGGGTAGTGTGGTTTTTCTTTCTTATGTCATTACAAGATCATAATAAATACATTTCTTACTGAGAAGCATGGTCAAAAGTGTTTAGAGGTAATAGTATGGAACTTTGGAAAAAACTTAGGGTCCAGAAAAGAAGATCTAAAATATTTGGAGGACTAGACAGAAGAATTGAAGGGAAAGGTCTAAGAAGTTAAGTTCATTTATTTTAAAATATTTTTACTGTACCCTCATGTGGGACCTGAGTCATGGGACCTTAATTCCCTGACCAAAGATTGAACTCGCACCCCCTGTGTTAGAAGATGGAGTCTTAACCTCTGCACCACTGGGGAAGTCCCATAACAACTTAAGTTTAGAGGAGTTGGTTTCAATACTCTTCACGTACATGAAAAGAAATGGTGTTTTCCAGCTCTTCTCCATCTCTCTAGAGCAGGGGTCAGCAAACATTTTCTGTGAAGGGCTAGATATTAAATATTTCAGGCTTTGGAGGTCCAGAGGTCTCTGTCACAACTACTTAACACTGCCTGTATAGGGCGAAGGCAGTCACAGACCATACAGAAGTGAGTGGGCATGACTGTGTGTTCCAATAAAACTTTACTGACAAAATAGTTATCTGGCCAGATTTGGCCTATGGGCTGCAGCTTGCTGGCCCCTGTTCCAGGGGATCAAACAAAGAGGTAGAAACAGGTTGAAATGGAAGGACTTATATTTGAGATCCACAGAAGAACTAAAGATGAGTTTCTATTAGAAGAACAAGAACCCCATCATCTACATTAGGATTCAGTAAGCTTCTACCCCTGGGCCAAATTCTAGCTGCCTTCTGTTTTCATAAAGTTTTGTTAGTTTAGGTGTTGTCTATGATTGCTATCATGTGATGGCAGTTAAAGCTGAATAGTTGCAAAAGAGACCATTGGACCGCAAAGCCCAAAATATTTATTATCTGGCTCTTTACAAAAAATGTTTGCCGATTCTTGGCTGCAAGTATGCCCAGGCTTATGTTCAAACAGTGGTGTTCGGAGGCTTAGGGTAGACTCAGAGCCATCTCCAGAAAAGTCCTTAGAACAAAGGGAGCCCCAAGCAGAACAATATTTTAAATAAACTAAATAGGGCAAAAGCCAGAAACGAATCAAAGTAACCTCTGGCCCTGCACCCTGGAGAGATTTCGACCGCAGTGATGCTCAAGAAATGAGTTCACAGCTAAGACATGCTCCATAAATGTTAAAATAACAAGAACAATAAATAGTAATAAAACACAGAGCCACGCACCCCATCTCCGCAGGCAAGACCGCCCAGGGTTCTGAGCTTAGAAGCAAGGAGAGAGGAGCCCTCTCCACCAATGGCCCGTCTTGGCAGAGGGTCGGATGGTCCTACAGGGAACCAGTGGGCGAGTCTAGCGGGGGAACAAGTTCAAACACAAGCAGGCACTGGAGAAAAGACAACCTCGACCATAAGACTCTAACTTCCACTGGGGAACGGTACCCAGATCCCAGGGTCAGCACTTATGCTTGAGGTCCTCAGCGCTCAGGGTGTTCTGTGCCCCGACCACAGGGGTTCCAAGTCAGCCCTCATTGTGGGTACACGAGAGCCCGCGTGCCGGACCTCAGGCCGGAGAAGGGCAGCTCAGCGTCTTCCATGCGGTGAGACTCAACAGCTGCTGGTTTGATCTGATGGTCCCAGAGCCTCCACCCTCCGCAGTGGAGCCTGCCTGAGGTCTGGAAATCTAAAGCAAAACACCCAATCATCACATCAAGAGCTCGCGACAACTGCTGACCAGGCAGATAGGAGCGATGAGGCACCCCTTCCGGCAACACGCCCAGCAGGGCCCAGCCGGCCTCAGAAGTGAAAGGCAGATCCTGTCCAAAATCATCAAACGCCAAGGTGTAAGAGAGGCTGCTGAACTCTCTGAGATGCCTTGGAGTTGGTTAAAAAACAAAACAAAACAAAACAAGGAGATTGAGCTTTCTAAAAAATTCCCCAGACCGGCACTCAGAGTCTGGCCACCCTGGCCAGTTCTTACATGGCATTTAGGAAAGAGCAGACATTATTGTAGGCACTTTACATAGTCGATCTCATTGAATCCATACTATGATGCAGATTCTTTAATTAGCCCCATTTTACAGAGGAGGAAACTAAGGCCCAGGGAAGTGAAGGCCACCCAGACAAAGGAGGAATTTTCCTATGGCTGGCTATCACAGGGGCATACATTTTCAAAGAACCATATTTTTTTTCAAAAGAATTGCCAAGAGATGGCAAAGCCTGCATCATTAGCTTTCATGCTCCCCTCCCTTCCTACCTGATACGTCTTCTCAGTGCACAGTTGGCATCAATTAGGTAAGACCTGAGACATGCTATAATCTGAAAGTTTCTGCCTCTCCCCAAATCCATATGATGAAACATAATCCCCAGTGTGGTCGTATCCAGAGGTGGGGCCTTTGGAAGGTGATTAGGTCATGAGGGTAGAGCCCTCCTAAATGGGGCTGGCTCCCCTTTAAGAGAGATCCAAGAGAGCTCCCAGGCCTCTTCTGACAGGTGGGAACACAATGAGAAAATGGTCACTCAAGAAATGAGCTCTTACTTGACTTCAAATCTGCCTGACCTTGGACTTCTAGCCCCTAGAACTGGGAGAAGCAAACATTTATTGTTTGAGCCACCCAGCCTATGGTAACTTGTGACAGCCGCCCAAATAGACTAAGACAAGTCACCAACATAACAAACTTTTCTGAGCACTAATTCTTTGACAGGTCCTACTGGGACCCAGCCAGAGAAGAAGACAGAACAGGGAGGAGGTTTCTGGTTAGAAACCTGCTCAGGGAGTGTTGGGAGGCTCCAAGCTGGCCCTGAGAGCTTTCAGCAACCACCCTGTTTGTTTTTGGCCCAAGCCAACTTCCTGTACTTGAGAGGAAAGGCATCCTTTTAAAGAGAAAGAAAAGAGGAGGGAGAGAGAGAGAAAAATAAAAGAAAAAAAAAATGGCTTCGAGCCACAGAGAGGTTCTATTAACACAGAGGCGACTTGAGGAATTACAAACAGGCAACAACACGTGGATTAACTTCCCCTTAAAATTCTTACAGCTTTGGAAATCTGGGAGGTGGGGGAACCCCAGGGGTCAAATCGATCCTAGATTCCTTCTGTTCACCCTGCTGCCAGCCTTCTTTGTCTGGGCACGTGTCACCCATGAAATCCTTCAGGGAGAAAACGGTTTGAACCGGAAGAAATTCACGCTGACTCCCCAGGTCCAGATCTGGGACTCTGTTCTCCCTGGTTGCCACATTCATTCAACAGCTGACAACAGCGATCCGGTCGAGAGCGGGTCATGCCTCGGATTGGGAACTTCCATAGATATTTCCCTTTAAATTTCATGACAAATCTGTGAGGTGTATACACACACACACACACACACACACACATATATAATCCTCTCCGTGTTAGAAGAAAGCTGAGATGGAGAGAGCAAGCTTTTTAAGTCCTTCAACAAATATGAGTCCTTACCATTTAACGGCATTGTGCTGAAACCATACATTCGGTCAGGATTTCTTTTGACATTTGGGGCTGGATAATTCTCTGCTGGAGGGCTGTCCTGGGCACTGTAGGATGTTCAGCAGCATCCCTGGCCTTTACTCACTGGAACCTCTGTAGCATCCTCCTCTCAGCTGTGACGAGGATGCCTGCAGACACTATTAAATGTCTGTTGTGGGTGTGGGGAAAAAGTCACCCCTGGTTAGGAACCACCACCCTACAAGGACTCACTCACAGAATCCTCTCTGTGAGGCAGTTCTGCTGGGGTCCTCATTTCACAGATGAGAGGGAGGTTAAGTCACCTGCTCCTGCCCAAGGTCACACAGTTAGCATTAGAGAGGGGCCTCAGCCCAGCGGGTCTCTCTCCCCAGAGACCTGCACACACTTAATTCGGCTCTAAGTATACCTTCAAGGCTGTGCAGCTGGTTGTTGGATGCCTTCGAGAGGTTCCATTATGAAGCTGAATGGACTCAACTCTTAGGTTCTCTCAAGGACTCAAAAGATGTCCCCCGAAGTCAGTGGGTCCCTTGCCCTACTCCTCACCTTGTGTCTAAAGAGGTCTTTCTGTTATAACACACTGCCTTTCCTTGGCTTGTCTCCTGTGCCCTCTGTGGTGAGGAATTTTCTAGAAAGAATGTCAGTAACAAGAACTCTAGTCCCAATCAACTTCACAATTGACAAGCACTTTCATAACATTAAGGGCTAACATCTAGAGTGTGCTCACCACTATTCTCCAAGGGCGTTTATCATACTTCCTCTAGTCCTTTCGACAAGCCTTTGAGGAAGGGGCTATGAGGATCTCCATGTTACAAATGAGGAAAGCAGAGACAGACAGAGGAGAAGTATCTTGCTTTGAGCCACACAGCTGACAGGCAGTGGAGTTACTCACCAGAACAAACTGCCTCTTTTAACAGTGCTTACTGAAGTTCTGCACAGAGTGCATTGGGGTTCCCCGGTGGTCTAGTGGCTAAGACTTTGCATTCCCAATGCAGGATGCCCAGGTGTGACCCCTGCTCATGGAACTAGATCTCACATGCTACAGCTAGAACCTCCCATGCCACAACTAACAGCTTGGTGCAGCCAAATAAAAAACTTTTTTAAAAAGAGTGCATTTATTTTCTTACCCTAGGGGAAGTGCCTTCATTTTCTTTCCCTGATAGACGATAAGAAAGACATTGAAATCCCATCGACAGAGGAGCCTGGCAGGGCTATAGTCCCTGGGGTCGCAAAGGAGTCAGGCATGACTTGGTGACTAAACAGCAACAAAATTGTCACCCTAGTTTGGAAATTTTAGAAACTAAGCCCCGGAAAGATTAAAGAGCCTGCCGAAGCCACAGCTAAGGATGTGAACCTGGGAGTTTGGTTCTAGGCATTGTGTGTAATCAACATCATCTCACTAAATCCTTCCAGTGCCACTTCACAGAAGACATACAAGATATGGGACCCGGTAAGGGGGCTTGCCCAGACTCAGGATTCGAACCTGGGCCCCTGGGGTTCCCAGGCACAGTCCTTCTCACCGCACCATCTCTTTGATGATACCCTGGACCCGCCTTCTCCACCAAATACCCTGTGTCAGCCTGCAGGACCAGGGCTTTTGAAAGATGCTGTGTCTTGCACAGTGCCCACTGTTTATTTCGGAGTTGTTTCCCCATTTACACCGAAGGGAACGATCAGAAATGGCACTTCCAGGCCACGAGACAGATGGCGAGTCAGGAGGCTGAGGAGCCGGCGGGCAAAGCTTTCACCTCAGGGTCACTGGTCAGCTCTGCGGGTCCCCCGAGGCGACAGGGACCTCTTCCCTTCCCACAGCTGTCAGACCTTGCCTGTGAGAGGCCTGGGGGTGCCCGGCCTGGTCAGTGGGAGACAGCTGGCCATAGCCCCCAATGGCACCAGCTGCCTGGAGCTGTCCACCCCTCCCTCAGCTGGCCTGTCGCCTTCCTCTCCCAAAATCCCTTGCCTGGGCCTGACCACGATCACAGAACAAAGGGTTTAACTCCTTGAGGGCCAGAGCCCAGACAGCTGGGCTCCAGCCCCGGCTACATGGGTAATCTGCACGCCTTTTCTTTTACATCTTTGTCACCATTTGAGTTTTCAGCCCTGTGACCTCAATAACTGCTGTTGTTCTTTTCATTTGTTTTCAAAATCAGTAATAGTATTTGCCGAGTGATTGGGCTTCCCTGGTGGCTCAGATGGTAAGCTGCCTGCCAAGCAGGAGACCCACGATTGATCCCTGGGTCAGGAAGATCCCCTGGAGAAGGGACTGGCAACCCACTCCAGTATTCTTGCCTGGAGAATCTCATGGACAGAGGAAAGTAGTGGGCTACACGTCCCTGGGGTCACAAAGAGTCGGACATGATTTAGCAACTAACACCTGGGTTACTTGCAGAGTGATTAGGAATGTGGGGTCTGGATACAGAAGCACCAATCCTGTGTCCCTACTTAGGACCAAAGTGGTCTTCGGCCAATGATTTAACCTTTTCATGCTTCTGCATCCTTGTTTATATAATAGTTCATTGGTTTGTGTTTCTGTCCACTCTGTCTAGGAAGCCATCTATTTATTTATATATTTAAATTGGGGTGAATCCTTGAAAGGCCAGATGAAGCCATTTTCCTCCATGAAGATTCCTGAGATATCAAGCAGGCATATCATACTCCAGGTCTATATTCTCATAGATCTTTGAACAATAATGGGTCCATAGAAGATCTTTCATCTAATAATAACTACAAATGGCTAAAGTTTTATTGGGCACTTACTATATACCTAGCACTGTCCTAATACTTAACATATATTATTTTACTCTTTCCTCAAACTTTAAGTACTATTAATATGTCCATTTTACAGGTAAGGAAGTTGAGGCTTAGAGAGGATAACTGACTTACTCAAGATCCTAGCAGTAATATGGGGAACAAATAGGCCTTGATGGACTTCCTGGGGGATGGGCAAACACATTACGTAAGGCAAGAAGGTTAGAGGGTTTGCTGCACCATCTTTTACAAATAGAGGGCAGAAAGCCAAGAGCTCTGATTTCTAAGAATATCAGCCCTGCTCTCTCACAGCAAAGTTCTGCTGCAAACAAATTAGCTTCTGTGGTAAGGATTTACAGTAAATCATTCTCTTACCCTGGAAGATGTGCATATTGGGACCATTTTCAGTGCAAATGACAGGAAATTTAGCTCAAATTGGTTTAAGTAAAAAGGGGAATTTATTGACTCACAGAACTAGAAACCTTAGGATTAGCTAACTTCAGATATAACTTGATCAAGGGATTTAGAAACAGTAAAGTCATTACCATCCCTATTGCTCTGTTTTACCCTCCTCCATATTGGCTTCATTCTCAGCATTCTTTCGCCCAAGTTGTTGGCAAAGATAGTCCTTGGTATGTCCAGCCTGACCCCCTGCCAGCTCTTCAATTCCTATAGTAAGGTTATACTTTTTCTTAATAGTACCAGCTAAAACTCAGGAATTATTCTGATTGGCCAAGTTTGGACCATGTGCCCATTCCTGAACCGATCACCATCACCAGGGTGATGCTATATAATACTCATTGGTCAAACCTGTGTCATATGCTTACCAGGGGTGTGGGAAGGGCAGTCAGACCCTCCTGAACTGAGTGGGGAAGAAGTGCTTCCCAGAAGGACAATCAAGACGATTTTATATCAAGAAAGTGGAATGGATCTGGACTGGCAACTCACAGTCCAGTAGCCGAGAGACGTAAGTTCATCATGAAACTTTGGGGTAATAGATAAAACAGTGAAACAGCACAGCGCAGAATTAGAACACAGGGAAAACTCTGCAACCTGAGCGTGGGTGAGGGACTCCTCAAGGAAAATCAAGGCAAGTTACCAAAAGAAGAGGAAGGAATGTTAGCTAGCCCCCAAACTCAGAGGTCTCTCTGGGTCTGGAATGGCAGGTCTGGAAAAGATCAGTTAACTGGTTCCTTTTCACAACAACCCTATGAGGTAGATACTGGTAGCATGTCCATTTTAAAGAGGGAAATAGAGCATTTAAACCAGTTGCCCAGCTGAGGAGCACTGGAACTTAAACCCAGGCAGAAAGCTGTCTTTCTTAAAAAAAAAAAATTATTTATTTTTTGGCTGTGTTGGGTCTCTGTTATGGTTTTCGGGCTTCTCTCTAGTTCAAGGGTGAAGGTTTAGCTGCCCCATGGCAGGCGGGATCCTAGTTTCCTGACCAGGGATCAAACCCTCATCCTCTGCCCTCGAAGGTGGATTCTTAACCACTGGACCACCAGGGAAGTCCCCAGCAGTCGGAGTCTTAACCGCAAGGCTGACTGTCCCTCCTAAAAGAGGCAGAATCTGAACCACATGAGTCAACTTGTCTACCAAGGAGAACTTCCCATCCTTAGTATTGCCTTAAGCATCACAAGCTGATGCACCGAATTCCACACAACCCCCACTTCTTAAAGACATGCTGACTTCCCAGAGCTCCCTCATCCCTAAATCTGACCACCTCCCTTTCCCTAACTCCGCCTCACTTCCACCATCAGAAGGAGATTCCACCCTCCAGACTGCTCTCCCAGCCATCCTCTCCATCCCAAGACTAGTTCAGGACACACCTTCATGTCTTTCTGGGATGACCCACAGCCTCTGACTGCCCCTCGGTCCCTCCTTTGTGGCTTTCATCTTGGCTTCTTGGCAGCTCACCCTCCCTTTCTCTTTTTCTCTCTCTCCTCTCCATTTCTTTCCGTCTCTCGCTATTCTCTCTCTCGCTGCTTAGTTTGTGTGAGAAGTCAACCAACACGCCATGAGCAGCCCTATAAAGAGGTCCATGTGAAGAGGAGCTGCAGCCTCCCACCAACAGCTCAGTGATGTGTGCTAGTTGTTCAGTCCTGTCGGATTCTATGCAACCCCATGGACTATAGCCCGCCTGGCTCATCTGTCCCTGGAATTCTCCAGGCAGCTGGAGTGGGTAGCCATTCCCTTCTCCAGGGAATCTTCCCAACTCAGGGATCAAACCCCCATCTCCTGCATTGCAGGCAGACTCTTTACTTTCCGAATCACCAGGGAAGCCCTGGTATAATGACGCCTCACATAAATACAGCCCCAGCTTTGGCCTAGATTCCAGTTTAGTGATAGACCCTGAAGCAGAGGACCCAGCTAACAAGCTGCATCCAGATTCCTACCCTCCACACTGTGATATAATAAGTATTTGTTTTATCAATGCATGATGCTTGGGGGGGAATTTGTTACACAGCAAGAGATAACCACTATACACACTGAAGTATTTAAGGATGAAGAATTAGAATGTCTGCAAGTAACTCTCAAATGGTCGAGCAAAAATTTATAGAGAAAGACAGTAATAAAGCAAACGTGGCAAACTTTTAACAACTGGTGCCATGTGACAAGGATCTGATGTTCATTGGACCACACTGGTGAATTTTGTGGGTTTGATAGTTTCCAAATTAAGAAACTGGGGAGAAAAAGAGAAGAATATTTGGAGGCAGGCTGCTTCTGTTTGAATCTTGACTCCACTTAAGTAGCCCTTTGGGTTACTTAAAGCTCTGTGCCTCTTTCTTCTCATCTGTATTTTTCTCATCTGTATACTGGGAATGCAAACAGTATCTATCAAAGGATTGTGGTGATGATTAAGTGGACTGATGGAGGTACAGCTCTAAAATCAGGGTCTGGTTCCCCAAAGAGTCAGTTGTACTGTGTCATGCTTGCTCTGTACCCTGAGCCTGGCACAGAGATCTGGTGAATAGTAAGCCCACAAGAAATAGTTGTAGAATGAATGAATGAGTCAATTTTCTAACCAGTGGTTTGCAGTCTCCTCTTGGTTTTGAAGAGCTCCTCTGTGAGTTAATGTGGCCAGAAAAATCTCTCTGGGATTCAAGAATTCTAAAATGCCTTGCTAGGAAGCATATCCTGAAAGGTTGGATTAAAAAAGAAAAAAAATCAAGGCATGATGAAATGCCTGCATTGGACTCCAAGCTAGAAAACCAAGGAGAAATAGACAATTACAGGTTTCTCTTGCTAACAACAAGGCCATTCTCTAGACTGACTTTCCTGTGTGCCAGGCAGAAAATTACCACCAACCTCCAAACAAAAGTCTGTATAAGGTAATACTAAGTAACCCTTACCAAGCGTGTTCAGTATCCCAGGCACTGTTTTTCCTTATGCCTAATAATCCCTTCAATCCTTACAACAACCCTAGAAACTAGTACTGTTGTTCTTTCCATTGGACAGATGAGGCACAGTGACGTGAAGTAACTTGCTTCAAGTCACACAACTTTGGATCTCAGTTGTGATCTAAGATCACACACAGTTGTGATCTCAAATAGTCTCAGATCAAATCCATATAAATAAAAAAGTACAATGATTATAAAACCCTTGTACTCCATGAAGTTCTTCCTGTAGGTTCATGTCCATGAATTCAACTCTAATCCCCCCCCAACTGAAATTTTTTTCTCCTTCTGAAACGTGAGCTAGATTTGTCTGTACTTTTTACATACACAGAGGGATTTATTACTTTGCAGTCAAATGGCTCCAGAGCAATGTTGTCCTTTTTCTTCTCAGGGCAAGGCTGTCATAAATTAAAAGGGCTCCCCATTCGGCCTGGCGCTTAGCTGGGCCACTTAAAATCACTTTGGACTTTGCCCTCAACTGACCTTTCCAAACCACTTTCCAGGCATTACTCCTTCCGGGACCTGAGTGGGGTTGATCACGAGAACTTTACTCTTGTAAATGGAGCCACAAATTATTCCAGGCACAAGGAAGGGGAAAAAATCTCCAAGTCACAACACCAAAACACTAGCTACAGTCAAATCCTGGGAACAACAGGATTGTCACGAGGAGTAGTGGGCACCCCTCCTGTTATCCTGGGAGAAGTGAGTCAGGGAGAGGCACCAGCCTCCTTTTCCTGTCCTGTCTGAAGAGGGCTGGGGGCAAATTTTCCTCAATGGATGTCTTTTCACCCTGCCCAAGGAGCAAGATTTAATATCCGTGTGATCTGGGGAGAAAGGCATCTGTCTTTGTGGGAGGAAATGGTGTCCCTTTTGTCCGCAAAACCAAATGCTGTCATTTCCCCTCAAAGTATTTGATGGGAAGATGAAGATACGGGTAATAGCCACTATTTAATAAGCTCTTATTACGTCATAACCTCACTTAATTATTACTATTACTCCTACTCATTAAAAGCATACGACTACTGATATTTATTTATTTGATGTATATCGAGAGCATATTACATACCAGGAACTCTTCTAAGCACCTAACGTAATTGATTTAATTCACACAGCAGCCCTGTAAGCAGGTACTAAGATGGGCTCTGTTTTTTTTCTTTTTTTTTCAGATGAGGAATCTGAGGCTCAGAGAGGTGACATCATTTGCCCAAGGTCACAGAGCTGCTAAGTGGTTTACCTCTCCACTAAGATACATGGATATCAAGAGCCTCATTTTCCAAGAGAGTCAGATGAGTACTAGCGGGTGATGTGCCTTGAAAACAGTCACAGTAATAAGAGTAATTAGTAACATTGCCATTTACTGAGCATTTCTTATGTGCCAAGCGCTTGGCTGGCACAGTACTATTTAATCCTCACAGTGAGCCCAGGAGACAGGTTCTATCACTAAGCCATTCAGAGGAGGAGCCCGAGGCCCAGAGAGGTGGGGCAGGCCACAGAGCCAGTAGTGTATGCGGCAGCAAGGATTCAAATCTAGGCTAATTCAGTGGGTGGCAGTCTATGCAAGCAGATACTACAAAATTGTTCCCAGCAGGCTGCCCTGAAGCGGCATCAAATGAGAGCCTGGCAATCTGCCTCAAGCATTCTCTCTATATAGTCCAGGTTTGGCTTTGATCAGAGCTGTGATTCAGGGGAAATATGCTCCACATCCCCACCAAGTCTGATCCTCTTCTGTCTGCAATGGTGCACTGGCCTCCCCACTGGCCACCCTGCCTCAGACGCAGCGTCCCCTATCGTGTCCTTGGGTATCATGAAATATAAACAAGGAGTTTGCTTCTTCACATAGTAGGTGCTCAGCAAATTTGTGTTGGATGAAGGAATAAATTCTAAAACACAAGATGGACCGCAGCCCTTTCCTCTTTGAATCATCTGACATTCAAGACCTCTGGTCACCTGGCCCCTGCTTAATTCTCCAACTTTGTCCACCTACCCCCATCCAATTCTCTGTGAGTTCAGTATCTGCTTCCTAAACATGTCATTTAACGCTTTCGGGCCTTTGCTCATGTTGCTTCCTCTCTCTGAGGTTCCCTTCCCATCAGTCCAGACCTCCCGCCCCACTTTTTGAACTCTCACTCTATCCATGCAACCATCTTCTTCAAGGGTCAAGCTGATACCTGTTATCCCTCCCTGCCTAGTGTTGATCTCGTCTTCTCTAATAGCATCGACCTTCCTCTAGGGAACCACTCCTCCTTCACTCTCAGTCTATACAAATTGGACGAAGTTGACGGACTCACATTGTCTTTTAAAGGGATGGGCATATCCCAAGCCTAGCCAATCAGAGCCTTGGCCTGTCCTCGACCAATGTGATTGGTTGAGGGATGGACACATGTTCCAAGCCTGGCCAACCAGAGCTTTGACTCATCCCTGGCGATCGTGATTGGTTCAGGGATGGATACAGGCCCCAATTTGGACAGTGAGAGTCAATCCTGTGGCTCCCGTGGAGCTTTTGGTTGGAGCCCTCTGGGACTATGGGGATGCAGAAGCTGACACCAAGCTCTTCTTACCAATGTTGCTGCCTAAATCCATAGGGTGCCTTGCCGCCTTTTCTGCCATATTAATGGAGGTGTGGCCAGTCAAATTGCAGCTGCCATCGCCTGCTGCTTAAGCACTCTGACCACTCGGCGTTCCCTCTCGCCTCTTCGCATGTTCTCCTGCCATCCCCAGCTATCCAAAGGGGTCTCTCTGCCTCACTCACCCAGAGCCAACATTATTGAGTCATTATCACACTCTCATCAGGTGTCAAGCACCTAGCACACTTCTCTCCTTTAAATCTGAAATGATCCCTTGAGGAAGATACCAATCAGTCTTCCCATTCTACAGGGCCAGTAACTGAGGCTCAGAGAGAGTAAGCCCTTTGCCCCTTCTTAGCAGAGCTGAGGTTTTAAACCCCAGTCCGGGTCGCACATCTGCGATCTGCCAGAAGGAGGTGGTGGTGGCAGCACTAAACTTGAAGGATGTTGGTATTTAGCCTTGTAGAGACTGGAAAGGTGGTCATGGGGATAAAAGAGGGTATTTTAGGTGGGGGAACGAGGAAGACAAAGGCCTGGGAGGTGAGAACTCTGGCCATACAACAAGCTCATTTGGCTGATGTGTGGGAGGGCAGAAGTAAGCTATGATGGGAGTGGTAGTGAGAGGGTGAAATGAAAAACAATCAAACTACTTAATCTCACTCTGTCCCCTTCAATTCCTGAGAGGTCCCCCAGCTAAACAGGCTGGGTAGCTAAGACAGCCCTGTGGCTTTTTCGGCTGCCGAGCTGGCACCCTGAGTAAATTTCAGGGGATAGGAGATCACAGCGCTGAGGACACAGTGTTCGAGCTATTTGTGGCCGCATGAATTAATCTCTTCCATGTGCAGAGATATTTCCATAGTTCTCCTGAGACTCCCATTGGTGGGGAAGGCGAATGCTTGATCAGCTTGGATGGCTTCTTCTTGGGACATTCAAGCCAAATCTGGCTACTTCTGCAGCCCGGAAATGATTGCTCAGTGGTCAGTGAAAAATCAACCCAAATTGCAACTCCAGGACTTGACTGCAGAGCAGCAGAGTCAGCCACTTAGGCAACAAGGTTCTGATTTACGTCACTGGGGTCTGAGTTCCAGGCTTGAGTACATGAAATGGATTTAAAAGCTCGCAAATAAGAATAACAGCTCATATTCATCGATGCTAAATATTGATCTGCCAAGCACTGTTTTACTCTGTGTCATTTAATCCTCAGAATAACTCTGTGAAGAGGCATTATTATCATTAATTCCATTTTACAGAGAAGAAAACTGAGACCCAAAGGTGTTAAATAACATGCCAGGGTTTCCAAATGGGTAAGTAGAGTGAATAAAGGCTTTTGGCTCCAGAGCCTGTTCTCTTGGCTACAATGATACCAGCCTTTTTTTCTTTTCTTTTTTTTTTAAAGACTTTTTTAAAGAACAGTTTTAGGTTCACAGCAAAACTGAGCAGAAGGTACAGGATTTCTTAAATATACTCTGCTCCTAAGCATGCATAGCGGTTTCCACTATCAACATCCCCTAAACCTATCAACATCCCCTATCATTGGTCTAGTGGTTAAGAGTCTGCACTTCCAATGCAGGGGGCATGGGTTCAATTCCTGGTCAGGAACTAAGATCCTACATGCTACATGGCCAAAAGAAAAACATCTCCTATAGGAGTGGTATATTTTTAAGACCATCAAAGAACATGCGCTGATACAACATTATCACCTAAAGTCCATACTTTACATCAACCTATGTTTGGACAAATGTATAACGACATATATCCACCATTAGTGTATCACATGGAGGTGTTCACTGCCCTGAAGACCCATGTGATCCACCCATTCACCCCTCCTTCCTCCTAACCCCTGGCAACTATCTATCTTTCAACTGTCTCCTTAGTTTTGCCTATTATACGATGTTGGAACCACACAGCATATAATTGGTTTCTTTCCCTTAGTAATGTGCATTTAAGTTTCCTCCATATCTTTTCATGGCTTGATAGCTCATTTCTCTTCAGTGCTAAATTGTTTTCCACGGCCTGTTTATTCATTCAGCTGCTCAAGGACATCGTGGTTGCTTCCCGGTTTTGGCAGTTACAAATAAAACTGCTATAAACACTCATGTGCACATTTCTGTGTGGACATAAGTTTTCAACTCCTTTGGGTAAATACCAAGGAGAATGATTGCTGGATCGTAGTAAGAGTATATTTAGTTTCTTAAGAAACCGCTGAACTCTCGTCCAAGTGTCTGCACCATTTTGCATTCGCACCAGCAATGAATGAGAGGCCCTGTTGCTCCACACCCTTGCCAGCATCTGGTGCTGTCCAGCCTGCTTTTCAAACATTAATGAAATACTAGTATGATTCAATACTGCATTTTAATGCTAGCCTGGGGAGAATCGAGGTCAAGCCTAGATCCAGGTCTCTATTGAAATACTTTGATTTTCAGCTCTACTACTACTAACTACATGTCCCCAGGTGAATCTCTCCCCTTTTCTCAGCCTCAGTTTTCTCATCTACAATGTGGACATCCCAACCACTAGCTGTAGAGGTGATTGAAGACAATCCATATGGCATGCTCAGTCACAGGAGACTGGTGATTCTCAATTTGGGGTGGTCTTGCCTCCCAGGAGGCGTTTGGTAATGGCTGGAAACATTTTTAAATTTATTTATCTTTAATTTTTCTTGGAATATAGTTGCTTCACAATGTCGTGTTAGCTTCTACCGTACAGCAAAGTGAATCAGTCAGATGTATACCTGTACCCCTCCCCTTTCGGGCTCCCCATTTTAGGTCACCACAGAGCACTGCAGTAGAGTTGCCTGAGCTATAGAGTAGGTTCTCATTAGCTATCTATTTTATACGTAGTAGTGTATATATGGGGCTTCCCTGGTAACTCAGCTGGTAAAGAATCCACCTGCAATGCTGGAGACTCTGGTTCAATTCCTGGATCGGGAAGATCCCCTGGAGAAGAGATAGGCTACCCACTCCAGTATTCTTGGGCTTCCCTGGTGGTTCAGATGGTAAAGAATCCACCTGCAATGCAGGAGATCTGGGTTCGATCCCTGGGTTGGGAAGATCCCCTGGAGGAGGGCATGGCAACCCACTCCAGTATTCTTGCCTGGAGAATCCCATGGACAGAGGAGCCTGGCGGGCTACAGTCTGTGGGGTCATAAAGAGTCGGACACAGCTGAGCAGCTAAGCGCAGCACCACACAGTGTATATGTGTCAATCCCAGCTGATCCCACATTTTGCTTCCCCACACGGTGTCCACAAATTTGTTATCATGTTTGTGTGTCTATTTATGGAAACATTTTTGATTGTCACAACTTGAGAGGTGGGGGATGCTCCTGGCATCTAGAGGATAGAGGCCAGGGGTGCGGCTAAATTCTGCGGTGCTCAGCGCCTCCGCAACAGAACTATCCAGCCCCCAGCTGTAAGCTGAGAAACCCGGCAGTAGGCATTCCAAGGTGACCTCTGTAGTGAACATGATTACTTCTCAGGGTCATGGTGAGGACTAGGTGGGCTGAGATTTACAGAAGGCTCCTAGACAGTGCTTGGCACCGAGCGGAGTCCTCACAAACAGCTTGCTTTCTCCCTCTCTGCCTCCCTCCCATCAAGGCCAAAACGAGACAAGAGACTGTTCACTAATTTCTCTTTTAATGCACATCTGTGCCTTCTCTACAGAATTTCTCAGAACGCACAATCTAGAAACCAAACCACAACCTCCCCTTTTTGTCATCACTTCTCTTCCAGTCATCTTCTGGTCCTTTCTGCAGCACCACCCACCTCCTCATCCTCTCCCTCTTCTCAAACCTCACAGAAGTCTCACCTTGGGCAGAGGACAACAAAGAACTGTACTGAGTTTGACTCAGGTTCTCAAGTCAAAAAAAGCCCTGGCAGTTCCCTCTTTGTGCGTGCGTGCTCGGTTGCTAAATTGTGCCTGACTCTTTGCTGCCCCGTGGACTGTAGCCCACCAGCTTCCTCTGTCTATTGGATTTTTCCAGGCAAGAATACTGGAGTGGGTTGCCATTACCCTCTCCAGGGGATCTTCCCAACCCAAGGATCAGACCCACAACTCCTGCATTGCAGGCAGATTCTTTACCACTGAGCCACCTGGGAGCCCTCTTTGTAGAGCAAAACAAATCACTTCACCTCCCTGAGCACATTTCCTCATTTCTAAGATAGGATTAATTAAATTTGACAATATCTGAAAAGTTCTTAGCATAGAATCCAAAAAATGGCAACTACTATCGTGTTTTATTTCTTAAAGTTTTTGAAATTTTTAATCATATAGCTACATGTAAATTCAAAATTCAGATAACACAGAATAGATACTAAAGGAAAACTCACTTCCAGCCCAGTTCTCAAGGGGCAACCACTGTTAACTTTTTTAGCTGTTCCTTCTGGTAATTAACTCCACATTTCTAAATAATATGCTGACATGACCATTTCTCTATGTGTCAGTTTTAGGCTTGATTTTACATGCATTCCCCCTATCCTGTTTCATCCAAATCAGAAGCATATTTTCCTAGAATCACAGAATCTTAGCAATGGAACAGACTGGGACATTATCTAATCCTGATATTTCCAGACTTCTACATTCCACAAACTGGTAATTTTATAAAGGACACCGAAACACCCAAACATAGGAAGGACATAGCCTCAGAGGGGCTTCCCTGGTGGTTCAGACGGTAAAGAATCTGCCTGCAAAGCAGGAGATCCAGGTTTGATCCCTGGATAGGGAAGATCCCCTGGAAAAGGAAATGGTAACTCACTCCAGTATTCTTGCCTGGAGAATCCCATGGACAGAGGAGCCTAGAGGGCTACAGTCCATGGGGTCACAGAGTCAAACGTGACTGAGCGAGTAACACCCAGTCGGTCATAGTCTCAAAAGGGCAGTCTTTTTTAAAAAGCATTAATTTCATCTTTCGGATTAAAATGTCACTACTCGATCCTCTTGGCCCTGACACACCCACCGGTATTTGTGAGCCTCTGCTCAAGTCCTGTGTCCTAGCTCAAAGATGAAATCCCTGTATTATCATGCGGGCTCTGCTTAAATGCTTCTGGGGATGGTCTACTCACTACTGCATGAAGCAGCCTCTTGGCAGCATCAAAGGTCTGGTGTGGAGTTGGAACTGCCCTTGCAACCTTTCATCCCATGATACTTGTCTGTCCCTAGGAACTCTAACTCCTCAAAAAAAGGGGCCTTTTCTCCATTACCCTCTGGACCCACAAGCTTACTCTCATGCCCCACATGATCACTCCATCAATTGATCGCTCCATCAATTTCACGGTTCCTTCCAGCCTCTAGGTATGATTCTCCTCTTCCGAACATCCCCCAGCTCCTCCAGCTGAGGTTCCACAGGACCACAGGACCCTGACCTTTCGAGAACTCATTTCTCCAGCCCTCTCTCCCTTTCAGTTTTCAGAAAAAGCTTTGGGACTTTATTATTATTATCATCGTACAACTTATTTGTGATGGCAAAGCACATCTCCAGGCCTCTCCCACCCCACAGTTCCCGGAGCCTGCTCCAAACCCTCAGGAACAATGCTTCCATTTTGCTATTTTCTCACAAGTTTCTCTCCTTATGATAGTCTGCCCCTGCTAAAAGTAGCTGTTGGCAGCAGGATCCGCATTTTAAGTAGCTAGGGTGGGAGAGCAGGGCCAGAACACAATGTGCTCTTGTTGGAGGGAAGAATTTGCTTGTAGTTCCGAGGTAGAGGCCCCCGACATCAGCGCAGTGCCGCTTCCGGGCCACACAACCTTCTAGAAGCCTTTCCATAAAGCAGTCCCTGAAAGCTGCCTCCCGACCTCCCCTCCCCGCACCGCCATCCGCACCTTGACCCAGCAGAGGAGGAAAGGCAGACCCCAATGACAGCTGAGGTCAATCTTCCATGAGCAGATGTAACACCACCACCCCAGGCCTTGGTGGTTTTACCTGTCCCGCGCCCTGTGCCAGAGAGCACAGAAAACAGCATGAATCCTCAAGCCAGCTCCCTGAGGGCCAAGAGGGGTGGTGATGGATCCAGGCTCTGGAATCCGAGAAATGTGGTTTCAAACTCCATCTCTGCCACTTATGGGTTGCCTAAGATTTTGAGTCCATGGGGTCCATGTAGTCCATGGGGTCACAAAGAGTCAGACATGACTGAGCAAACTGAAGGTTTTGAGCCCCTCTGAACCTCAGTCTTCACAACTGTAAAATGGGCACAATAGTACTTACTGCATAGGATTCAAGTGAGACAAAACCAAGACGTGTAAGGTACTTGTCTCAGCACCTGGCACCTAGCAGGTGCTCAGTAAACAGCAGATCTTATTACTATCCTCATCCCCGTTTTTACATATATAACAAAAAGGAAATTCACAGAACTAAGAATGGTCTTTCTGTTCTTGAAAGATCAGAGACTCACGCCTAGAGTGGACTTTGACTGAAGGCTTGGGGGTTTTTATTTTCCCAGTTAGTCAAATGCATGCCCCTGAGCTTGCTGAATGGAAAGGTGAACCCAAGTAAGCACAGTGTCTGAGCCAAACTCCCGGGTTTCAAAAGCCACCTCCTCCCTTATCCAGATCCTTAACCTCTATGCCTCAGTTTCCTTATCTGTAAAGTGAGGATAATGAAACTGCCTATCTTCATAGAGATACAGTGGAGAGCAAATATACGTGGAGGGCCTGCAACAGTCACCTGCCCAGTGATGCTCTCTTATTCAATAAGAATCATCAGTTATAGGGTGTTAACCTTCTCGCACCAACTTGAGGCTTTTTTTCTGAACTTAAAAGAATTGAAAGTGAATGGAAATGAGATTTAAAAAAATGACTCCGTGACTTAATATTATCCAGGGCTCCGCTGGCATAACACTGGAAAACCATCACTGGAAGAGGCATTCCATCACCAGTTTAATAGATAAGAGTGTGGGTCCAGGGCAGAAATGTGGGAATACTGCTCTGGCACTGACTCGCTCTGGGTCTTGAGGCAACTTTACCTCCCTGACCTTCAGTAATTTTTCATCTGTGAAAATAAGCATGCTAACCGTGCCTGACGTCAGGGGCCTTTCTGAGGAGTAAAGGACATACGGGGCTGTGTGGTGCTGTGCTTAGTCGCTCAGCTGTGTCCAGCTCTTTGCGACCCCATGGACCGTAGCCCGCAGCCCGCCAGGCTCCTCTGTCCATGGGGATTCTCCAGGCAGGAATACTGGAGTGGGTGGCCATGCCCTCCTCCAGGGGATCCGACCCACGTCTCCTGCACTGCAGGCAGATTCTTTTCCATATGAGCTACCAGGGAAGCCTATGAATATTGGAGTGTTCAGACTTACTAGTACAAAGAACACACGTTTACCTTTTATCCAGATGAACTTGCTAGAAGCATCTTATCCCATTTGATTTATAAACTGTTCTTTCTCTCCATACACACGTGCATGCATGTGCGCCCACACACACACACACACACACACACACTCATCTAATTTTGTTCTGAACCACTTAGCAGTTACAGATACATGGCCCTTTACTGTTAAAGAATTCATTCATTCGGGGTGTATTTGCTGATTGTACATAATCTCAGGACAGTTACCATCAGTTCATTGAATGCCAATATCCTATTTTACTTAATCCACTCTCCGTATTACGATTTGTCAACTGACTAACCATGTCCCGCATAGCATTTCCCCACCTACATAGGACCCAGTCTAGATACAGTCTCTGAAGTTAGTTGTCTTATCTCTTTAGACTCCTTGAATCTGGCCTTTCTCTGTCTTTCACAACACTGGTGTTTTTAAAGAATAAGGTGGGGTTTTTAAAAAAAAAATAGAGTGTTCCACATTCTGAGTTACTCTGCTGTTTCTTCATGATTAGACGCAGGTTCTGCATTCTCGGCCAGCCCACTGCATGGCTGATGGTGTGTTCTTCTAAGGGTACACTGTACTCACCCTTCTCTCACTGATGATGTTAATACTGATCACCCAGGCAACATGTCATCTGATTTCTCCACTGCACAGTGACTACTTTTTCCCCCTTGAAATTAACAAGCCATCTGTGGGGAGACCCTTAAACAGCATACAAAGTTCCTGGCTCTCATCAACATCCCCACCCCACACTTGGTATCTATGGATGATTCCTGACGGCACCAAATCTTTTACCATAATGGTTGCAACATGGTATGTCTCCAATCCAGCCCTCCCTCCACGCTTCCCGTCAGCCCTTGTTATTCTACTGTAAACAAGAAACCTCCCTGTCCGCTGTTTACTTACTTATCTATTTATTATTGGCTTAGACTCCTGGATCCCTATTTTTTCAAAGGTTTGTAATACACTATTTGATACTCTAAGTGTCCCAGGTGAAAGTCAGCTATTGTTGCATTTCAAAATTCACTGTTTATTTGAATATAAAACAATCCATACCCTTAGTAAAAGTTTTCAGAATGTGCAGAGAGTATATAAAGTGAAAAACAAAAATTTCTTCTCTCCCCATTCCACATCCTATACTTAACTGCAGTTAACTATTTCCTCTCCCACATGCTAGAATTTTTCTAGGCATCTCAACTTACTATTAGTTCTACCCTTACTATGACTCTGTGATGCAGTTTAGGGTCTTCCCTGACCTTGCTCAGGCTGTTCATCAAATCACTTTGCATTCCCCTCCCCTGAGGTGGAGGAGTCCTGGGTATTAAAAATTGCTTTTATTCTCCAAACTGAAAGTTGGTGAGGATGGTCTAAAGGAGAAAAAAAAAAAAAAACTTGCTTCCTTCCCCTTCTGTGCCTTAGATCAGTCATCAACAAAAATAGGCCAGTGTCGTCTTGTAGAAGTGAGTCCAATCGCTATGAAAAGGCTTTCAAGAGGGCTTTATAAATGAAAGGGAGGAGTTCCCTGGTGGTGCAGTGGATAATAATCTGCTGGCCAACGCAGGGAAGAGAGGTTCAATCCCTGGTCGGAGAAGATCTCACATGCCTCGGAGTAACTAAGCCCAGGCACTGCAACTACTGAAGCCTGTGAGCCCTGGATCCTGGGCTCTGCAGGAAGAGAAGCCACCTCTAGAAGAAGCCCATTCACGGCAACAGAGTAGCCCCTGTTGCCACAACTAGAGAAAGCTCTCGTGCAGCAACAAAGACCCAGCGCAACCAAAAAAAAAAAATAATAATTTTTTTAGAAGTCCAGAAAGCATTCTAAAAAGCTTGGAAAAATAAATGAAAGGGAGTGTTCCTATGATTCAAGGACATAACGGTGTGAACCATCGCTCTGCCCTACCCTAGCTGTGACGCCTTGAAGCAGTCACTCAGCCCCTCTGACTCTCTATTTCCCCGTCTGTGAAATGCGGACAACAGTTCCCGCCTTGCAGGGGGTCCGTGCAGTCCTGTGCTGCTACTCCCAGAGCACCTACTGCACGCCTGGCACTCTCCCAGAGGCCAGAACGCAGCAACAATGAAATGACCACAGAGCCTTGGTGCAAAGAAGTTGGCTAGAGCTATTCAGAAGGTTACACAACTAAGTATTTAATGACAAGTTTAAGTGCTTTGAGGAAGTACACGATGTTTAGAAGGGTTTCCAAGCTTAAGGGCAGGCTGATCACCTGACCACTCCTGAGTATTGTGAGGGCAAAACCAAACCCATCACTCACGATCTTGTCACATCCACAGAGCCACCTGTGCTATTTACGTATTTTTCCTCTAAAAGCACTCTTTTCTCCCTTAAACAACTTGCGCCCCGTTATATGAAATACTACTCATTATGTGCTTTATAGCTATCTTTCTCTACTTTTTCCTAATACAGATGAACAAGAACAGGTCAGTAGTCAAAGAAAGTTCCATAGCTCACTTCAGAAAGCAGACTGAGAGAATCTTTACACCGATTTCTGACACACAGCAGGTATTCTGAAAACGTGAGTCTCTTTTCTCTTGGTCAGCTCTCCTGGAAGGAGCATGATGATCATTTTAAAAACTTGGAATCCACATCTCTTCTCTCGACGAGCCCTCCCAATATGGCCCAGAAAGAAGAAACGTCACTCTTAACCCAACCTTAACCCAGTTCCCTGCTATACCTTTAAAACAGAGTTAAAACCACTTGGCTTGCCACCCTGGCTTAAATTTACACCAAAGTCCAGAAGTGCCAGTCCCAGAGCCAGGGAAAAAACATTTTCATCCAGTTCTATTCAGGGGAAATCCCATAAATCAAGAACACATCACAAAGGCACACAGCACGCACGCGTGCATGCACGCGCGTGGACACACATGCAGACTCACTCAGACTCACACACACGGTCTTTCTTGAGCAATGAAAAGGTTACTTAAACTTTTTTTAAAACTTCTTAATTTCATTTAATAGCATTTCAAGTTTCAGAGAAGTGGGGCAGACTTCGGTCAAGAAAGTTTAATTCTGTCTTAAAAAAAAAAAGTGGAAACCTCAGCGCTGGCAGGGAGGGGGTCACAAATGGGATGCTGGTGGAAAAGGGGAGGCGGAGTGAATATCAGGGAGTGAAGAAGGCTGGCTGTTTAGACACCGATGTATTCTGCTTGCACATTAAATTCACAGAAAATTCCTTCCCTGTCACAAAGAAATAATATTCTGTACCATTAGTTTTAAAATAAGCAGCCATTTCAGTTCATCTTTTGTTTCTTTGTTTTTGATATAAAGACACAGCTTCAAGATATCGTTTACTTTCCTCTTAACTCCACCATCGGGCTTCTCTGGTGGCTCAGAGGGTAAAGAATTGGCCTGCAATGCAGGAGACCCAGGTTTGATCCCTGGGTCAGGAAGATCCCCTGGAGGAGGGAATGGCTACCCACTCCAGTATTCTTGCCTGGAGAATCCCCTGGACAGAGGAGCCTGGTGGGCTACAGTCCATGGGGTCACAAAGAGTCAGACACAATTGAGAGACTAAGCATGCACTCACGCGCGCGCACACACACACACGCACACACACACACACACCGCCATCAGAGAACCAGGAAGGGAGAAGCTCTATGATGGTAACTGACATTCAGCCCCAAGCATCCAGGGAGACTAGAGGGCGGGGTGGGGACTGCGGCAAAATGAAGATATGCTCTGGCTAAAGGGAGTGGACATTACTGAGATCCTCAATGGTCACCAGGCAGGAATGCAGACCTCATTTGGCAGATCTCCCAATGCTCTAAGAGCAGCCAGAAATGTGGGTTTTTATATGGAATCTCCTGATTTCTAAATGCTGGCAACTGATGCAAATTAAAACACTCTCGGGCCAAAGAAAGCACATCTGTGGGGTAGAGGTGGCCACAGGCTGCCCGCTGGTGACCTCTGATGAAGGAGGAAGAATAACGGGCCTGAAATCCAGAGATCTGGGTCTGGCCGAGGCCCGGAGACCAACTCAGAGTGTAGCTCTCCTCCTTGGCCTCTCTGAGCCTCAGTTTTCCCATCCACGAAACGCGGGGTAGGCTGAGATAACAGCCAGGCTCTACCATCTGGGACTCTCTTCCAAAGCAGTGAGTGGAAAGAGTGGCGTATGTAGGCCATGAAAGTGGGGCATAACTTGACACCCTTTCAAAACCCAGTAATTCAATGAGAAATGTTTCTCTTCTCCGGCTGAGGTTTTGGGAGGCAGTGGGCGTGTTTTTAAAAAAACACAACACACCAAGTCAGGAATTTCATCAGGAAAAACGTGGCAGCCCTGAATGGGCTCCCATCTGGGGATTTGCTTGTTGAGAGAACAGGCTGTTCTGCCTCCGACAAATGACATCTCAAGGCAGCCTTCTCCGTGGGGCCGAGGTCAGCCCCTCCGGGGGCTCCGACAGCAGTAAATGGCCAAGGACCGGCTGCCTGTGAGCACAGCAGAGACGCAGATAGAGGCTGCCAACCTCCAGGACCGGGACAAAAAGGAAAAAAAAAATGGCCAAACTACAAAGCTCTCAGGCAGGACATGCTTCACAGCTCCTTGTCCCCACCCCAGCTTCAGAAGGCCAGTCAGCCTTTGTCTACGATAAACCCAACTTTCTCATTCCTTCTCTCAAACCATAATGGTCCCAAGACTCTCCATTTGCCCCGTGTGGCCTCTGGGCCACGCACAGTGCCAAACACCTGATGTATTATCTCATTTAATTCGAGAGGAACTCTTAGTGTGCCCACGGCACAGATGGATAAACTGAGGTTCAGGCAGGTAAAGTTATTGAGCGGTGGAATCTGGACTTAAACCTATGTCCACCCAAAACCAAAGCCTTCTAAGCTGTTGACTAATGTTTTTTAAGTGTGAATCCCCTAAGGTCCCTAAGCCACTAACAATCAGGGGCGTGCAGGGAGCGGTGTGCTCAGTCGTGTCCGACTCTGTACTCCATGGACTGTAGCCTGCCAAGCTCCTCTGTCCATGGGATTTCCCAGGCAAGAGTACTGGAGTTGGTTGTCATTTTCCTTCTCCAGGCTATCTTTCCCGACCCAGGAATCGAACCCTCATCTCATGCATTGGCGGGCAGATTCTGCCAAGTGTGAGTTCTCCTGTGAAATATTAATCTTCATGAGTCAATCCAACATATTTGTCACAGAAAGAGGGGGGCAGTGGACCCACTGCGCAGTGCCCTTCTGTGCCTGTAGTGTTGACCCCTGCAGAGCTCCTTTGCTTTTGGTTCCTTGGTTGGTTCCATTGCAGAAATTTTCTGCCTCCATTTCCTCAAAACAAAGAGGAGGAATGTGACTAGGGGAGCCAAGGAAACATGGCAAGACAGCTGAGCGGTGGAGGGGGGCGATTCTGGCCTGGTCAGGTCCTAGCGGGGCCATTTGGGGCTTGCTGTTTAACCACTTTGAGTCCCTGTCACAGCCTCTCGAAAATGGGGTCATGAAAGGGCCTCCTTGTGAGCTTGGAAGGAGAAGAGGCTGCATGTAAGCACTCGCTCAAAGCCAGGCTCATAGCAAGAACGCCTAACCTTCCTTCTCAACCTGCCCCGCAACTTGCCTCCCCGTGTTAGGAAATGTCAGCTCCATCTTCCCAGATACTCAGGCCAAAAACCCTGGAGTCACCTTGGACTCTTCAAATCACTTCCCAGACCCATTCTGTTGGCAAGTCCCATTGGTCCACCTTCAAAAGTCATCCAGAATCTAACTACTTCTCTCCACCCCTGCTGCTACTCACCTACTCCAAGTCATTCTATTCAGTTCAGTCACTCAGTCGTGTCCGATTCTTTGCAACCCCATGGGCTGCAGCACACCAGGCTTCCCTGTCCATCACCAACTCCCGGAACTCGCTCAATTTTGTGTCCATCGAGTCGGTGATGCCATCCAATCATCTCATCCTCTGTCGTCCCCTTCTCCTCCTGCCTTCAATCCTTCCCAGCATCAGGGGCTTTACCAATGAGTGAGTTCTTTGCATCATGTGCCAAAGTATTGACTCCAAGTCATTATCTCTTGCCATTAGCAGTCTCACAACAGGTTAACCTGCCCTGTCTTTGCTGCCTGCTCTCAGGGCAGTCAGAGGGATTCTGCTCAATGTAAGTTGGATCCTGTTTCTCTTCTGCTTGGTCCCTCCAGGGGATCCCACCTCAGTCAGAGGAGAAGAGAAAAATCCAACCATGGCTTAAAATGCTTAGGTCATCTGCCTCTGGCCACCTCTTGGCCCTCTCCCCTCTCTCTGTTCCAGCCACAATGGACTCTGGGCTACTCCTGAATACATCAAGCACAATCTCACTCAGGGCTTTTGCACGTGCTCTTCGGCCAGATAGTTTATGGTGAGGCCCTCCCCACCTGTGGCATGCTAGAGCCAGCCAGCACTAACCTGCAAGAAATGACTGGTAAATTGCTGTGAATATTGTGAACTGGTTCTTACACCGTCAGGAGCTTGAATCAGCATGGTAGGAATATTTACACCATTGGAAGTGGCAAATGCTACAAATTAGGACCTTAATTTCCAGACAGCCAACTTACCAGCATGCCACTGCACTGAGCATTTTAAATTAAAACTAAATTAAAATTACCACCTTTCCTTGCTGCATTACAACCCTCCTTGCTTCTCCCCTCCCACTTTATTTTTCTCCAAGGCAGTTAACACTCTCTGTCTTACTATATGTATTTTTCCTTGTGTTCCTGATACTGCCCTTCTCTCTTCCACCAAGAATAGAGCTCCACGAGAGCAAGGACTCGGTCAGTTGTTTTTGTTTGTTTTTTCAATTTCTTTGGCTGCACTGGGTCTTAGCTGTGGCATGCAGGATCTTTGATCTTCCTCGCAGCACGTGGGATCTTTTGGTTACAGCCTGTGAATTCTTAGCTGCGGCATGTGGGATCTAGTTCCCTGACCAGGGACTGAACCCAGGCCCCCTGCATTGGGAGTGCAGAGTCTTAGCTACTGGGCCAACTTGGTCCGCTTTGCTCTCAGCTTCCTGCCAAGTGCCTGGAACAGCAGCTGCCTCATAGCAGGTGTTCAATTAATACGTGTTGAATAGATGATTGGCGCCCATTCTTGTCATTATGGGAGATTGAAACATGGACACTATTTCAGACACTTGACCGGATTTGGAGCATAGGTGAAAGGCCAAAACAAATAAACAAAAACCAAGTCAGCTGTTCACAGCACTGGCCTAGGGAAGTTTCATTTTCCTCCCTGGACAACCATGCTCCTCTGGGCTTCCATCACAGACCACTGTTAGGAGCTGCTGTGATGCAGGAGGCAACAAACTAAGCCAGTCTTGGGGAAATTCACTCTTTGAGGAGCAGCTCATAGAACCAGAGCTAGAAGAGACACCCAGAGACCATCCGGTCCCTCCATCTGCTCTGCAGCAAGCCTTGATGCCGGTCCACTCTCAGCAGCAGAACCGACTGTTTCCAAACCTTTTCAAAGTAGTGGCCACACTGTCCTTTCACAGCTGAAAGTCAAGAAATTCTCCAAAGACTCTTTCAGATGGTTCAACCTCTCTTCCAATGCTGAATCCCTTCTATAAAATCTTAGACAGGCTGTCATAAGTGGCCTCAACGGTTGGCAAGTTCACCTATGATTAAACCCAAATCAGCCAACTCAGAACCCCGACTGCCAATGCAGGGCCCGCCAGTGAGCAATTCAGGGCAAAAACAGTTTTTTGGTTTTTTTTCTTATGGTAACTCTTCTTACCAAATGGGTAGTGGATGCCTGGAGCACAGGGAACTATTTATTTCCAAAAGGAGTACGGTCCATATGTGGACATGTTAAATGCCATCCTATAATGCAAGGACACATCTCCACAAACAGAACTGTCCAACCTCAAATCTTCACGGGGCCGAGGTTGAGAAAAGTGCTTTCCTTATTTTTCTTAATACTAATGACCAACTTGATTTACACTTCATTTTCATACTTTTGATGAAGACCTGGATATAGGAAAGACTTCTTTCTCTTCCCTCTGAAACCTACTGTATGACAACCAACAGCACCGTCCCAGTGGTCAACAGTAACTAACCCTGAGCCCCCGCAGTGGGGAGACAACAGAGAAAGGTGGGGACCATGGTGAACTGAGAACTCATCCATCTAAAAGGGGCGGTCATTTCCCAGTTCCAGTCAATTGAGGTCACGTGAAGATGCGGGCAAAGTGTCAACAGATCTTCTGATTTTTAAACGGAAGCCGGAAATCTGCATTTTTATGTGCTATGTCCAGATTTTCAAATGTTGGCTCCATTTTCTACTTTAAACGTTCTGCAAACAAAACGCCTTTTGGCTGCTGGCTTGCAACCTCTGTGTTGCATCAGATGTTACTGCAAGGTCACTAAAGGCAACAGGAAAAAGGCAATAATGGAGTGGAGGCAATGATGAAGGGCAAAGCGCAGAGGAGGGTAGGAAACACACGCTGATCATCAGAGGCCCAGAAACGTAAGCACAGCCTCCCCAGGGTCACTTCAGCCACTCCAGGTGATACTGAGGTGTTTTCATTTTTTCCTCAGAAGTCTACTGAAGCTCCCATGCTTGACTGGAGCACCCCAATAACTGAGCATTAATTTTGTACAAGACACCATGAAAAGAGATGACCCTCTCTGAAACAGCCTTGTGCACACACGTGCTAAGTCGCTTCAGTCGTGTCTGACTCTTTGCAACCCTATGGACTACAGCCCGCCAGGCTCTTCTGTCCATGGGATTCTCCAGGCAAGAATACTGGAGTGGGTTGCCGTGCCCTCCTCCCTGGGACCTTTCTGACCCAGGGATCGAACCCTCGTCTCCTGTGTTTCCTGCAGTGCAGGTGGATTCTTTACCGCTGAGCCACCAGGGAAGCCCCTGAAACACCTTTACTTGAAATAAAAGATCATCCTCTAGGTCTGTGGGGAAGAACACATGGGAGGCAGAGCAGTAGCACATCTTAAAAGTGCCATCCTCATAGGAATGTTTGAGGAGGTGATGTAGAGAAAGAGTGAAATTACACATTTGACAAGTGGCACTGGAGCTCAGCAGAAGGGGAGCAGTCAAGGCAAATCTAGAGCGGCATTACACTGCAATTTGGGGGTCCACAGGGAACCAGTCCACTCCTCACTTCCAGAAAATGTTGCTGAGTTCACCCACTCTAGCCCGAGTTCCAGAGGTGGCCCGTGACAAAGGACAGAATCCTCCTGAGCAGGGATGAATTAAAAGATGGGTGCATCACCTACATCTGAGCTCTTGAACCAGCTGCACCTGAAGCCAGCCCGCCCCAGAATTTTACATTTTCCCAAGTCAATACATTTCCTTTTTACTTAAACCAGCTTGGAAGTAAGTTCTCTGTTACTTATGTCCAGAAGAATTTTGATAGCTATGTGGACCCTTGGCTGGGATTTTGCTTAACTCCAGCTTTGGGGTTGAGAAGGCAGACTATAAAGTCAGTGTTGTCAGCCTCGGCATCCCAGATCTTTAGGGCTCAGAGCTCCCCACTCCCCAAGCCCCCCACCTCCAACTAATTACTCAATTTCCCAATCACTCTATGTGGAATCCTTCAAGGCCCCCTCCTTTTATCCCATCTCATGTCTGTGGCCACTGGAAACTATCACAACAGTCCTTACAATGTGAAAAACACAAGAAGTTCCTTGCCATTCTAAACAGTGGCTGACAACCATTTACAAAACCTGCAAACATTTCACCGCTCCTAAATCAACCCCAGATGACAAAATAATAATCATCATGAAACTAATGGAAACCTGAAGGAGGACAGATTTGGACCATGTTTGCCATTACCCATGATGAGGGGTGATCAGGAAAAAGTCCTGAGAAAGACATAAAAAATGAAGCAAACTGATTGCTCCTTGGAAGATATCTCAGCCCCCATCCCCAAGAGATTCAAGTCCTACTTTTTCCTGGAAACAATTTTTAGCATCTCTTGGCATCCTTCTGGTCAGGAATTGGTAAAAAAGAAAAGACAGTGTGTGAGAAAGGCTTGATGCCTTTTCACTGAAGTCAGACTCCCAAGGTCGACAGGGATGTTTGGAAGAGCGGGCTCAAACTGTGAGCACGCAGTTGCATGCCCGTGGTTCCTCACGCTGATTTAAAAGTCAGAACATTTCTCACAAAGGTCCAGGTTTTGGTGTCTTTGAAAAATCAGAACACATGGCAATACGGAGTCCTCATTTCATTAACTTCTTACCTGGCTGGCCACTCTGGCTATCTGAACTTGCAATGACTGACTTCAGATTTAGGTCCTACGTACTTCTAAAAAGTCATTTAAAAATTATAATACTGTTGACTTCAGACACAACTAACTGACACAGAATGGCCTTCCCGGATGGGGCCCCTCCACCACAATTTTACCGCCTCCTGCCCCCTGTTCAGTGGGCCTAGCCCACTGGCCTCCAGGCCACGCCCATCTCAAGATTTTTGCCTTTGCTGGTTTCTTCTTTCTGGAATGCTCTTCCCCAGATATGGGCAGGGTTCCCTCACTGCAGCGGTGGTGTGCTCAGAGGCTGTCTGCTCAGGGAGCCCTCTCATCCTCACCTCGCCCCCCCTACAGTTTCCATCAACCTTCTCTTGGTGTTTTTCCTCACAGAGGCATGACCGTCTGACATTCAGGGTACTGTACACATATAGGTTTTTATCTGTGGTCTTTCCCCCACTTAAATGTAGCTCCATGAGGGAGTAGATTTTGGTTGTTTCTGTTCTCTACTATATTCCGTGTCCAGGGTAGGTCCTGGTACACAGCTGGTGCTCAATACGTATTTTTGAATGAATGCATGACATTCCATTTTCTATATTCAAGAGGAAATGGAGGGGGGCTGAAGCGGAGGAGGAAGGCAGAAGGTGGCAAACCCAGACAGTCTGCACACCTGGCCATTGGAAACTCCGCCGAGGCTTCTGGAGAAAAGGGCATTTTCCAAGACAGAAGAAAGGGAAGAAGAAGAAAAACGGAATCACAGCTTTGTGTTTGAGTTTGCACAGGCAAGTGGGCAAGGGTTTTTGGAAGAGTTCTTCTCTGCCTCTGAGTCGAGTTCACACCCAAAGTCCAGCTCGTCCTGGGGTGGCGGGGAGCGTCTCCCCAATGCCAGGTACTGGTCATGTGACAGTCAAGCCTCGCCCCACCCCCACCCCCCGGGGTGGGGGGTGCGGGGTCCTCAAGCAGATTCTAATCCTGGCAGGCTCAAGAGTTCCAGGCTGCCTGCTGAGGAGTTGTCTCTGCAACTTCTCACGTGGGGACGAGGAAAGCCAGTGTCTCTGATCTCATATGGAAAATCCTGAGCTGTTTTCCAGCTCGAGCCCCGCATCCCAGGCTCTTTCCCGTCTCCTTCACTCCAGACTGTACCCCACTGCAACTGTGCCTCACTGGGAGAGACAATTTCTACAGTTACTTTCTCCCCAACAGGAAATAAACAGCACCAGACAATCAGTCACTGTGTATCAGATGCCCTTTACTACTCAGGTCATAGTTGTTAACTCTGATGATGTAGATTAATATTTGCTAACTCTGATGTTGTAGATTCATGATCCTCACTTCCTAAGTGAGGAAACTGTCGCTGGAAGAAGTTAAGTAAGCCCAAGATCACAAAGATAGTATTAATAAGTCATAGACTTAGACAGACTGGCTCTTAAACCCTGCATTATGCTGCATCAGAGGCTAATAGAATACACCAACACATTCTTGTTTCCCTCACATGCCTGTCCCTAACTAATTAGCTGTCCAGTAACATGAAGTTCAAAGAGAAGGAAAATTTAATTTTTTCTATGGTGGTTAAAGAGGCAGGAGTGCAGGGGTTATGAAGACAGTCTCTAGAACCATCTGCATACAAAGCCTGGCTCTACTCCTTACTTGCTGTGTGACGTTGAACAAGCCACTTAACCTCTCTGTGCCTTACTGTCCTCCTCTAAAATGTGAACGGTAATAGACTTCCGTCATAGAATTGCTGTGAGGAATAAGTGAGTTGATCCTTACAGTCGATCAGAACAGATCCTGGCACTGAGGTTATTTTAATTAGCATCATATTCATCCAAAGGGCAGCCATTCTTCTTCTGAAGATACAAGACACAGACTGAATTTGTCCAGACACGTGCTCTGAGATGACTTTACAAATGAGAAACCTCGTTTGTCTCACTGTACTCCCCTGAAAACTGAGTGCAGAATTCCAGTTCTGGTTAGTAGAAAATTCTGTTACTTGAGTCATTCGCTGTAAATACCTGGATGCCACTTTTGCTATGATTACCTGGTGGACTTGATTTTTAAACCACTTTTGTCTTACACAGTTAAAAACATATGAAACCATTTTTATGAAATGCCTGTTATTTTTCAAATGTATAATAACATAAAGACAGAACTCTAAAAAAAAATTCACGCATGTTTTAATGTGGAAACAGTACACCCTCCCCCACTCCCCCATTAAGAAGAAGACTGCCCCTCAGAGACCAGTAGATTCTTCCAGAATGTTGAAATCCCAAGACTGAACCTACTTGAAGAATAGGAAGGAATATTCCCCAGGCAAGTAGCAGTCACTTTCTGTCTTTTCTTAGTACTTCTAGGGGTGGGTGCAAGTCCACTGTACCCTAAGAACCATCACTTTCTGAACCTGCAGGCCATGTTCCTATCCACCACTGTATTGAAGCTGTTTAACAAACCCAGCATGGAGGAGTAAGTGAAAGTCGCTCAGTCATGTCTGACTCGCTGTGACCCCATGGACTACACAGCCCATGGAATTCTCCAGGCCAGAGCACTGGAGTGGGTAGCTGAGGAGATGGCAAATGCCCCATGAACGGATGAAGAGCCTGGGGCTCAGAGAGCCTAAGTCCTCTGCCCAATATCACACAGCAGGTGGGGGTGGATCTGGGAGCCCATCCCATGCCCTCCCCAACGGCTGCCAGCCTCCCTCCTCCCCATCTCGTGGCCCCACATCACAGCCAAGGTCTGAGAAGGAGGTCATGCCCCCCACTGGTTGGTAAGAAACCCCAGAGGTTTCTTAGGAAACGTCACCTAGAGAAGGATGTCACAGTCCACTGCTGTTACTTTTCCCATGTGTTGTGAAAGGCCAAAGACAGGCTCAGTGAGGATGAAGGATGCTACTGGAAGTTAAGAGGAGGTTATCTTTGGTTATGGAGAGTAAGGCAGAGTTAGGTGAGGCAGCGTTGGAATGGGACCCTAGCAGTTGGGCTCTCAGGTCCCAGCTCTCACTGATACGCCACCACTTATAAAACCTGACAAAGACCAGAACTAGACTAGCTTATCTGGTAGAGCATGTCAGATCTGGAATGTTCTGAGCGGGTACCATTCAAAGTTGGGGTTAGGAGGGGGCCAGGCGTCTTTGGCAGGATAAGGCAGCAGGAGAAAAATGAGAAATCTTTTGTTTTTCTTTTTCAATTCATTAAGGTTTGTTGGGGTGAGCAAGAACCTCATTTTTTTTTTCTTCCCATGACTTCCCTTTCATTTTAACGGGAAACGTGCGTGCATTTCAAAGACCGCTCAATAGCAGCGTTGAAGTCTCAAGTTCAATCACAATGTCCCCATTGTGACTGAGGGACTCCTTGGCCTTTAAGCTTGGGTTATAAAAATTTGGTCTGAGCCCAAAGTCTGGCTTTAATAGAATATTTTAATTTTGTTTAATGAATATTATTTTAAATCTGTTTGGCAGTTTTAAAATGTGTTCTTTTATTTTCAAATTAAAATTTACTAATGTTCAGTGCTTTCTGGGGGGTGGGAGTAGGGCAAGGAGTGGGGGTGATAATAATACAAGCTTGCATTTATTGAGTGCTTACTATGTGCCAAACACCCTACTACCCCTTCTAACCCTCAGGACCTCCTAACATACAGAGACCCTTGTCTCCACTGTTTGGGAAGTTGAGGGGGTCATCCTCCAACCTGAGCTGGCATAGTTAGTGAGTGGTGGACTTAAGGTTCAAGTCAGATCTGTCTGAGTTCAGGGTCTGCATTGTTAACCACTGCCCTACATTCTCTTGATGCTGAAAAAAGACTCCATTGACCAAGAGCTTTAAGGCACATCATTGGCCCAGTATCTAATTCCCTATAACCTCAAGCGTAATGACAGCTGGCTTGAGCATAATAGCTGGCTTATTGAGCATTCAATGTAGGCAGGCACTGTAGCAAAACAAGGTGTTTTACATGTACTGCCTCATTTAAATTCTCACAATGGCCTTTTGAAGCAGTTACTATTGTCATTATTATCATCATCTCCATTTTACAGAGGGAAAACTGAGACTAGGGTCATGCAAGCATGTAAATAACACATTTAAGCTTAAATAATGATAATAATAATAATATAGTAGCCGACTTGGATATAGCTCACACTGTTTGCCATATACTACTGCAAGCACTTTATATTTATTAGCTTGAGCTCCATGATGTGTGTGCATATGCTTAGTCATGTCCAAATCTTTGTGACCCTAAGGACCCACCAGGTTCCTCTGTCCATGGAATTTTCCAGGCAAGAATACTGGATTGGGTTGCCATTTCAAACTCCAGGGGATCTTCCTGACCCAGGGATTGAACCTGTGAATCTTGCATCTCCTGCATTGGCAGGTGGATTCTGTACCACTGTGCCACCTTGGAAGCCCATATCTCCATGATAACCACCCTAAATTATAGGTGAAGAAACCAAGATATGTAAACGTTAGGTAACTTGCCCAACATTAAATAGTTGGTTAATGTTGAGCAAGGATTTGAACCCAAGCAACCTGGCTCCTGGCTCATGAATCTTAGCGATCCATGCAAATGTCAATCTTGCTACCAGAGGTGCCAAATTGGGTCCTTCTTGCCTTTGGGTCACCAGTAATTAGCCCAATGCCTAGAACACAGCTCAATAAATAAAGCTGAATAAATGAGTGAAAGAATGAATGCATTTATAACTTTCCCCATCACCATGCAACACACAAGGCAT